>NW_009953960.1:250702-284507 GCF_000747805.2 Chaetura pelagica
CCCCCCCATCTCTTCAAGTCTCATGTAAAACAGATCCCCACTCTCTACCTTCCACCATTTCCAGAGAACACACAGGTCTGAGCAGCCACCAGACATTAGTCAGGAAATTAAAACTGTGCCAGTCAGAAGACAGCTATTAAAAGGCAATGTTCACACTGCATGGAAAAGCAGCCTCTACTTGGGTCCTAAAAGCTACACAACCAAAGTTTTCAACTTACTCCACCTGCAGTAGGAAAGTGAAACCAGTACAAGTTTTACACACCACCCAAGGAAGCTAATAAAAAAAAAAAAGGCAAGCAGAAAAAGCAACCTGTAGGCAGCAGGTGTATTGTAACTACTCCAAATTCAGGACCAATAGGACACCAAATTATGTTCTGGTCACAACTGTAGATATGCCTTAAAACTTTTAAGTACAGGACTTAAACATTATTTAAATTGAATAATCTAATCTGTAGGCTGCTTTCACAGATGCCCATCACCATAATTCTTGGCTACTGCTCCGGTAGGAGAGGAACAGGAATTTATTTTCTCCCTTGGCGTGTGCAGTGAATTAAGGGCTATTTTAAAAGTGACTGAACTCAGCAGATGTGGAATGTGTTGATGCTTGGAATGTGTTTGATTAAAAGCATATAGAGATTCTGGGTTTGCTGCAAATACCACATCCTTATTTTTATGTCTGACACCCTTATGTCACCCTTATTTTTATGCCTTAACAGCCTCACATGCGAGGCTCAAGGAAAGCTTAATCTTCCCCAGATTTCTACAGTCAAGCAACAGCTTCACTGCTCCAGTGGAGTGAAGCAGTCACAGGGTGATATAAGTGGTCTGGGATCTCTATTTGCCAAGATCAGTTCCAAACAGAGGTCTGCAGAAACAAAACCAAGTTCTAAATTAGGGCAGACAACAGAGCAGTGCTTAAAAAGGAAACAAGAAATCAGAGAGAACCTTCCACTTCCTAGAAGCAAGTGGGTTTCTGAAGCCCCTTCTTTGTGGCACACATCTAATGTGGTCTGACTCAGCACCTACTCCATACCTTTCCAGCACAGCTGTCACTGCAGTTCTCTAACAGGTACTTACACCTAAGCAATCCCACTGGAGAAGAGAGGAAGAGATTTGCCTTGAACTGTGCATCGAGATCCACTTTATACAAGTTTCAGACTCACACTTTAGCACCTCAATCAACATTTGCATCAGTGCTTCTGTTACCACCAGCCACCTACGCTGTAGCCCTGCATCCTCTACAGCTTTCAAGTGGATACAATTTGTACCAAACACGTAATAAACTGTACAGCTGCAAACTATATAATATTCTCATCATTAAGTGTCACTTGTTTTCATATCTTAATTTGCATGCAACAGCCTGGAATGAACCTTTGGTAGCATGAAGGAATCTCAATCAAACAGGAACAATTTCGTTTAGCTAATCAACTCTATTGTCCCATCAAGCAAAAAGCTGAGCTACACGTACTGGTTTGGAGGGGAATCACCAGTAGCACAGGTTAGACCTTGAGATCCTGAAGAACCAGTACACAGAGGCTTTTTGTTCATGAGGCTGTGCAGAGAGTAGAAGACGTGATCCTGCAGCAAGCAACTGCTACCTCAACAATTTTTCTTTTACTTACAGATGATTCACCAGCAAGGCTGGAGTCAACAAACGTAAGTGGCAATGGGTGTAATTGTTTGAGACAGAAGAATGAATTTCAAATATAGAAGTATAAAAGACAGATGGAATTTCTTAAGATTCATGGATGTGGGGGTTAGGAATAATGAGAAATCTGTGGGGAAGGTCTTTAGTGGATATAGCTATATTTAAGTTTCAGAGGACGTTTTGACCCAAGGTATGAAGTATTTTACATAATGATAGATTGTGGCAGTAATCTGGTGGATGGATGGGGAGAGTTGCTGACACTGGGGGAGAATTCCAACATACCACAGGAGTAGCATGTATGGAAGAACAAATACACAGGTGAAATGGAGTTTTAGGTATTGCTGACTTTCTTTTAAGCAGTTATCTCACACTGAACTATATTCTTTATTTCAAAGCTAAGAAACATTTGCCTGTAGCAGGCTGTCCTGAATGTCCCATCCCTTCTCCTGGGCTCTTATGATTACATCTTTATTTAAACATCTGTTTACCAAGATGTTCCACCTCCCTCTGTTGTTCTTTGTGAACTCAGCCGCAGCGTCAGGAACAAAAAAAACTCATCAGTACAAAAAGTGCTGATTAATGCACAAAACAGCAATGGAAAAAAAAAGTTATGCATCTGTTTAATTCTGTCTAAATTATAGTTGAAGCAAAGGACTGCTATATTAAAAAAATAATCACAGAAGTACAGAAAGGTTTTGTAAAGACAAACACTTCCTTTAACCTCCAATGACTCCAGAATTGCTCTGCAAGCAAAAGTCAAAACAAACTTTACACAACCCAACTTACCTCAATTTGAAAGAGCTCCCCAGCACCTTCACAGTCATTTGATGTAATTATGGGGGTATGAATATGCACGTAGCCATTATCCTGGAACAGACAGAACACTGAAGTTAACTAAAGATATCAAACATTAACTTCAAGGATGACAAAAACCAGCACACATCATAACTAAGCCCCAAACGAGGACAGTGTACGTTGTCTTCTAGGCAACTTCTACCTTACAGAGGGCTAACTAAACACCAGCATGATTTACAAATAAGTTTACTACTTGTGCTTTTTCCTCCATGATTCATTAAAAAATCAACAAGGCCAAGTGTAAAGTACTCCATTTGGGGAAGAACAACCCCATGTACCAGTACAAGTTAGGGGGCGACCTGCTGGAAAGCAGCTCTGGGGAAAAAGACCTCGGAGTCACGGTGGACAACAGACTCATCATGAGCCAACAACATGCCCTCACAGACAAGGGGGCCAATGCCACCCTGGGGGGCATTAAGAAGAGTGTGTCCAACAGGTCGAGAGAGGTTCTCCTTCCTCTCTACTCTGCCCTGGTGAGGCCTCACCTGAAGCACTGTGTGCAGTTCTGCGCTCCCCAGTTCAAGAAGAAAAAGGACCTAATGGAGAGAGTCCAGCACAGGCCACTAGAATCATAGAATTATTAAGGTTGGAAGGGACCTTAAAGATCAGCCAGTTCCAACCCCCCTGCCATAAGCAGGGAACCCCACCACTAGAGCAGACTGCACAAAACCTCGTCCAACCTGGCCTTAAAAACCTCCAGGGATGGGGCATCAACAACTTCCCTGGGCAACCCATTCCAGTTCCTCACCACCCTCACAGTGAAGAATTTCTTCCTAGTATCTAACCTAAATCTCCCCTCTCTCAGTTTAAAACTATCACCCCTTATCCTATCACTATCTTCTCTGATGAAAAGCCCTTCCCCAGCTTTCGTGGAGCCCCTTCAGGCACTGGAAGGTGCTCTAGGGTCTCACCAGAGTGTTCTCTTCTCCAGGCTGAACAGCCCCAACTGTCTCAGCCTGTCATAGCAGAGCTGCTCCAGCCTTTGATCATCTTTGTGGCCCTTCTCTGGACCGTTTCCAACAGGTCTATATATTTCTTGTGCTGAGGGCACCAGAACTGTACACAGTATTCCAGGTGGGGTCTCACCAAAGCAGAGGGGCAGAATCCCCACCCTGGCCCTGCTGGCCACACTTCTTTGGATGCAGCCTAGGATGCAGTTGCTCTCTAGGCTCCAGCACTCACTGGTAATTCATTTTCCCAGTCCCTGCTTCCACCTTCTGTGGCCTTTGTGTTGAGGTTGGAGCGCTTGCCAGAGAAGACTGAACCAACGAAGTCACTGAGGACCCCAGCCTTCTCAATATCCTGTGTTGCTAACTCACCTGTTCCCCTCAAGAGAGGGCCTACACTCCCCTTGGATGTCCTTTTCTTCCCAGCATAGCTAAAGAAGCTTCTCTTATTGTTCTTAACATCCCTGGCAATACTTAATTCTAGCAGGGATTTGGCTCTCCTCATCTGATCCCTGGCTGCTCAGACAACCTCTCTGTTATCCTCCCAGGATACCTGCCCTAGCTTCCACCCCCTCTATGCTTCCTTCTCCAGTTTAAGCTTTTCTAGGAGCTGCTTACTCCTCCATGCCAGTCTCCTGGGAGTTTCTACTTGACTTCCTCTTAGTTGGGATGCTCTTGGGCCTAGAAAAGGTGATCCTTAAATATTAGCCAGCTTTCATGGGCCCATCTACCCTCCAGGATGTTATCCCAAGACACGCTCTGGAGCAGATTCCTGAAGAAGCTAAAATCTGCCTAAGATGATTAAAAGCCTGGAGTATCTACCATATGAGGAAAGGATGAGAATCGGGGCTGTTCAGCTGAGAGAAAGGAGACTTGAGGGGGGGATCTCATCAATGCTTATAAATATCTACAGGGGTGTCAGGAGCATGGGGGGCCAGACTCTTCTCAGTGGTGCCCAGTGACAGGACAAGGGGCAAAGGGCACAAACTGGTGCACAGGAGGTTTAGCCTGAATATGAGAAAATATTTCTTGACTCTTAAGAGTAGCAGAGCCCTGGAATGGGCTGCTCAGGGAGGTTGTGGAGTCTCCATCCCTGGAGACATTCCAAAACACCCTGGTCAGGAGCATGGGGGGCCAGACTCTTCTCAGTGGTGCCCAGTGACAGGACAAGGGGCAAAGGGCACAAACTGGTGCACAGGAGGTTTAGCCTGAATATGAGAAAATATTTCTTGACTCTTAAGAGTAGCAGAGCCCTGGAATGGGCTGCTCAGGGAGGTTGTGGAGTCTCCATCCCTGGAGACATTCCAAAACACCCTGGATGTGTTCCTGTGGGATCTGCTCTAGGGAATCCTGCTCTTGCAGGGTGTTGGACTAGATGATTTCCAGAGGTCCCCTCCAACCCCAACTATTCTGTGTGATTCTGTGAAATTAGATTTTTATCATTACTACAGTTTTTACAACTGCCCATTTCCACACCATTCCCCTTTCTTCTCACCTCCTCTGGTATTTTTTTTTTTTTTTATGGGCAGTTGCAATCAAATTCACCCCTACAGTCTCAACACTTCAGCTTCTTCCAGCTTTTTGGAAGCTGAAGATTGGGCAGAGAATTTTTTCTTAGTGCCAACCACTAAGAGAAATGATCAAGTATGTTAGATGAGAGAAATCACAGGCTGCATGGGAGAGAAGAGGCCTTAAAAATATCCAGCCACTAAGAAAATGTCAGTCCTGCCTCACATCTTCTGATATAGGCAAGTCAAATTGATTTTTTTTAAGAGATACTATATACCCTGGCTTGATCATGTTCTGTCTTCCTGGAGAACTACCCATTCATGTAACAGAGCCCCTGTAAATCGGGGTGTGCCAACATTACCATGACACAGGCAATGACACAGCACCACCCGTTATTTACACAAAACACTAATAAAAAAAATAAAAAGTAGATGTTTCTAAAAGCTTAACCTCACAGATTTTATCAGAAAAATAAAAATCAACCTTTCATATTACAGTTCTAAGTCCTTAACAGCTAGTAAAAAGGCTAAGAAGACAGGAGCAGTATTTACAGCCCATCCTGAGAGTGAAACTAAAATTAATTTGGACCAAAGAGCTATTTGGACATTAATGTATTTTGTGGAAGTTCTCTAACATGACCAAGAGGGAGCAAAGTCCCAGCAGCCAGCTCTAGGCTACCTTGGTAACAGGTGCAAAGACCATGGCTTACCAGGTGCCCAACTCCCCACTGAGGTCCAGTTACTGCACAGATGTTTTGGAGCCAGAACCACTTGCATTGCCCAGGGAAGGCAGTTTTAGTCTAACAAAGCAAAACACAGGTTGCTGTCACAATCTCATCCATACTTCATAGACCTGCTGGTCTCCAAACCCTACATGACACTTTGGAGTATTTCCCAAATTACAGCAACCATTATCACTATATAAAGAAAGAGGAATGTTTCATACAAAAGATTCCTTTTGTGCTATGGAAAGGAATGTGAACTTCACAGGTCTCTGAAAACTAGATGAGGATCCCACAAAAATCTCTTACATAGCTTCCTTTATTAAAGCTCCTAAAATACTTCAAGTCACATTACTGGCTTTGACAAACTTGGAAGTTAGTTAATGTGGAAAGCTGAGGTTGCCATTCACATAACAACCATTTCACTGTGCCTTGGAACAATGCTACTATACCATGTGGACCACAACACTCAGAAGATTTAAAGATGACATTTTCAGCCTCCAACATCCAAATCAAAGTCATTTGGCATTAATCATTCTCTGCTGGAAATCAACAGGCTAAAAAAAAAAATTAATCTTTAGTTACTGTTAATCTAGATAATTTCAAGTGTGTATTCAGAAATCCTCACTTGTTTTCTTTCACCAAAAAGCTGTCATAGCTTTGCACAATGAAAATATTCTGATCTTACTTTCTAGTTATCATAAGCTCTAACACTGTCAACCTGGAAATTGCAAAATTCTTGGGATGATGTGGGTGGAAATTTAAAAATACTGTCCTTCCATCAGAAATGGAAGAAAGCACAGATGTTCCTGGTGCTAGGAGATTGTGACACAAGTATCTGCAATATCAGGCTTGGGACCTAATCTTCCTTATTCCTTTTAAGAAAAAAAAGTGCACCCACTGCTGCTGAACTAATGATACTTTATATTTTCTTAATGCTGCTCAGCTCTTGAGCATTTTAAACAAGAAGATATATCAGAGTCTTAAATTGCAATTCATTTGGACACGTAAAGCCTTTGTCAGAGGAAGATGCTTTTTTGTATCTCAGCTGGCTTCCTTGTGCAAGTCTGAAATCACAAATGGTTGCAGACCATGCCATCTAGTGGCACGACACCAGCAGAACAATCCCCAGCAGAGCTGAGCTGTCTCGGGAACTGGCACAATGCTAAGTATTCCTATTAGGCTTCTAAAAAAATAATCTTCTAAATGCCATGCAATTCCATACAGGTAACTGTTACCAAGAGCAAGCTGGCTTTGCCATCGCAAGCAATACATACCACTATAATCAGGACCAGTAAATCAATCTCAACAATTCTGACCTGTTCTCTGGGCCACAGTAATCACTGCATACTCATTTTGTAATCAGAATGCTCTGAATATGAGTTCTATGCAAACTAAAGCCAGTTTATCTACACTAAAACACTTTTATTTCAATGAACAGCTTTAAAAAGGGCTCAGGAGCACTAGAGGACTTACTACCTTCCTTTATCCACCCATGCAAAGAATTGCATGGGCTCTCTAGGCAATCTGGAATCAGAATTAACTCACTGCCCCCAACACCAGCAGAAAACCTGTACCAGGCCCAGAGCTCAGTGACACACTCATAACATACAGGTTCCTCCCACCTACCAGCTTGAAATGCAACAAAACAGGAGTCTCCTAATCTCAGCTAACAGCATCCACAGACTTGTAAAGCAGTAATAGAAAGGTAAGAACGGAGAAGAACAATATGAAGCTTGGAGTCAGTTTGTCAGAAGCCTTCCTGCATCACGGACTTTTCCACGTGGGAGGAGGCTTCTGTCCAAGGACCATAAGGTCACAGCTGACGGGGGGTTAAACCACTCTGTATTATGTCATGTTCCACAGACCACACACACTCACAGGCAATTATATTGCAACTTAGTGAAAGGGATAAAATAACCAACATGAAATGGGTGGAAAGATGCTAAGAAAACCACAGGCAGGCTAACCTGATCATAAGCAACAGTCAGGCCAAGGCCTCAGCCAGGCCCAAGCCTGGAAAGCAAACCACTACGTCCAAAATCCATACCCTGCAGTCAACACATCACACTCCCTCCCTCCTAAGGTGCTCTGCTGAAGCTAAACTGGGGGAATGTTTTACACAGAAGGCTCGGTACAGACGGGACTACCTGGAAGAAAGAGTGGATGGCAGCAGTGGCCTCGCTGCGGATTCTCAAGAGGGAGCCCAGGGTGTTGTTTCTGCACCGCAGGTGAGGGAACTGTCGGACATATTCCAGTGGGTGCCTCTCCTTCATCTTCAGGGGAAACAACTGAGAACAAGGAAAAGAGACCAAGAGGATGAGAAAATGGAGTCAACACAGTTTTATTGCTATCCATGGAAATACTATCTTTGCCCACTAAAAGTAAAGCATTACTGAGCAGAGAAGAACTAGATGCTTTTGCTTGTATTTTCTACTTCTTTTGTGGATTTTATACTGCTTGCAGCAGAGCAAGAGCCACGAGCACAAGACAAGGTAGTAGCACTACTCCACCTTCTGGATGTTGAGCCCGCTTTGAAGCCAGCTGTTCATCTCACTGCTGCACAATGAGCCAATTCCAAACGTGCCTGTGGCAGAGGAGGTTCTCCCACCTACACAACGTGGAGTGTTTAGCCAGTCCCACTGCTTCTTCAACTCCTATCCCTATCCCAGCCACACTTCCCAGGTAAACCACCAAATACAAGTACCTGCTGCAGGGTTCCTCAAACACAGACTTAGCTGCCAGCACACGTACCAGTTTCCACACAGAAACAGCTCTGCCCCCAAAGAGAGCTTTCATGGTGATTCCATGTTTCTCATTTGTCACACCCTGTAGACACTGCTGACAAACCAGAGCCTGCAGGAGCTCAAGACTTTTTGTCCCCTCCCTGGAGGTGTTCCAGGCCAGGTTGAACAGTGCTTTGTGAAACCTGGTCTAGTGGAAAGTGTCCCTGCCCTTGCAGAGGGGTTGGAAACAGATAATCTTTAAGCTCCCTTCCAACCTTGATCATTCAATGATTCTATGACTTCAAGAACATACAGTTTGAACCTTGCTTCGCTGGACACTTAGACCTCTCAAAATTAACTTCTGAAGCAGTCCCCCATCAGTTGAACTTCTGCTGCAGTGACATACCACGGCATCACAGGGTCCCACTACATGGATGGTTTCAGCTTTCAGCTCCATGTTTTGCATCTTGTGAGGACTTTTGACCAGTTTCCCTTGCACTTCCACCGCGCTTCCGAAAGTCAGGTCTCTACGAAAACAAGAAAAAAGAACTAACTCAGTGCTTGTAGCAATTCAACTACATTCAGAAGAGAGATTCCTGTGAATGTAGGTGGACCACTGGAGGTCACAAGGTACACTCCAGCCACAGGCCTTCACTGATGAAATGAACAATTATTAAATGGGTAGTAGAGAATGTGAATGGATTTACAAAGCTATAGAATAAGTTAGGACAAAGCAGGAGTGTTAGACAAACAAGGAGAAAAGAGACAGGTTTTTACTGGAAGTGGCTACTGGTAGGGACAAAGCAGGCTTACAGAAAAAAAAATTACAACAAAAATTTAAAAACCCAACAGGTTACATGCAGAAGGTTCCTGGATCATCTCCAAACGCTCAACTCTAGCACAAAGAACAACTGAGAGTATCAAAAAAAGCTGTAACCCAAGTGCATTATTACCTTGTTATAATACAAAATGCATTACTATCTAGGGGGTATGAATAACAAGCAAGTGGTTACAGGAATAGCAACAGCACTCCCCAAAAAACCTAGGCAAGTCATTCCTGGCTATGTTGTGTGCACCTCCAATACTGTGTCAAGTTTTGAGTCCCCCACTCCAGGAAGGTCATTAGGGGCTGGAGAGTGTCCAGAGAAGGGCAGTGAAGCTGGTGAAGGGTCTGGAGCACAAATCTTATGAGGAGCATCTGAGAGAAGTGGGAACTTAGGGTATTCAGGCTGGAGAAAAGAAGGTGGAGGTGAGACCTTCTTACTCTGAACAACTGCCTGAAGGTAGGCTGGAGTGAGGGGGGAGTTGGTCTCTTTTCCCAAGTAACATGCAATTGAACATGAAGAAATGGTCTCAAGTTCTGCCTGGGGAGGTTTGGATTGGATATTAGGAAACATTCCTTCACCAAGAGGGTTGTCAAGCATTGGAATAGGCTGCCCAGGGAAGTGGCAAAGTCACCACGCATGGAGGTATTTAAAAGACATGTAGATGTGGTGCTGAGGGACCTGGTTTAGTGGTGGACTTGGCAGTGCTGGGTTAACGGTTGGACTAGATGATCCAAAAGGTTTTTTCCAACCTAATCAATTCTGTGCTTTCCAAGCTGCAGTCCAGAATGCCAAGACTGCTACAGCTCTTAAGAAAATCAGGTTCACATTAATCTCATTTGACAAGTAACTGAACCACAAGGCCTCAGCTAAGTGGAGACAGTTGTCAGGTACCCTCCATCCTAAAATACACCTCCAGAGACTCTAGACTGCAGCAGAAGCTTTCCTGGCCAGGTGCCAGCCATAGGAGTCTCCTCCAGCAGTCAGAGGAGCCACTGGGACAGGAAAGGAGGCCTGAGCAGACTCCTCCAAGCACCGATCAACACAGGTATTTCTCCAGGTATCTCAAACTGACCAACCTATTTTCCAGGCTGGGATCAGCAACCACTTGGAGGTTTTCCAGAGAACTCCCATCGTTTATATGCAGGAACAAAACTTCCTTCTGGGATCGGACAGAACGGACCCAGCCCTAGAGGGAAATGAAAAACACAGTTATTATTTCTTGGCATGGACTCTGTAGTTATGTTCTTCCTCCATAGCTGAGCTGAACATGCTACTTCAGGTCTATTTCAGCTTATTCTTTAAGTCAAAGAAAATTCATTACAGACAACAAAAATAAAAAATAATAGCTAAAAAAAAAAATCAGTCCATTTTTCTATTTACTGCAAAGCAAAGAGGAAAAAATCCTTAGGCAGAGACATCAACTATCCTCTTGTGAGCAGAGGGACAACTAAAATCTCTGGAATGCAGAAGACAGCAGAGCACTCTGAAGATGAAAGGCATTTTAGCAAAGTACATATTATTAGTGATGCCCCTTCTAGACAGTTCTTACTGCATCAGGAGAGACCAGTAATGCACAGTTCTTTATTTTAACATGCTGCTTTGATGATTTTTAGTACCATTTATTGTTGCTGTAGGAATTGTTGCGTTTATTGTTGCTGTATTGTCACCTGTAGGAACTGAAACTTACAGCTTCAGTGGCAACTGAAATTTGTTCACTAGTTATTTACATGCCCCAAACCATTGGATTGCTAAACAATGCTGCTGTGGCCAATAGATTCAAGTGCAAAATTACATATTCATACAAATTAAAAACCAAAATTACAGCCCTGAAAATTTCAGATATTTCTCCTACTGCTACACTGTCCCTACAGAAAAATACTAATATATATATTATGAATATTTAAAAAAAAAATAATCTAGAAGTCCAGCTTGTCTAAAGTTTGACTTCTCCAGTTTAACTAAAAGAATTAAAACAGTAACACAGAAATTCTTTGTAACAGCAAAGTAGTAGAACTGACTGTATGTGTCAGGTTAATGTCCTTATTTGAGTTCTTCAATGGAAAACAACATTTTCCTTAAAAAGAAATTAAAAATACAAGTCAGTAGCAAGTCACTGAGCAAAAGTGATAACATCCAAAACCTAACTCCCTTAGTTGCTCCCCAGCCCACAAAAGCTGAGAAAAAGCTGCCCATAAAAGCAAAACTATCCACAGGGGAGCTTCCAGCTCATCTTATAATAATACTGTAGAGAACAACCAAAAGCAGTGCTGATTAAACAGCCAAACTGCCTTTTTCACTATCAAGTTGTTGTTGGTTTTTTTTCTTAACTCTAAGTGTCCATGTAGTTCCAATGACTTCAAACAGCACAAGTGCTTTTGGGATTTTATAGATGTGAATCCACCTACTTCTGCTGTCTAGACTGCCAAACTTCAAGAACTAAACAGTACCAAAAGCAAAGCACTCTTCAAATTACAAGACTAATTATAACAAGACCAGGCAGTAGTCAGGTCTGTATAATGGGAGTAGGACAACTGCATACAAGAACAATGGAAGATTTTAAAGCTATGAACCTAGTAATTAACAAAACTTCAGCTTTTGCTTCAGCCTCCCAATTTCAGGCAAGTGTTTACCTACACGTCCTCTGCAGGGTGTTCCACCCAAGGCAAGAACTAATGCAATAAACAAGACTCTAAAGCTGAAGTCTGATCATTTGGGCATCCTCATGTTCTTAAACCTCAACCAACAGGTGTTTAAAAGATTACCAGAAGCCATGTGTAGTGACAATCCTGACTCAGACCAGACTGCACATTCCAATAACCAGCCACAGCAAGGTTGGTTTTAAGCCACACCACCAGTTCCCCAACCCTGTTTAACATAAAAAACGTTTTTTTTCCCAGCTCAGAAGAAGAGTAACAAAGCAGCAGCTGGGGCAAAAAGGTAGTATTGTAAATTTTATCGTAAGTTTATTTCAGGTTGCTTTATTCATAAAACTACAGCTCAAAAAGACCTATACTGACAGGATGAGCTTCTTCATCTATGGGTGTGCAGGAACAACAGTGTGCTACACACTGCTTTTTGGGTGAGTACAACCACAGCATGGTTTGGCTTGGATGGGAACTTATAGAACATGTAGTTCCAATCCCCCTCCATGGGCAGGGACACCTCCCACCACACCAGGTTGCTCAAAGCCCCATCCAACCTGTCCTTGATCACTTCCAGGGATGAGGCACCCACAGCTTCTCTGGGCATCCTATGCCAGTGTCTCATGATCCTTTTAAAAACAATTTTTTCCTTCTAACTGTAGATCTATCCTCTTTCAGTTTAGTTTAAACCCATTACCAAGTACCCCAGTCCTTTACAGATTCATCCAGAAACGCCAAGAGTCTTGCAGTAGAACAGTGATGATGTGTCTGCTACCTCTGCTCTGACAGCTGGGAACACCAGAGAAGAGGGGGACACACAACCCTAGTGCTGGGAGGATAGATCCACTGCTAAAAAGTCCATTTATCTCAGTCTACCTGGGTTCTCAACACAAGCAGAACATCAATGAAACTGCTATAATCTGCTCTACCCAACACAGATATGAACCCTGTGCAACAAGACCTAAAAGAAATCTTTAAAAACTTCAGAACAGAGGCCGTGGCAAACCGGACCAAGCTTGTTTCAGAATAACCCATCCCAGGAACAGCCCTTCCCTGCACGTGCCCCGAACCACCTCAAAGCTTCACATCCGATCTAACAACTGCAGAGTGGACAAACACAGCGGGAGCTGGTTCTAGAGACTGTGAAAGAGACCCGTAGGTTTAGTAAGAAGTGCTGCAGAGGTTCCAGCCATTCAGCCTGAAGCACTGGCAGTGAAACCGGCGCGGCTCACGCCACTCCAGCTCCTCTCCCTTCCCTTAACGGCTCCGGGTCGGGTCATTACCAGGCACATCCCGACCACTCGGCCACACACCTGCACTTTAACCTCGCCGACCGGCTCCCGGGCCCTCAGCGCCTCACGGACCTCTGCCGCGGCCCGGCCCGCTCCCGCACACTTCCCCGCCCCACGTGACCGCGCCATCCAATGACCGCCAGGGATTGCTCCAGCGAGCCAATCGGAAAGGAGGAGGGCGGTGACGCAAGGGGTTGCCTGGTCCACCGCCTCAGCGCAAGGGCTTCTGGGAAATGTAGTTCATGGCGGGCGGGCTGGTCTCCATCTTGTCCCTTCGCTGGGCGCTTCACTCGCTGCGCCCAGAGCAGCGTCCAGATATTAGTGTTAATAAAGCGTGCTGGGCATCCAGAGTGCCCGGCAAACAAACACACACCGGGTCTGTCTGGTGTCGAAAATGACACTCATGCCTCTGCTCTCAGCTGCTGTGTGTGTTTGGGGCTCTCTGTGCTGATGGACTCGGTGACCTCAGAGGTCCCTTCCAGCCGTGACGGCGCTGAGATTCCGTGTGTTTTATCACAATATCACCTAATGGCTGGTTTTGTTTCTCGCTTTCATTTCAAATCACAGCGTCTGCTCATTAAAACACGCCTGCCGGGGGGTTTCAGAGGGAGGCAGGTACCTCAGGCCCTACAGGTGTGGTTTTCATGTCGTAATGAGCTGAGTTCACCTGAAGAGCACAGAATAATGACTTTCCCTGGCATCATTCCAGATTTCAGCTGCAACGTTCTGCTCTGGGTACATAAATCCTGCCAGCACGAGACTCCAGCCCTAAAACTGAGCAGCTGCCCGTTCGTTCCTAGCAATAGCGGTCCTGGTGGCAAAACAGAACCCTGGGCTGAAGAAGGCATGAGAAACGTTGCTCTTTGGTTCGTTCCTTTTTACTGTTCTGTTATTTTTGCAGCACCTGTGGCGAGAGGAGGGATGACTGTGTTGGGGGGCAGGAGCTGGGGGACAGGTCAGGATGGAGCCTCTGTGGAAGGAGGCAATGCCAGGTGGGATCTCAGCCAGACCAGGTCCCTGAGATTCCAGGCACCATCTGCTGCTCTCCTGACATCCTCTCTGGTGGGCTAAGCTCCGTGGTGGCAGCCCGTGCTTTTCCTAACGAGGGATGCAGGGCTTGGTTCTGCTCTTCAAGCCCTGCTGGGGAACAAGGGCCTTCTCCTGTCCCTTTTTCAGCCTCGTGATCCTCTGTCTTTTCCAGCTTCTCTGAGTGGCGAGTGAGAAGCAGCTGTCAAGAAGGCCAGTGTCTCCAGCCCTGCTTGAGGATGAATAATTGGACATGAGCTGACAACGTGCACTCGTAGCCCAGAAAACAAATCCTGGGCTGCCTCAGAAGAAGTGTGACCAGCAGGCTGAGGGAGGGGATTCTGCCCCTCTACCCCGTGCTCATGAGACCCCTCTGCATTGCTGGGTCCAGCTCTGGGGCCATCAGCACAGGAAAAACATGGACCTGTTGGGGTCCAGAGGAGGCCACAGAAATGATCAGAGCAATGGAGCATATCTGCTGTGAGGACAGGCTGAGAGAGTTGGGGTTGTTCTCTGAAGAAGAGAAGGCTCCAGAGAGACTTTAATTGTGGCCTTTCTGTACTTAAAGGAGGCTTCTAAGAAAGACAGAGAGAGGTGTTTTAGCAAGGCCTGTAGTGACAGGGTTAAGGGACAATGGCTTTAAACTAAAAGAGGGAAAAAAAGGGAAAAGAGGGTAGATTGAGACTGGACATGTGAAGACATTTTTTTACGGTGCGGGTGGTGAGATACTGGAACAAGTCTCCCAGAGAAGTTTTGGGAGCCCCATCCCTGGAAGTGTTCAAGGTCAAGTTGGAACAGGGCACTAAGCAGCCTAGATCAGTAAAAGATGTCCCTGTTCATTGCTAGGTGATCTTTAAAGGTCCCTTTCAACCTAAACTATTCAGTGATTCTACAGGAAAGGGATAAAGTCACTGCCACTTTCTTATGCAGCCTGGAATTTGCTTCTCTGTTCTGCTGTTTGCCTGGTCCATGCACATCCATCTTCTCTGCAGTCACACTACAGGAAAGCAGCAGCTTAACATATCTGCTGGGCTTGTGGTCAGAGGTTGTCTCATTCCTGTGCATCAATCTTTGGAGTATGGTGGGTGAAAAAAGAGACAGCAGCAGTGTGATGTCCCAGGGCCAGGAGGTGCTGGGAAGCAGCTTTGGCAGTGTCATTGCTTGGAGAGAGACAAATCCCTGTGTCACTGCAAAGTCTCAGGTAAGAAATATATTGCTGACCAGAGAGCTCATTTAAAAGAAACAACTTTGGCTTAGGGGAAAGAGAAGAGGAAAGCTTTGTAGATGCCTGTTTTTGACTTTCCCCCATGGTGCTTTTTCATCTGTGCATGAAAAGCTTCTTTTCCTCCAAGTTCTCATGCTGCTTGTCAGGGCCTTCCTTCACCTCTGCCTTTGTTCCTGGCAAGCTGATGTCCCTGCCTGTGGCTCGTTGCCTAGACCTGAGGTCCCAGCTGCCTTGAGAGGCCATCCTAAGGAATTAGAGCTGCAGAGCAGGGGCACAGGCATAACCAAGTAGATGAGAAAGCATTCAGAGATAAGACAGGAGACCACAGGGAAAGCCCTGCTGGGGAACAAGGGCCTTCTCCTGTCCCTTTTTCAGCCTCGTGATCCTCTGTCTTTTCCAGCTTCTCTGAGTGGCGAGTGAGAAGCAGCTGTCAAGAAGGCCAGTGTCTCCAGCCCTGCTTGAGGATGAATAATTGGACATGAGCTGACAACGTGCACTCGTAGCCCAGAAAACAAATCCTGGGCTGCCTCAGAAGAAGTGTGACCAGCAGGCTGAGGGAGGGGATTCTGCCCCTCTACCCCGTGCTCATGAGACCCCTCTGCATTGCTGGGTCCAGCTCTGGGGCCATCAGCACAGGAAAAACATGGACCTGTTGGGGTCCAGAGGAGGCCACAGAAATGATCAGAGCAATGGAGCATATCTGCTGTGAGGACAGGCTGAGAGAGTTGGGGTTGTTCTCTGAAGAAGAGAAGGCTCCAGAGAGACTTTATTGTGGCCTTTCTGTACTTAAAGGAGGCTTCTAAGAAAGACAGAGAGAGGTGTTTTAGCAAGGCCTGTAGTGACAGGGTTAAGGGACAATGGCTTTAAACTAAAAGAGGGAAAAAAAGGGAAAAGAGGGTAGATTGAGACTGGACATGTGAAGACATTTTTTTACGGTGCGGGTGGTGAGATACTGGAACAAGTCTCCCAGAGAAGTTTTGGGAGCCCCATCCCTGGAAGTGTTCAAGGTCAAGTTGGAACAGGGCACTAAGCAGCCTAGATCAGTAAAAGATGTCCCTGTTCATTGCTAGGTGATCTTTAAAGGTCCCTTTCAACCTAAACTATTCAGTGATTCTACAGGAAAGGGATAAAGTCACTGCCACTTTCTTATGCAGCCTGGAATTTGCTTCTCTGTTCTGCTGTTTGCCTGGTCCATGCACATCCATCTTCTCTGCAGTCACACTACAGGAAAGCAGCAGCTTAACATATCTGCTGGGCTTGTGGTCAGAGGTTGTCTCATTCCTGTGCATCAATCTTTGGAGTATGGTGGGTGAAAAAAGAGACAGCAGCAGTGTGATGTCCCAGGGCCAGGAGGTGCTGGGAAGCAGCTTTGGCAGTGTCATTGCTTGGAGAGAGACAAATCCCTGTGTCACTGCAAAGTCTCAGGTAAGAAATATATTGCTGACCAGAGAGCTCATTTAAAAGAAACAACTTTGGCTTAGGGGAAAGAGAAGAGGAAAGCTTTGTAGATGCCTGTTTTTGACTTTCCCCCATGGTGCTTTTTCATCTGTGCATGAAAAGCTTCTTTTCCTCCAAGTTCTCATGCTGCTTGTCAGGGCCTTCCTTCACCTCTGCCTTTGTTCCTGGCAAGCTGATGTCCCTGCCTGTGGCTCGTTGCCTAGACCTGAGGTCCCAGCTGCCTTGAGAGGCCATCCTAAGGAATTAGAGCTGCAGAGCAGGGGCACAGGCATAACCAAGTAGATGAGAAAGCATTCAGAGATAAGACAGGAGACCACAGGGAGGGGTGGGTGAGAACTGGGCTAGAAGTGCATCCTCAGCCAACAAGGACAACTTGTCCAGTGTCCATCCCCCCCTTGCAGTGTTGCTGCAAGAAATCGTGCAGGTCATCTCAACTCGTACAGGTTAGTGCCTCAGTGCTGGATGGAAACACAGGGACACGCATGTCTTGGTTCTCCTGAATGAGCAAAACCAGTTGTGTGTTAATGCCAATCACCATCCTCTCCTGTAAGGACCAGCATTGAGCTTTGCTGTGTGTTGGCGTCATGTTGTGACACTGTTCTGTACAGAATTACAGGGCAGGAAGGAGCTGGTATCGCTGCAGCATCAGGCAGATGTAAATTGGTAGGAAATTAGGGCTCTATCATTCAGGAAACTCCTGGCTTAATGTGAGAATTTAACAAGTGTGTAATGACTGTTCAGCACACGTTACGTGTTCTCTCTGCCTGGTCACAGATGGTGCATTTATTACTGCTCTCAGCTGTAGGTTTTTTCTCTCTTGTTCAGCCCATACTTACCAGAATATCTTTTTATCCAGTGTTATTTGACTCACAAAACCCTCTCCAGGCAGATAAACCATTAATTTAGGGGATAGTTAGGGACCAATGTCAGTGTCACCAGTCACCAGGAAAGGGGTAAGGTCATTCCCTCAGACCTGTGTACTCCAGCAGACAGTCTCTCAAGGAAACAGGGTAACACAGGAAAGCTTAGCCTTAGATTTCTAGAACTGGACTTGAACTTTTCACATCCATCTAAAGACCAAGTGGTATATAACTGGAGAAGGTGGGAATTTGGTCCATCAAGTCCACAAAAGAAAATGATGATGAAGCACTAGTACCTAATGGCTTTTCTGCCCTTGGAACTCAGGTCTACATCAGCTGCTGCTCCATACACCCTGATCTGCCCCATACTCCCTTTTGCTGAGTTCCTCTCCTGGGGCTGATGCTCCTGGGACTTTCTGATGTTGCTGTAAGAGCCTTTCCAGGCTTCTGGACTACAGATGGTGTCTATGTGCTGGCAGATAGTCTCTAGAATTTTTTTCAAGATGGCAGGAGGACAGACAGGGGTTACTGTGTTCCCAGAGCTCTCTACAAACATCAGTTTGTTCCTAGCAGAGCTGATCATCCTCTGTTCACTGCTGGATGCTGTACTCAGTGTACTGAATGTACTCAGACAACATCACTACCATGAACCCCAGTCCCAGTGATGACTCCAGATCTCACAGAATCACAGAATCATCAAGGTTGGAAAAGACCTTCAAGATCATTATTTCAGTGGGTCCACATGGGTCCATGCAGTGCTGGAGTTACCTCATAGCTGTGTTTCCTCTCTGCTATGTGAGCTGGGTGTTTTGGAGCCATTTTGAGTGTCAGAACGTGTGTTTTGTTTCTCTCCCTCCAGAGCAGAGTTCTTCTAAAAGCTCTCCAGAGGGCATTGGTGCTGTTTGTGGATCAGATTAGTAATGTAAGTCTGGGCTGGGAGGCAGGAAGCCTGTTATCAGGGTGTCTGCAGGGGGGAAGTTTAAAGGATGTTGAGAAATCCTAATTTGTCTCTGCTCCCATCTGAGTGTGGGGGCTGCAGAGTAGCATGGAGCAAGTGGTGGGAAAGGGCTTCCAAACAGGTAGTGTCCATTTTCAGGTGGGAGCAGAGAATTGGCTTTATGCTTGTAGGGCATCACCTCCTTGACACCATCCATATGGCATTGCCCAGCCCTCACCTTGCAGGAGAAGTGGTCTGAAATGCTTCCTCTGTGGATGTTTCAGCCTGGTGCTTTAGGTCCAGACTGTCTCTACATGGAGCATCCTCACCCATGTCCTCTACATCTTTCTGTTCCTTCACTTTTTCCTTTCTAGCAGCTGGAGGAGCAAGAGCTCCACGCAGTTCTGCTTTTGAAATGAATCTGTCCTTGTTCCTTTCTGATTCTGAGGCTAAAAGCCTCAGATCTTCCATATCTGGCCAGGGAGTGGGACTCCTGAGAAAGGCAGGGAACAGGGTGGGACTGGTACAAAGCAAGGAATAAAATCTTGCCTTAGCCAAGATGATTCTCATCTGTCTGGTGTCTAATGACATGAACCTGGTTTGTCCACCAGGACAATGGAGATACCATGACAGAAAAACTCTCCCTTTGGGTTTGAGCACGAGGAAATATTTTCATTCTCTTGTTCTGAGACCCCTGGAGATGTTATTTCCTAGTAGTGGCATCTCTTTCTGGTTTTGAGGGCTCTTTCCATGAATTTTTTTATCCACAGCAGTGTCCACTGTTATTGAACCTCTGTTCTAGGGTCTTGAGCACCCCATAAAGACCAGCATTCTTTTGACTATGTTGCCAGGAGATGAACTTGTACCTTCTACTGGAAGCTCAACATTGTGCCTTTGGGGCCGATAAAGGACTATGCAGGCAGGGCATGAGCATTTCCTCCCCAAAGGAAGAAGAGTAAGGCAGATGAATCCTTGTTAAATGCTGTTCTTCAATCTGATATACTCCTCACAGTCATCAAGCCTTCTTGCTGTATTAGTGGATGCCCTTTGCTGTCCTTAGAGGTCCTAGCATAAAACCTAAATGTACAAGATACTCAACATCCTGCTGTGCCTTAGATGTAGGAGTGGGGACACTGTGATTAGGAAGTGCTGGCCTTTTTTTCTTCAGTGTTGGTAACCTGAAATGAAGCACATTTTTCTTTATTCCAAAGTAAAAAAATTGTATTTGTTTCACAGCAGTAACTTTCCAATAAAGTGAGATATAATATTTAACATGTTCCTTCCAATAAGTAAAGTTGTTTTTCCCAAAACAAGCAACTAGTTTAGATATTTCATTCTTTCTGTCTCAACTTCCAGGGTTTTTTTCTGAACCCTTGGCTGAAAACAAAACCAAAGCAGATGCAAAAGCTGCTTCTTACCACATCCTTCGATTTTTCTTTTTGTTTCCCAGCAGATGTAGAAAAAAGGGAGACCCTGTCCTTCTGTGAGAGGGTAACACATGGCTTGGCCTGGCTGACTTTAGGGTTCAGGACAGGGCCAGCTTTGTGGTGGCAACTCTTTGCCCAGGCTGGTGGGTGAGTAAGCACAATGCTCAATGATGCTCTAAGCTTGCTCTGCTGGGGCTAGGCTGTATTCACAGTCCTCTGAGCACACCCTTGGATCCCAGGAAGGAGCTAGAGATGGAGCCCTGGGAGTTGCACAGCAATATCTGAGCTGCTTTGTGGACTGTTCCACTATAATAGCACTGGTTTGTGGGGTTTGCTGATGAAAACTTTGTTCTGCCTTCCTTCAGAAAAGGTTCTAGTGATAAGTAGAAATGGAACCTTTTCCTGCCTGGTTACCAGTGATGATGCCCAATACTGGTACTGGGTGGATCTGTAGTGAGGGGCTATTCAATCACCTTGATGTGCAGGAACTTCCTCAAGTTCCTCCGCTTGGAGCTTTGCTGAAGAATTCCTTCTTTGACCTGAGATATGGTTGTTAGCAGTTTAGCTCTCTTCTCTTTCCCCCACATGTGCAGCAACGTCCTCTCTGGGGATTATTTAGTTCAGAAACTCCTGATCTGTGGCTCTGGCTGTGACAATAGGGATGAGGGCAACAAAGCTCTTCACACAGATCCTGCGCACACAGAGCTGGGTTGGGCAGTTGCTGAATCAAAGTGTCACAGAATCACAGAATGTCAGGGGTTGGAAGGGACCTCCAAAGATCCTTGAGTCCAACCCACCTGCCAGAGCAGGACCAAAAACTAGAGCAGATCACTCAGAAAGGCACCCAGACAGGTCTTTAAAATCTTCAGAGAAGGAGCCTCCACAGCCTCTCTGGGCAGCCTGTTCCAGGGCTCTGTCACCCTCACAGTAAAGAAGTTGTTCCTCATGTAGAGGTGGAACTTGCTGTGCTCGAGTTTGAATCCATTGCCCCTTGTCCTGTCACAGGGCACAGGTGAAAAGAGGTTGTCCCTGCCTTCTTGACACCCAGCCCTCACGTATTTATAGACATGCTAAGCACTGGAACAGGCCGAAGTGGTTTATCTACCTCTTGGCTTCCAGGGAGAAATATTGTAGCTATAACTCGAGGAGGACTCAGAGTGTGATGGACAGGGGTCTTTGTAGGGGAAGAGAAGAGTAGCATGGTAAAACTTGGCTTCCTCAACCTGGGACCATATTTAACCCCCTCTGCCACCTCCCTGTTTGGCAGTCACTGGGTGTTGGGAGAGCTCAGCCCATGGTGGGAGCTAGGTCTGAGTTCAGTGGAGCATGGGAAGAGGGAATGCCATGGACCAGAGCAGTTAGCATCTTTGTTATGAGTCTAAGACTGAGGGAATTGACTTGCAGAATTCCTGCAGAAAAGCATGGAACAGGACTCCTAAGCCTGACAAATGCACTTCCCATCCTGCCAGTCCCTGAAGTTACCTGAGATGGGAGAAGACATGAAATGCTCCTATTACATGTTTCTGATAGAAGGAGAGCAGAGTTCATCTTCCATGGTGGTTTTTTACTGAAGGAAGAAAGAAAGAGGATTAAAGATTAATAGGGTTGGAGTGGTATAATGTGAGGTTGTGTTGAAGGCAGTGGGTCTGGACTAAAGGTTGCTTTGACAAGTAGGTTTGGAGGAGAAATCCATATGGATGGAACCTTAAAGATATCAGGTTCTAACCTCATAGCAGAGAGGTTGAAACTTGATGATCTTTGAGGACTCTTTCAAGCTTAACCATTCTATGATTCTATGATTCTATGATATGATGTCCAATAAGTCCTGTTGTTGGGAATGATTCCTGAGAAGGATTGTCCAATGTTCTCCATCTTTCTGTTTCTCTCTTTCAGTTAAACACAGAGTGAAAATTTCTCCCAGCTAGCTGTTTTTTTTCTGCAACAAGGTTTTATCTTTCTGAAATGAAGATCACTTGGTACAAAAACAGGCAGAAGGAGATGGACAAAGTTATATACAAGGCCATTCTCATAAATAGAAGTTAGTCTTTCCGGATCCTGGTCACTCCTAAGCCAGGGGATCTCTGTGCTTGCCAGATGGCCTGGCAGTGCTGATCACCATGGCCTGGGGTAAGTGGCTGGAAGTGGGGAGAGCAGAAAGTTGTGAGGAAAGAGTCACTTCTAGCTCTAGGTGGCCAGCAGAAAAATAAGAAATTTATTTTTTGGGAAAGCAGTGTCTGCCCTGGGCCTTTACTCTTTGGACTGTTCTTCCAACAGAAACATGCTCTTGATCTGCTGTGAGTAAGAAGGGGACTGGAACAGTGGGCTTTGTGCTGGGCTTAGGCTTCAGTGTGGTGATATTAGTTGTCTCTCAGAAGAAAAAGAAAGGTGAATTATTCATGAGCTAAGTAGAAGCTCATTCTTAATGGGGCTGCAGAGGTGTTTTAAAGCCTGTAAGGCTTCACTAGAGTTTAGATTTACCATGATCATTTCCTTGGGTTCCCAGCATTCAAGTAAGTTTTATATGGTCTAATCCAATATCCACAGAAACCAGTGATAGTTTTTAATTTATTTTAACTGGTGTTAGATTGGACTTTCAGTGATGAGAAGCCATTTTAGAACTATCATCAGCTGCTGAAAGGTCAGCTCAGTCCTCTGAGATACAGTCCTAGTCATTGGTTATGGTTTCTTGTATCAAATTAGCTACTTCATTCCCAAATGTCTCCACGTTGCTTTGTTGCGGACATATTTTGTAGGCTCTAGAAGCAAATACCTTCATACTTATTTACAGAAGGATTAAACACTGTTCTTTTGAAACTGCGCAGGGGAAAAACGAGAGAATATTTTCTTCCAGAAAGCTGCATTCTTCCTTTCAAAATGCAGGCTTGTTAGTAACAGGATCTTATTCCAGATTTTGCTTTCTCCTTTCTAATAATTTAAGATTATTAAAATCACAAACAAGTACTGGATAAGTCACTGTTCTGTGATATCCTTCATGGTGCTATGAGGAATATCCCTCAGTTTAATCCTGCACTATTACTTGTTTCTAAGCAAACTCCCTTTAGCAGCCCACATCCAGTGTATCCCCTGGCTCACAATAATTCTCAGCCTATGGGTTTAGGTCACCAGCATCAGGAGGGCCTGGATTCCTTGCCCACCATCACAACTAGGGAAGAGAAGGCTTGGTGCTGAAAATGCTGAAACCTGCTTCCTTAGACCTAAACATCAGTTTTCCAGTGAACTACAATGAGAACAACATACAGATTTGACTCCATGGGAATCAGTTCTCCAGCCTGTCTAGTGCCTGAGCTCATTGCATGTGTGTTGTTCAGGGCCCCACATTATCCATGTTATAAATGCTTTGGGTGTGTCTCCAAGGTCATTGCAGAAACTAGGTTCCCCTGCCATAAACCTGTACCAGAACAGCCTCTGGCCAGTCTGTGAGGTGAGTTAGTACAGAACTGCCTTGAACTTGGAGATGACAGGGAGATGGAGCAAGCTAGCAGCTGCTCCAGGACTTCAGAGCAGAGATGTGTTCATGAACTATAAGGATTAATGTGGAAACCACAGGAAAATCATTCAGGGAGCACTGTGGGAGACTCTGCAAGCAGGAGCCTGGAGGAGTTTTTCCTATCCTTCAATCTAGCTGGCATGGTGACTGGTAATGCTCCTAAGTCTGCATGAGAAGTTCCTCCACTCATTTCTCTCACAGAATCACAGAATCACCAAGGCTGAAAAAGACCTTTAGGATCATCAAGTCCTCTTTTTACTGCAGGGCTGCCATGCCTGTCTACTGCAGCCCCAGAAGAAGGCAACGCAGAAAGGGACCCACTGCTGGGTGACCTGTAGTCCACTGAAAACCTCTGTGAGTCTGTTTTTGTCTCTCAGAGTTAAAAGGAGCTGTGGCTCCCTGCTTTTTTCCAACATGATTCCCTTCCTTCCTACAGTTGCCCACGTCAGCAAGGTGGTGAAATGTGAATTTGCCAGTTGGCAGGCTTACAAATTCATGGGGAATCTCAGGGACTGACACCAGGCCATTGATGATAGGATGGACTCTACTGCTCCATGAAGCTGCAGGAGGAAAGCTAGAGCTTCCCAGCCCTACACCCACCTGGAGAGAGAAGACAGGAATAAATAATAGCATTTCTAAGGAATGTTTTATACTTTGAACGATTTATCTAAGGGTCTGAAAGGATTTAATAACTGAGAGCTAATTAAATGTACTAATTAACCCAGGGTTTAATCTCAGCTCTTTGCTGGTGGTTTGTGCTGCTGAAGCAGAGACATAGTCCCATATATCATGACATCCAGCCACTTTGCTGAATTGTGATTCCTCTGCAGATGGTGCAGGCACTGAGCTGCTGACATGATGAGAGGAACGTGAAAGCCCATGTCCAAGAGAAAATGAGAGGGGTGAAGCCATCCCTGTGTGACTAGCAACCTGTGAGATGATTTCCACAAAGAGGGTGTTGACAGTCTAATTTTTTTCCCCTCCCCATTATCACTGATGCCACTGTTTTGCTAAGGGGGGATGGGAATAATCAGCTTCTGGGCATTTGATGACAAAATGGTCATAATACTCCTTCATCATATCTTGTCACTGTGGCTCTGAGCTGTAGTGCTGCAACCAGAAGGGGGAGGCAGCTCACTTTTGTCACCGTACTTCCCCACACACTTGCTTTTCAGTGAGGGTTTATACTCATGCTACTGGTGCTTCTGGTGCTATTTAGGTGTACAACCCATACAGGCAACTCTCAGATCTCCATGAGCTGTCTTCTCAGTGCCAAAAAAGTAGGAGTATCTTGAAGTGACTGCCCAGAGCCAGCTCAATCCAGCAGTAGATCAGGAGCAATGTGACTTTCTTGTTTCCAGGGCTAAGCAATGCCCCCTTGCTCTGGAGCTGTAGGGGACCCTAGAGCAGGTTGGTGGATCCTAGTGGGCCAGGAGAAGGTGTGCTGCACAGGAGAAACAGAGATGGAGGACTCACAAGGTGGAAAATCCTGGCACATAATTAAGGGCATCATCCTGAGACACACTCCTTGTGGATGCAGTGTTTAGTGGGGGACATCTGAAATCCTCTCATTGCGTCTTCTCCCAACTTATATAGAAACTATGGGTAGGAAGCTACCAAGTACCACAGACTGCCCAACCTAGGACAGAAAATTGCCCCCAGCAGCACTATTTAAGCCTCCAGCTTCACTTTGTTCCCAGCTGTAACTCCATCTACAAGCTGTTCATTTTTTATTGCTAATATAAACATGGGATGGAGGTGAGCTTCTCTCAGACTCCTCACCTCAGCTTGCAGTCATGACTCCTTCTTTAGGAGTTACTCATTTAAATGTGGTTGGAAATGAGTCTGTGTGAGCGCAGGGTCATTAAATGAGCTGGGGAAACAGGCTGCAGTGAGGGGATGTGGCAGTCACTTTCATTGGAAATCTCCAAGGGAAAGCCAGGCACAGATCTTTCTGGGATGTCTTAGGGGAATGCATCAGACCTGCCACGATGTGGGGAGAGGGGGGAGATGAACCACCGGAGGCTTTTTTTCTGCACTGAACAAGCAAACAGTTTTACGAACCCTGCAATCCCCCAGTGCCTCCTTGCACAGCCCTATGCAGCCAGCAGAGGAAATTGGTAACTGTACCCAGCAAGCCTGTTTTTAATTAACAAATAATTATCTACAAATTGCTGTAATTATTGCCTTGGATTCCAGAGGATGGGGACGTTAGCGTGAGATGAGCACAGTTTCCTTGCGAGTGAAATATTTTCCCTGCCTTATCTCCAGCACCCTGCTGCTGTGAGGTTTGGGGACTCGGCAGCACTTTCCTTTTCAGAAAGTGATAAAACAGCTCAGGCTGCCTGGAAGGGGAAACACTGTGGAAAAGGCACCAAAGGGAGGGCAGTTATTTACAATGGCTGGGTTGTCTGCCCTCTTGCTGGAGTGGTTTGAGGGATGCCAATTAAGACATAAACACCAGCACCAAATGCCAGAAGGAGGATGCTTGCATGCTGGTGGGCTGGTGGAGCAAAACAAGTGTCCTCATTTGTGATCTTTCAATGAGAAGGTGATAAAACCAGGTTTGGAAAAGGAGGTTAGAGTTAATTCAAGTCAAATGGAGATCATGGAGCTACCCTGAGCCTTCAGTGCTGAGGGATCCTGGTCTGGAGAGAGTTCAGCACCAGCCATGACCCATGAGCTATGTTTCAGAAGGAGGGTAGTAAGCATAGAACCCTTCCACCACTTTTCCATCAGGCTCTGCTGCCAAAACTCATGGTGCATATCCACAACAACCACCTTTTCTGGTTACGATGTGTCTCACCCATGGTAGCCTAAGTACTAACACACAAGGGGTTTTATTGTCCTGAAGGGTTTATACCCTTTCAACAGGTCTAATGGGAAAATCCACCCCAGTTTTCAGGAGAGGCACTGAAAGACTGTGACATGTCCCAGGCTGGGTGGGCAACCTGCTAGAGAGTTCCCAAGCCCAAGCTTCAGCCTTACTTGGCATGTTTAATCTCCAAATTCTACCACCTCCCAATAAATTATGTCCTTTTTCCTGCCACTCCTGAGCCATTCCCCTCCATGATGCCACTTGCTGCCAGGGTTTCCATGACAGCCTCTGCTTCAAACAACCAGGGTGCTTTTTATTATTCATCAGTGGCTTATTTACCTGAGGTGAGCTGCCTGTACCATGTGCTGCTGTGAAATGTTGCCTTTGTTTATTACCTACTCTGTCTTCCCACTTCATGACATGGACCATTTTGGGCTGGGGGGCCCTGCAGCCCCTTCCAAGGAGATGTGGGGTATGTTGTAGTATCCCTTTTTGTTGGAAGAAAACCCTTTCTTTTTAAAGAGATGTTGTGGCTGCAGAGGAGCATAAAGAACAGGGCAAGCTGAGGCCTTGGCACTGCCTTTCCTTCAATTTGCATTTACCAATAGGACAATGTAAAAGCCCTTAATCCTGCTCAGAAATACCCCACTTGGCCTGAAAATATAGAGATGGCAGGTAATTTTCTGCTACTTTGTTGGGTAGCAGGAGGAATTTTTTTGGTTGCATGAACCTGTGCCACTGCTGTTGCCCAACGTGGTTGGTCTCAAGGAGCTTCATGCCCTTCAGACCCCCTGAGGTTTAAGCTCCCCTGAATGAACTCACCCTTTCAGAGCTCACATCAGGACCTCGGCAGGCACAGAGAGGCATTTCTCAATTCTTTCAGGGCTTGTTGTCAATCTTTGCTTGCTGATCGTGTGAGTGAAAAATTGCCCACTGTGAAAGCCAAGTCTTTGCCCTTAGCATGGTGCCTTAGATGCTGGGACCTTGTTGAGCATCTGTAATGCTCCTGCCTTTTTCCAGGCCTGGCTGTGACTCAGATATGTGAATCTAGAAGGGAAAACAAAGAAAATTAGATCATGCTTTCGTGTTTGGATCAAGAAGTGGCTTTTTTTCTCTCCTAATACCTACCCCTCTCCCACGCACTGTGGCCTTTAAATAGATAGTTTCTAATGAATGGAAATACTTCATGGACAAAGAAGCTGTCACAAGAAATGATTGATTGTGCTTAATATTTTCTTCTCAGGAGTTAAAAGGATATCTCTGAAATATCCTTTGACAGGTCTGTGAACTTAATGAAGTGATTCATAGAGATACAGAAGGAACTGAGGGCCTGGTATCAGCAGAGCAGGAGAGCATTGGTGGTGTTTCACTATCACAGCACAATTGAAGGATTCTATGGGGGAAAGACAAACAAAGGCAAAATTCAGCTTCAGTTGCTCCAGCCCTGCTGACAAGAGAAAAAGTAAACCTGTCTAACCACTGTGCACCCATAGTGTGCAGGTAGAAGAAACCAGCTCTTGATTGGTAAAACCTGAATTTTCTTTGAAATGGGAGTATCTGTGGGCTACTGTGCCTAGAGTCACTGTGGCATTTTAAGCCACCAAACTCTAATGCCTGTGGAGATTTCCCATGGGAAACCAGTATCCTGTTGTGCTGCTCGGCTGCACTGGAGAAACAGCTTGTCCTAAATCACACAAAAGGTCAAGGTCACACATGGGATTTGAACTCTGACCTTCTAATAGCTCATTCTGTGCATGCACCATCAGCTCTTGTTTTCTCTCATGTCTCATTTAACTCTGGATAATTTCTGCTGCCTTTAACCTCTCCCAGCTGCCAATGAAGCCTCCAGCATGTCCCCATAGGAAACATGTCCCCATACAGGACATATTCCAGCAAAGCTGGAGGAGTTCCTTGCTCAATGAGCAGGAAGAAGCCACCTCATGGTAAGCTGCTCTGCAGGATGGCCAGCTTGAGTTTTTCCCCTGCAAAACCAGCAAAAACAAGGACATGGATAACCAAATTTTAGGAGAAATTTTGACCTGTTCTTCAGGCAAGTGTCATTTTTCAGTTAAGAGACAGCAATCTCATCTAACTCTAGAGCACTGCCATGGAGGTGTCTACATCTGAGCTGTTGCTCACACTCTCTTTGTCGCTGATGGAGACAAATAAGCTCCTGTATGGAGAAAGATGTGCCATCCTGAATAGATATTTAAAAATAGCCTAGGCACGTGCTCCTGGGGGTGCCTGTGGTGGCCATCTCAGATGGTGGAACCTCCATGCCTAGGAGAGATGTAGCTATTCAAGATTTGTTGGCTGCAGGCAAGGCTTGAGGAGTTAGAGCAATCCTGAAATGTAGGAGGGGTATATTTAAAAAGTCCTCATTTGGTTTTGCATGTATGGGTGAGACCTCCAAGTGTTCACAATACATCTTTTCTCCTTCCCACATCATAACCTGCTCTGACATTCGTGCATCCGAAGATTATCCTTTTCTTTCTGCTACTTCTCCCCTTTTGCCACTAGATGACAGCAGAGGTCTCATAACATCACACCAAGCACCGCTCTGAACCCAGGGTGTGAGCGCCCCAAATAATCCTGTCAGCTTTTAACAACTCTTTATCTACTTATTTATCTGGCAGATTATGTACAAATACAGTATTTCAGTCAAAAACTACCACCTGTTGTGTGGAACTACTTGAGTCCCTTTTCCTGCCTCATCACCTCCCTTGTCCCCATCCTATTTTTAAGAACTTCTCGCACTCACTTGTTGCCTTTTCTTTCAAACTAGGCTTGTGCTCTGCAAAGATGGACACATATTCACCTCATTTCATAGGAGTTCTCACAGATATGGTCAATCAGAGCTGGAAACTGGAGCCCCCTTCAGCCCTGTATGACCTGCTCCTGGATAACACATACGGACACAGAGCTGTGCTCCTAAGGAAAAGATGGCTCCTGGGGAGAGGATTTCTGTTATAACTGGGAATTGGCACCCAAATATGAGAATAAAAACTTTAGACAGGATAGATGGATGCATGGGTGGATGGTTGGATTTTAGTGCATGCAGTAATTGCTTCTTGGTGGAACAGAACCACGAGGATGGTGAAGGGTCTGGAAGGGATGAATTCTGAGGAGCGGCTGAGGACACTTGGATTATTCAGCTTGGAGAAGAGGAGGCCCAGGGGTGACCTCACTGCAGTCTGTGGCTTCCTCACAAGGGGAGGAGATGGGGCAGGTCCTGATCCCTTCACTCCTGTGACCAGTGACAGGACTGGGGGAAATGGCAGGAAGCTGAATCAGGTGAGGTTTAGGTTGGATATCAGGAGAAGGTTTTTCACCCAGAGGGTGGTTGAGCACTGGAACAAGCTCCCTAGGGCAGTGGTCACAGCACCAAGGCTGCCTGAGTTCCAGAAGCCTTTGGATGATGCTCTCAGGCACATGGGGTGATTTTTGGGGTGTTCTGCACAGGGACAGGAGTTGGACTCAATGATCCTGATGGGTCCTTTCCAGCTCAGCAGATTCTATGAATATGGACCAGATATTTGAGAGAGTTAGATAAGGGGTGGAAAGGGGGATTATTTAAAAAAAATATTTATTTAATTATAAATTATTCTGCTATCAGGATTGCCTTTACCTGGTGCAGATCACAAGGAAGAAAAGGCTAGGGTTTGTGAAACATGAGTCAGTCAGGCAGTGATTTCTGTACCTGGAATGCTCTGAAGGGGCTGATTCAGGCTGTGGTCTAGCAAAGAGCTCTTTGAGGGCAAGGACCTTGTCTGATGATTTAACAGAACCAGGTCTCCAATCTGTACAAAGGCACTCTGTGGGGAGGATATGATCTATGCTCTTAGGAGAGGCCAGGACACTTTAAGAGACATTCTGTGTGATTTATTTGTAGTTTCATAGGAGATTCTGGGACAATATTTCACAAGGAGAATTTTCATTACAAAATTCTCAAACCTAAATCCCCAACAGCAATCTGCAGTGCCTGCAGCTTTTGGGCATGGTCCAGGATTTTGTCCTTGTCAAAACCAGAGCAGAGGAGATACAGAGACCATTTGAATCTTTCAGATATTGAAAAACTGGAAAATATATTTCAAACTTCTTGTCAGCACCTAGAAGAAGCTTCCACATCATTTCCTATAGAGATTGTGGTTGTTGCCTTTGTTTTTCCTGCAGTATAATTTTTACTCTCAAAGATCTACAGTTACTGGTAACCTTTCATGATCAGTCCTTGGGCCTCTGCTCTTACTGACTTGAACTTCACAGCCCTAAAGAACTGTTGTAGTGCACTGTGATGGAAAATTCAAACAGTCAGCATTTTCATGTCTGGTCACTTGGTCTGCAGCCCACAGCTGGATGAAGGAGAAAAGGTAGTGTTGTTTCTTTGATGTCATGGTCTAGTTCTTCCTGGTGGTGGAGATGAAGTTTTCTGAGGAATGATGCCTCACAGTTCTTTGTAGCCACCTAGACATTAGGCAGTCAAACTAAGCTGGCAGTGTGGGATTCCCCTGTGATAAAATAGCCAGGTAGGTAAGTCCCCCTCTGCTCTTCCCAAGGTGAATATGTAAAATAGGAATGAGATGTCAAGAGAAGCTGGCATTGTCTCTCAGTTAGCCATGAAGCTTAGATGAGTCACTTAGGCTAAATCCTGACACTCAGGTGAGATGAATCCCATCCTTGGGAAAGAAGAACTCAGAGATTGTTTGATGTGTGTCTTAATGAGCCCAGTGTTTTTCCCCCTGAATTTCATGGAGTAGGTCAAAGTGGGGCAAGGTAGGAGGAGGGATCAGCAGATGTGGGTGACACAATTTGTGCCCTAAAGCCTCTTTGCTGTCCTTCCTGAGTTCAGGCTCAAAATCCACAAATTCACCTAAGTCAGCACTGGAAGGGACTTTTGGAGAATTTGTCAAATTTATTGCACTGCCTCAAAACAGGATCAGCTCTCCTGAAGCACTGTTTGGCCAACCTGCTCTTCGGAACTTCCACTGATGGAGACTCAGAGCCCACCCCAAACCCTCTGTTCCACTGCTCCACTCTTCTGGCAATCAGAGGTTGGGAAGTTTTTTCCTAACCCTTGTTTCCTCCCTGCAGCTTGAGCTCAGCACTTCTTGGCCTCCCACCACTGGCCATGGAGAACAGTTTACTCCCTTCCCCTTTGTAGCTACCTCTGACATACTTGAGGACTGTTATTTCCCCTCTCAGCTCTCTCATCCCTAGACTAAACAACCTATTTTCCTCCTGTCTTTTCATGTAAAACTCAAAAGAGAGGGGAGGAGAGAGGCCTGAGATGGTATAGACAGACAGCTCCTGCAGCTACAGGCAGAATATTCAGAAACAACCATGCAGATAACTCATTCCCACTGAAGTCACTGGTTATACTTTTTCCCTGATGTCACATGCTTCATCCTCAGATTTGGGATCTACCCTGTCCCTAGGAGATGTGGTTTGAGTGGTGGTTGGTGGATCACGGGGACAGCCTGTCTGTATTTTGGAGCTGATCCATCACCAGCAGATGACTTTGAATGTCTCTTGACATGTCCCAAAGCAAGAAGCAAGTCCTATGTGAACCAGCTAGGATCTGTCCATCTGTTTCACATCCTGTTTTAGAGACTGTGAATCAAGGTAAAATCCAGCCTGGAGGTGACAAGTATCTAGGTCACCCTCGCCATGTCCACAGCTGGCAGACTGGTGAAGGGAGGGGAGAAGAATGATGCTGGCTGATGAATCGGAGCTGAAAGCAGACCTTTAGAGACACCAGTACAGCCTGAATGTGATAGATCAGCTACAGCTGACCTAAAACACTCACCTTGAGGTTCAAAGGATGACTTCTAAGCCTTGTTACTGCAGTTTTGGGACTAAAAGGGGTCCTGAGAAGCCCCCACAGGCTGCCTCTGAGAAAAAACAGCCTGCAGTTAGGCAGCTACGTGTCTGTGGTACCAATCAAGCTTTTAAATCTGGAAGCATCTGCCCCAGCAGTGATTTGATTTTATGCAATGTGTCTCATGCTACTGCATTGCTAAAGCATGTCACTAAATCCTTTCACATCAAAGGACCTAAGTAAATCAAGCAAAACTGCATAAGCCACATTACAATTCAGTTTTGGCAAAAGGTGCTGAGGGAACCCTGGAGGCTGCTGTCCTCTCACTAGCAGCAAAACTCACATAAGCCCAGAAGCAGTGAACTTTTTCCTGTACCACGAGGCAAAAGGCTTGCAGCTGAGCTTGGATTAGGAGCTGGCCTGGAGTCAAGTGGTGCAGAGACCTAGTCCTGAATGTGATCATAGTTTTCCAAGTGGATCGAACCATTATAATTCAACCTTTTTGTGATCCCATTTCCTGGCCCATAATTTTTTTCCCCCATCTTCCATGGGGGAGATGATGAGTAATTAAATAAGGCCATAAGGCCAAAAAGCTTTGTAATTGTGAAAGACTCAGGTTTACCTGCTAGGTCAGCTCACTTGAGTTCCTAAGAGCCAGTGTTGAAGAGCAGAATTTGACCATAATATTACTGTTATTATTTTTACTCCTGGCACACTTTCCAGACCAGTCTGGATGCCTTTCTGAGTGACCTGCCCTGGTTTTTTTTAGTCCTGCTCTGGCAGGGGTGTTGGACTCAGTGATCTTCGGAGGTCCCTTCCAACCCCTGATATTCTGTGATTCTGTGATTCTCTGATCATATGAGGACTGATGCCTCTACTGCTTTATGGGTGTTGGTAGGACCTGGATATGGTGCTTCAGAAGCCCAGCAGCTATCTCCTGTGGGCCACCTTCCAGCAGGAAAGCTGTCATTTGCCAACACACACTGAGATAGAAGTCCCTGGGACAGGTTATTTGTTTGGGTCTGATGGGTTACAAGTGTGGAAAGACTGTGTGAATGTTGGGTAGAGGCTACCAGGGGCCATAGTGCAGAGGATTCTGTGGTGTCTTTGGTGGAGAAGGTGCAGTACAGAAAGTGGTGGAGTGAGCATCTCACCACTTCCTCTGCTGATGATGAAGGAAGACCAGGCTTAGACTAGAAGCCCACTACTAGGTGGTTTGCATCAAGGCAGTGCAGGTCCAAGGCTAGTTGCATGGCCCAGGTGGAAGCACTCAGTGCAGTACAGAGGCTATGGGGTACTTGGGACATCTGAAAGAGGGCTGATAGGTCTGACACAGAATCTGTGGGATGTTTGCCCACTCCTGGATGAGCACATGTACACCAGAGAGTCTCAAACACACTGAACACATCTGCTTAGGTAGCTGAATAGACCTGCTAGTCAATATACCTCATAGAGGCTGGGGAGCAATTCAGCCTGTATGGAAGCAGACACCTTCATCTGCATGGCTCAGTTACTGTCCAAACTCCATGAGTGCCCTGACTAGTTCTTCCTGTACTTCAGCAGG
>NW_009953960.1:284640-285673 GCF_000747805.2 Chaetura pelagica
CAGCAGGAAATCGTGCATGTGGCTAATGGAGACACCCACACGTAAACATCTGTGTTCAGAGCTGAAACCAACCTCTGGGTTCCTTCCAGCTCAGACTCTCCAGCAGTAATGCTAAGATCCTGTACAGAAGAAAAGAAACATCTGCTGTGGAGGCTGACTATATCTCCCTTAGCAAAAAGAGGTAGGAAAGGGTTGTCAGGGGATTTGTTCTTGCCCCCGGATAGGTTCCCATTGGAGACTTTCCAGGTCAGAAGGGTTAGGGTATCTGCAAACCTCCTGCCCAGAGCATTTTGTACTGCAATTCCCTAGATTTCTTCTCTTCCTGAAGTTATCTCTATTCCAAATCTAACACAGAAACTCTGTTCCAGATATCTCAAGACCTCTTGTCCCATACCAACTCTCTTCTTTCTTCCCTAACATACTGATAATGAAGTCTGTCCCACAATAAAGGCACTACAGTCACAAATGCCATTTAATGTGGCTAAGGTCAAACCCAGTTACGATGACTTTTGGTCACTCCTGGAGTAGAATGTGCTGACATTTGTAGAGTTCTATCCCCATGAAAAACTACACAAGAAACAAATGCAATGTATCTCCCAGGGGTCATTTTCTCTAGAGAAACTAGATGCTTTCCAGGCGCCTGGTGACAGTACAAAAGAGTCCATTATTAAAATTCAAAAGTAAGTAAAATAGCCCTTCCCTGCAGGCTCTCTTTCTATGAGGCATTTCTGATGAGATTCCAGACTCTGCAGAGGCCTGGCATGCAAAATCTAAATTATATAGCCAGCATTGCCCTCTTTAGAAGTGGCTGTGTGAAGAACAAAATCCCTCAGCAATTCCCTCTGGTGATGAGAGGCAGCTCCTTATGTTCAGCCCGCTCCTCTCAGCATGCCTTGGGCTGAAGGCCTGCAAAGCTTGCAGCCCAGGAGCTACCTCCCCTTTCCATAGTCCTTGTGGCTCAGGGAGGAGCCTGTCTCCTGTATGACTCAGGGCACGGTGGAAGGTCCATAGACAGAACCACCCTCTGGCCCTT
>NW_009953960.1:285747-323703 GCF_000747805.2 Chaetura pelagica
GCTATTTTGTCATGGGGATAGGTTAAAAATGAGTCATGGTCATTTTCATGAATTACTTGCACAGCAGAGTTTTTTCACACAGTGAGCCATTATGAACCCATAGGTGGAGAAGTAAATTATAACTGGTGTAAAGCTGTGTCTAATTTCTCACTCCATAAAGGGGAGACAATAACTCCCTTTCCTCATGGAGGTGTGTGATGATTTAATCACAAGGGGAGCTCTGTATTTATAGATTTCAGACACCACTATGATTATTTAGTCCCACCTTCCGCATAACAAAGCACAAGGAGCATCAGCCATTAATGTCTGTGGTGAGTTCATAATTTTTGCTTGAGTTTTTAGCACATCACTCAGAAAGATGTGCATGTGGCCAATCTGAATGTATCAATCTGAATGTGTCAAGTCACAAAGCCCATTTTCTGTGTCGACTTACACACAGCATTGTAATTTCTGTTTATAAATTCAACTTGGGAGTAAAATTTCCATTTTGTGTTATCTGTCCATTTTATGCTTACACCCTGTTCACTGCAAGGTCAGAGTAATGTTACCCATTCAGTGACATGATCAAAGAATGAGTCTGCCACATCCCTGAGAGACCATCAGGGAAACTGTGGATATATCCTTTATGGCCCTGGCACTAAGTGGTATTACAGAAAATGGTCTTCCTTGGGCTGTGAGTGACATCAAGAGTTGTTGCTCTTTGCAACTGGATGGGTCTATGGGCTTAGCCCATCTAATTAATAATTTACTGTATGTCCTTGTGCCAAGTTAAAAAGAATTAAGGTTTTACTTTGTATTGTTCCCAATAAAGCAAAAATAATATATATGTGATGACACATGAATGAGCATAGTCAAAGAATCATAGAATCATAGAAAGGTTTGGGTTAGAAGGGACATTTAAAACTCATCTAGTCCAACCCCTCTGAAGTGAGCTGGGTCATCTCCTCCTAAATCAGGTTGCTCAGAGCTCCATCCAACCTGACCTTGAATATTTCCAGGGATGGGCCTTCTACCACCTCTCTGGAGAGTCTGTTCTAGTGTTTTGCCACCATCATTGTAAAAATTTTCTTCCTTATATTTAGCCTAAATCAACCCTCTTTTAGTTCAAAACCATCTCCCCTTGTCCTATTGCAACTGAGATCTCTTTGCAGGAATGTATTTGGATGGGCCAAAATTAAATTTATAGGGAAGGTGGTCCCATGTAGCTGGGATTCCAGTTTAACACACAGTAAGGATACGCTTGGCAAAAGAGCTATCACTTGAATTAAAATGGTTTGCACATGGCACAAACTTTGTTATTTTGAGAACTCAGTTGAACCTGCCATGTTTCCAAGGAGGTTCAGGCTTGTTGCTTTATGAGGTAACAGGGACCACTGTGTTATCCCACATCACAGGATTTGGCTCTTGCAGAAGCTCTGCCTAGCAAGACCTGATGTACCCCAAAGTTGTTTTTCTTACTCTATTGGACATGAGATCACCATCACAAATTTGAGGATGTTTTGCTCCCCTACTCTACATGGGAGGAAAGGATGTGCTTCCTGACTGGATGTATGGAAGAAATGAACCTGTGACTAGATGTGAGAGGATGTAGGGCTCTAAAAAGAAGTTTATCCTTTGGCACATTTTCCTGGTTTCAGCCAGGATGAAGCCAGTTTTCTTTTTAATGATTCTTTTTTTTTCCTTCATTGAAGTCTCTTTTAAGCAGCATAATTGCTGAAAGGAGGAACAAGTTTTCCAGCTAGTGGACTGATCACACCAATATGTTTATAGATACTGCTGGGAGACCTAGGATACTTTGCTCTGCTTGTTGAATCTGCTGCTTTGTTTTTGTAAACTAAAAGAGCAGAAGAGTCATATCTACAACCCTCTCATAGGGAGGGGCAGACTAGACAGATGGCAAAATGGGTCAAAGAGATGATTCCATCCCATATATATATGCCCCTCTTAGAATAAATCCAGGGATCATGGAAGTTAAGCCTTCCCTTCCCTTCCCTTCCCTTCCCTTCCCTTCCCTTCCCTTCCCTTCCCTTCCCTTCCCTTCCAGGCATCCGGGGAGGACTCCATCTCCATCCATCCATCACCATTGATCCCCAGGCCCATGCATTCCTGACCCTCATCACTCTCCTCAGCTCCTGTCTGCTCTGCCGCTCTCTGTGGCAGCTCTGGGACATTTTGGGACTGCTCACAGCTCAGGAGATGCCAGGGAGTTGTTGGGGGTGGGTGAGGTGTTGGGGGTTTTGTACATTCCTGCACATAGATGTGTATATTTCTACATATTTTATTTTATAATTAGTATGTAAGTAAAGCTGTGTAGTTTAGTTTTCAGTCTGGAAAACCTCTCTCCTTATTCTCTCTCTCATTTCCCAACGTGACTGGAAGGGGGAGAGGATGAAGAAAATTATTTTCATTGGTTTAATTGCTGGACCTGAGTTGAACCATGGCACACATGCAAGAAAGTTAATCTGAAGACACAGATGCTCGCTGACCTCTGAAATGACAAGGTCAGGCCCAAGGGGACAACGTCCTCTAAAGCCTCCAGTTGTTTTGTGAAGATTGCAGATATTTAGTGCTTTCTGAAAGTGACTTGATACTGTCAAAAATTTTTCCAAGTGGAGTTTTATTTTATTTTATATTTTATTTTATTTTATATTTAATTTTATTTTACATTTTATATTGCATTGTGGAGGTTTTTTTTGTTTTTTTTTAAAAAATTATTTCTTTCTTTCTCTTGCTTATAATTGTGTCTTCTAAAGAGTGAATCTGGGAGCAGCTAGACTCAGTGTGGTGGGAGTCAGGGGCATGGTGTGGAGGCTGATTGCAGAGTGCTATGCCTGGATGGAAGCCTGAGATGAAAAGGCTGTGCCTGAGCACCTGCCCCAGGGGTTCTGAGCCAGGAGGATGAGCTGAAAACCAGACCAAAGGTGCTGTGAAGGGACTAACAATCATTTTGCAGTATTTTTGTGACCTTCCTGAAGTCGCCAACACACACCAACTCATGATTTAATGACTCCAAGTTTTGGAGAAGCTGTTTTATTCTTAGGTAGGTCATTTCCCAGGAAACCCCTGGGAAAATCACTCTGTATTTCCATCTGAACTTCCTTTCTGGTTTGCAGTGTGTAACCACCAGATGTCGTTGTTCCTTTCTATGAGGCACGACAGCCGACTTGATCATAGTCAGCCAGGTACACTCTGCTAACACTAATCACAAAATACACCCTCAGTAGCTGCTTGTGATCCCCAGTTATTTCCCACCAGCAGTCAATTAGAGGACAATATTGTGCCTAGGATGACCCGGGACTGATAACAGCAAGGTCTACACCTGTAAGAAAAAGGATGTTCTCCTTAGAGGATCAGCACACACTAATAGGTGGGGTAATAAAACCAAAAAAGCAAAAGGGAAAGAGCAAAGAGAGGTTTATGAGACAGCTGGATGTTTTTATGGAGAAAAATGGAATTAGGGAACATGATGACCAATTGGAGAGGTGAGACTGAGGCCCACAGAAACCAGAGAGGCAGAAGTAAGGAAAAGTAGTTTTTTCTTCTTCAGTAGTTCCCTATGCCCTTTTTAATGCTCAAGAGAGAATATTCCTCATTGGAAAGTGTTTTACTCAATTTTACATGGAGGAGCCTGAGATGGCTGCAGGTGTGACTTGTTGATCATGGAATCATAGAATCACAGAACAGTTCAGGCTGAAAGGGACCTTACAGATCATCTAGTTCCAACCCCCCTGCATGGGCAGAGCCACCTTCCACTAGACCAGGTGGCTCAAAGCCCCAGCCAACCTGGCCCTGAACACTTTCATGGAGGGGCATCCACAACTTCCCTGGGAAACCTATACCAGTGCCTCACCACAGTGACATGAAATAATTTCTTCCTAATGTCTAATCTCCCCTCTTCCAGTTTAAAGACATTGTCCCTTGTCCTGTCACTGCGTGCCCTTGTAAAAAGTCACTCCCCAGATTTCTTGTAGCCCCTTCAGGTACAGGAAGGCCTCAAAATGTGGGCATAGCTGCTGCCTTGCTCTGCTCTCCTGTCTCTTGGCCAAGAATGTGACACCACTGCTGTGCCTCTGGGCTGTGGGATGCTCACCTGGCAATTGAAAAGTCATCTTTTTTGCTTTTCCCCCCATTCATCAGCACCCTTAAGCAAACCAGGCTTCCTCCCATCCTTCATGTCTTCTTGAAAACACACTGCACGGATTTGAAAGAAAGCTGAAAATCAAGAGCTTTGCTTTTACCTTTTCATGAGGATCTAGAACGTTTGACCTATTTTTCTCCCACTCGGTTACTTCTCTCCTTTTAATAAATCAAATAAAACTGGAGGAGCACTGCATTTCATCTCACCTGGACTGTTATATTTAATCTCCTGAGCTGGTGGAAGTGGATGTGTGTGGAGGAGAATGGCTCAGAAGCCTGAAAACATGAGAGATGACTCTCTTAAGCTTTTCTGACTTCACAGAAAGTTGCCAGATAGGACTTTAATTAGGACCTATCAAAACCAATCAGGAAAAGAAAAAGGTTTGTCACATTGTTAGCTGCTGCTAAGCTTTTTAGAATTTGTAGGGTTGGGTGTTTGGTTTTTTTTTTTTGCATTATGCACAAATGTATTCATCCTAATGATTTTACAGCTGTGCTCCCTTGCTTACAGCACATCTCTCTGCATGAGAAACCTCTTCTATCATCTTTGCCTCCTGCTCAATTGGTAAGTTTCCTGCTGGGATAGGCAAGAGCACTCAGGTGTTGCCAGGGTGGGGATTAGATTTTCACTCTGCACTTTTTTTTTCAGGTGCTAAGGAGATTTTCCTTGTGTGCTGTTATTACCATTATTTCTGTTTCATCTGCAAAGTAAGTTTGGAAGTCAACAGTCCTCGGTATTCACTTAGTGATGTAAAACACAAGCATGATAAATAGTCATATTATATAGGCTGTTAGGCAAAAAACCAAACCAAACCAAACCAAAAAACAAAAGGGGAAACCATCACAATTTAAAAATAAAAAAAATAGAACTTTTTCTTTACCAGATTTTGGTGGATAAGTTTTTTTGCCCCCATTTTTAATTCCACAATGTGGTTCACATTCTCTGTGGAATTGTCTACTCTGTTTGTTGGGTTTTTAGAGACTTCAGTCAACAGGGAGTGATTCAGATATTGAAAGTTAGTATCATCTTGAAGTGTTTTGCTGGATCAGAGCTTTCATTATCAAGATACTGGTCACATCAACCCTGACATCCGGGAATATTTCTTGTTCAAAAAACACAATTTTAAATGAAATTGTTAACTTTCATGTCTAATACAGCTGCTGAAAGAAAATATATGACAACTGGAGGCTGTAAAAACAGAGCAGGATCACTGAACACATCTGGAAATACTTTAATTATTGCACGTTCAACTTTGAACTACTTGGTTCCTATGTAAACATAAGACTAGTAATTAAAGTACGAGATTTAGCTCGTGTGGATTTGCCATCTTTTAACTACTGATTTGCAGAAGGGAGGGGAAGGAGAAGGGTAATTTTACATTTGTAGGTTTTAGACCATTACATGTAATTGGATGTATAACAGACTGGTGAATTTCACCCTGTTATTCTTCTTTTGAGCCCAAAACCTGGTGTTGACTAAAGCATATATTTTTCCTGCAGGATACTTAATATTGGTAGGAGAACATCAAGTAATGACGTTACACCTTGGAGAGTGGAGGGAATACTTATTTAATGATCTTTAAGGAAACATAAAGATAATTAAAAGCTTTCCAAGTCCTTTTCTAAAAAAAACCAAAAAAAGCCAGTCTAAGTCTGTATGACATTTCAATTTGATTTGCAACAAACCAGTTACAAAGAGCCTTGGTTTTATCTGTAATGAATTATATATTTAATTTATGTTAATAAAAAAAATAACTGAGGTCTAAAGGATATGCAGTAAAAATCAGTTGACTTGGTAAATTATTCTGAGGTAATACTTTGAATAAGTTAGAATTTGCTGACTGTGCCATGAAGCCTGGTGCAGTTGGTTCAAGACAATAAATTAACTGCTCTGTAAAAGTAAAACTACTTTAAATATATTTTTGTTGCATTAAGGATAGAAGCATTTTTTCTTTTGCACAGTATTAGAGAGTGCCTCATCTGCTGGCCACCATTTTGGGTCAGCAAGTCCTTTCTGTCTACTAGTTGCTGGGCAGTCTATGTCATGTGTAGATGTGGCAGTTAGGGATATGGTGGCCTTGGCAGTGCTGGGCGAATGGCTGGACTTGATGATCTTGGAGGTCTTTTCCAACCAAAATGATTCTGTGGTTCTAAGACAGCTTCAGATCTCTCCACAAGTGATGCTTCAACCCTCAGTAGACCACTGCTGGGCAGCATTTAACCAGTGTCCAACCACAGATGATCTTGGACAACTTTGCCTGGCTCATCTTGAAATGTTCCACACATCTGGATTTGCCTCTGCACTCTAAGGATATCTCTGTGCTGTGCTAGTGGAAGCAACATGAGATACCTTCAGCAGGTTCATCAGGGTACTCATGGTCTAGCTTGGCAGAAGAGAGCTCTGTGGGTTTTTATGACAGGACCAATCCCTCCTCTAAAAGCTTCTTCTCTGTTCAAAGGGAAGGATGCCCGACTGGCTAATTATGACCACATGTCAGATTTTTTTTATGGTTAAAATTACATGAGTGAAATCATGTTTGAAGTAGGGTGAGGGGCAATGGGTTTAAACTGAAACTGGCAAGATTTGGATTAGATATGAGGAAGGTATTTTTCATAATGAGGGTGATGAGATGCTGGCACAGGTTGCCCGGGGAAGTTGTGGATGCCTCCTCTCTGGAAGTGCTCAAGGACAGGTTGGATGGGACTTGGAGCAACCTGGTCTAGTGGGAGGTGTCCCTGCCCATGCAGGAGGTTGGAACCTGATGATCTTTAAGGTCCCTTCCAACCCAAACCATTCTATGACTCTATGTTCCTTACAGCTGACATTACCTAAATAGATAGGCTCTGTGGGTGGAGCAGTGCATGGCTAGTCCCTCTGTGCCTCAAACCAAGACAAACTGAAGGGGGGCAAAACCAGTGGGCATTCTCAGGATAAAAGCATCAGGACTTTTATGGGTCATATAGTCCTTGGAAAGCCCAGACTGGGCAAACCAAGGAGCTTGGACTGATGTCCCAACACTGTACTGTATAGATGGTAGAGACGGGAAAATCTGCAAAAATTCTGATTTCTGCTGTTTCTCCTCTGCCTACCTTTTTTTTCCTTCTTGAGTCTAATATTGAAAACTTGACAATTTGGGTAAAAGACACTTTATGGGAAATATAACCCACGGAATAAAACCTGGACATTTTTAGAGTAATTATTATGATATTACTGGAACTGCAGTTCTACCTTTTACTAATAAATATTCCCAATGATGTCAGTGTGTATAAAAAATGTATAATATTAATAGTAATGATTTCCACAGATTTTAGACTTTACTACTGGTACTTCACAGTGCTTTGTTTTACTGAATTATACTGAATATATATAATGATGCCATTTTTTCCCAAGCTTTCCTCCTGAATGATGAAGATTTTCTTCTCCATTTGCATGATAATATGATAGGATGTCACTTTTCTTTTTTTTGCAAGTCAACAATATTGATCATTTTTTCCCCTCAAGTTTGTAATTTCCCTACCTATTTTATCAGCATTTATAATGATAAAACATATACAAGCACTTCAGTATGCAGCACTATTGTATGTATGGAGCTGTTTTGTCATTGTTGGGAAGTAAAGAATTGTATTGAATTTTATCTGATATATAATGATAAAGGGTAAATTGTTTGTTAAAAGAGAAAGTAAAAAAGATCAGTTTCAATAAGGTAGGTACCTTATTGATAGGTGCCTACTGCAGATTTATTTATTTATTTGAAATGTCACAAAAATGTTTTTAAAAATAAATGAATGGATATTTGGAATTCAAATTTTTGCTCAAATATCCCACTGTAACCATGATCTAAAAAGCCAATGATTTGCCACAAGGTGGTGGAAAGCATCAGGAGCTGAAGTGTAAGTTGTAGCAAGGAGAAAAAGGGGAGAAGAAAGGAGAGGAAGGATTAAAGTAGAAGCAGCAGTGAGCTGCAGAAGGAGCAAACAGAGAAGGTGGGAGGATGGAAAGGGCTTTGTCCCCATCTCTACAGGCACTTTTTGTAGAAGACACAAAACCCAAGAGATGCTGCGTGACGTTCATGGGTAGTTTTCCCTGTGCAGCTGTGAAGACTTTACCTTTCAGAGGGTAGTCTCATGCTAGAGGATTTCTCAAAGTAAAAACATGGAACTGCTGAGGAGTACCAGACCCTCCCCCTGGATCCCAGTGGTGGCACATCCAGCTGAACATCAGTGGTACCATGACATTGCAATATCACGTTGCAGATCTCTGCTTGGGGAGCAGAGAAGTTTTTGCAGCTCCTCTTAGACTGTTTTTCATGTGTGTCTCCAGGAGGTTTCTCTGGCTTGCATAGTACAATATTGTTGCAAAAATGTCAGACTGTAAAGTTATGCACTCAGCAAAGCCATGTTGTAGCTATATATTGATAGGCTCTGAGCTGACTGTCACCTCTCAGGCCTGAAATGGTTTCTTCTAGAGAAAGTGGTTTCTTCTAGAGAAAGCACCACCTCAATGCACAAGAGTATTCAAAAGAACCCCCCAAAAAACAAATTGAATCTTAGGAGCTGTTAAGAAAACAATACAGATCAAACCAGAAGATAGCACTGTAACATTGTGCAAACCTCTCTGAAATACCATGTGCTTTCTGCTTCCCTCATCACAAAACCAATGAGATAGAAGTGGAAAAGGCAGAGAGGAGAAGAGCAAGGAAAACAAGAGGTACAGCATGACCAACTGAGAAGGAGACAGGAGTGTGTATAATCAGGAGTGGCAAGGAGAAGCTAAGTGGGTAACAGCTAATTGTGTTTCCCTGTGCAAAAATCATCATATTGGAATAATGGGAATATTTTACCATTTAAAATTAAGTTACAATGAGCCAGGTTCCCGACACACACAAGGATTTATTTCTTCCACTGGCAGGGCTGTGAAGTGCTGAAGTGCTTGCTGGAAACACTGCTGGAGTAAAAAATGTGGAGTTAAGAAGTATATGGTCCATCTGAAGAGGCGTTTCTTATGCAAACACTGGAATTTGATAAAATGTTTTATTTATGTGGACTTACTGGACTGGAATGTTGCTGAGCAAGTATGTCTGGTACTGGGGCTTCAGATCAGAAAGTTTATGTAATTAGTTCATAGTTGTGGCAAAAACCTGACTCCGGATACCTTATATCCACTGCATCCGAGGGACTGATACCTCAAATAATACAGAGGTTGCAGTTCTAATGTCAGTTGTGGAACTTGAAGTAGAGAACAAACCAAGAAGACAACTACTGATAGCAGATATGCTCCTGAGAGTATTTGATGAGGCTGTACTTGAAACTGATACAGGGAACAGGATGGTACATGCACATTTGATCAGAAAGAATTATCCAGTTTCAAAAGCAACGTGGAATAGGTTTACAGAAGCTGTAGCACTGGGTAAGACATCACTGGAAGCCATCAGAGCTGTGATTGTTCACTAGCCAGGGAACCATGCACCCATGCCAGAGCACAGGATGCCATCCAGAGGGACCTGGACAAACTGGAGAAGTGGGCTTAAGTGAACCTCATGAGGTTCAACAAGGCCAACTGCAGGGTCCTGCAGAAGGTGGTGGGGCTACCAGAGGTATCAATAGAGGCTGGGGGAAGACAAGCTAGAGAGCAGCCCTATGTAAAAAGACCTGGGGGGTGCTAGTGGATGAAAAGCTGGACATGAGCCACCAATGTGCAGTTGCAGCCCAGAAGGTCAACTGCATCCTGGGCTGCATCACAAGCAGTGTGGCCAGCAGATCAAGAGGTGATTCTGCCCCTCTGCTCAGCCCGGTGAGACCTCACCTGGAGTGCTGTGTCCAGCTCTGAGCCTCCAACACAAGAAGGACATGGACCAATTGGAGCATGCAGAGGAGGGCAACAAAAATGATCTGAGGGCTGGAGCACCTCCCCTGTGAAGACAGGCTGAGGGAGTTGGGGTTGTTCAGCCTGAAGAGGAAAAGACGTCGTTACTGCAGAGGCTCAAGTGGTTGTAGAGAATTTGGGAGATACAAACTCCTGAGGAAGATTTGTGGAAGAGTCAGAGTGCACTTGCAAGCTATTCTGGGTAAGAGGAATTAGGGTTATGAAACCTGTAGAAATAGCCCTAAAAGTAAAGAAAAAAAAATTGAGAGCATTGCAGAGCTGTAAAGGAAGGAGCAGAGGGACAGAGATGGATGGGCCTCTTAGAAGAGCAGCCAGCACACACAGTGCTGCTGGGAGCTCCTGAGAGACTTTGTGAGTGCTGTTAAAACAGTTAAAGTGGAGCTGAATGTGGGCTTTTTTTTTCTAAGTGCTGTAATACAAATTGCAATGTGAGCTAATTTGCTGCTGAAAAACTGGGAGTTGTGTTATGAGGATATTGACTATTTCCAGAACAAGAAACAAGGTGATATTGGCCAGAGATGCCGCAAAAGCAGCCAGGAGGCGTCTGGAGTCAGGTAAATGTTTTAACTATAACTTGACTTTTCTACTGTAAGTTCAGCATCGTGCTGCCTTCTTTGTAGGATGTTTAGTCAGTGCCTCTGTTCTTTCTCCATCAAAAGGGTGGCCCCAGGCCTTTGTTCTGAGCATCCCAAGCTGGTGACAGAGCAGGACAGGGCCTCTGGCTTCCCATCTTCTGGCTGCAAGTCATGTAACCTAGCTTTTGGTGTCTAGAGTGGAAGTGTTACTGGTTGTTGTAGCTTACCAATGCAATCAGAGGACAGAAATGTGCTGCTCCAGTGGTGTGTCCTTGCACATCTTGTTGCCGTGGCTTGATGCTGAGCTGCGTGGGGACAGGAGGGTTTCCTGAGATTGAGCTGGAGCCAGACATAAAGTGGGGGTATGGGCACTGGTATGGACAAGGTCATACCCACTAAATAAGATCATACCCACTCACCACAAATTATAAATTGTTAAAATAGAGTACCATCCTGGTCAGTGGGAGAAGTCCTCTTCAGCCCAGCTGGATTAGCTCAGCCAGTCTGAGAGCCACCACCTGTGGATTTTCACTTGCATAATGCCCTAGGCGGTAAGATACTCAGATCATAGAATCATAGAATGGGTTGGTTTGGAGGGAACCTTACAGATCATCTAGTTCCAACCCTCTGCATGGGCAGGGACACCTCTCACTAGATCAGGTTGTTCAAAGCCCCATCCAACTTGTCCTTGAACACTTCCAGGGATGGAGCATCCACAGCTTCTCTGGGCAACCTGTTCCAGTGTCACACCACCCTCACACTAAAGAATTTTTTCCTCTCTCTAAGCTAAATCTCCCCTCTTCCAGTTTTAATTCATTACCCCTTGTCCTGTCAGTCCATGCCCTTGTAAAAAGTCCCTTCCTAGTTTTTCTGTAGCCCCTGCAGACACTGCAAGGCCACTATGAGTTCTCCCCAGATAATTCTCTTCTCCAGGCTGAATGACCCCAACTCTCTCAGCCTGTCTCGAGAGCAGAGCTGCTCCAGCCCTTGAACCATCTTTGTGGCCTCCTCTGGATCTTCTCCAGGAGCTCCATGTCCTTCTTATGTTGGGAGCTCCAGAACTGGACACAGTACTCCAGGTAGAGTCTCACAAGAGCTGAGTAAAGGGGCAGAATCTGCTCCCTGGCCCTTCTGGCCATGCTTCTTTTGATGCAGCCCAAAACACAGTTGGTTTCTGGGCTGCAAGCACACATTGGTGGCTCATGTTGAGCTTCTTGTCCACCATCACCCCCAAGTCCTTCTCCTCCAGACTGTTTTAGATCCATTCTCCACCCAGCCTGTATTTGTGCAAGGGATTGCCCCCACCCAGGTGCAGGACCCTGCACTGGGCTTTGTTGAACCCCATGCAGTTTGCATGAGCACACTTCCCAAGCCTGTCAAGGTCCCTCTGGATGGCATCCCTCCCTTCCAGCATGTCGACCTCACCACACCCTTTGGTGTTGTTGGCAAACTTGCTGAGGGAGGACTCAGTTCCATGTTATTCACCTCCTAGTTATTCACCTCTTGGTAACATGCCTATTCTCTTCAACTGTAAAAACACACACATCACTCAAGGAAGGAGCCCTGGTAACTTCATGTCTTCATCTATGCACCTTCCTATCCCTGATTACTGATAGGCTGTTTAACACACTGCATGAATCATTAGATGTGCATTGATTATCTGGCTTTAGCACCATCAATATTCAGTCCGTCAATGTGCAAATGTTATTCTGGGAAATAAATATCCATAAATCATTTTGCTAAAACTCCCAACCAAAATAAGGGCAGATGATGCTACTAACTGAACTGCACAAGTGATTGGAAGTAAGAGCTTCTGAAATAGCTTCTTGATTGAGAATGTATGTCTCATTAATTTTTAAAACAGAACTGCATGAGCTGAGCAAGAAGGGATAATGGAGCCTCTAGCAGCACCCTTGGCCTTGCCCTTAGGACAAGGGCTGGCAGCACTTGGGCCTGATTAAATAAGTCACTTAGGTGAAGGGGTAATTTTCTGGAGGTGCTTATAATACCACAGGCTGTGTTTACTGGAGAGTGTAACTGCCCTGCAGGCAACTGCATGCAAAATGGAGATCCTCCTCCCCTCCTGCTTTGTTTGTCTGGGTTGTGCTGTTTTGCTCCACAGTGATCCCTGTCTCAGCTGTGGGTGGCAGGGGCACCTCTCCCGAAAGAGAGACTCGCATCTGGTTCCTCTTCCAGAGGGTTTTGTATTTGGATTCATGGCTACTATGAGGCCAGGAGCATTTCTGAACCACTTGGTCATCTTGTGAATGAGTAGCACTCTCCTTTGGCAGTAACTTCCAGTGGACGCACTGCCAACAGCTCACAGGAATCTTGGCAAATCAGAAGACTTGCCTTTAATTCTCATTTGTACCTGTGAGTCATGTTATCTTTGTCTGGTTGTTTCACTTAGATTTTCCTCCATTTCCTCAGGTCATTGAACTCTATAGCCCAAATGTGGTATAGACATGAAATAATGAACTGCTCTGGTTGTTTGTTCTTAACATAAACATTTTAGAAATGTTAGTTCTGAGCAAACAGAACCAGATTAAAAGAATAGCTGAAACATTTTATCTCCTAATTTTTTGAAGTGTGGTTTAGCAAAATCAATTCTAATCTCTTTTTAAAACAGAATGCCAATAGCAAAGTCCCTCTGAACTTTAATGAGTATTTCCCAAAATATTGCTGTGAAACTCCTGCTATTTCCATTTGAACAGGGAGTTTGGCAGAAGGTTTTTGTGAAAATAGATGAAATATTCTGATCATAAACAGTAAGGGATAAAATAAGGATCTTCTAAACCAGACTGAAAACTGACTGATCTGCGGTGCAGCCAAGAGGCTCGTGTTTGATGGAGGTGTCCTGCAGAGAAAGTCTGTTGGGCTATCATTTCTTAAATCATAGTGGTTTGCTCGATTTCCTTTTGAGGGAAGAGAAGGGAATGTGTAAAATTAATGTCAGCAGACCTCTAGTCTCTACCAGCAGAATGGGCTGTAAAGTGCATCTTTGCCATTCTCCATCTTTCCTCTGGAAATGGAGGACATTCTTCTCCCTTTACTGGGTTGCTGGAAAGCCAGTTTGTTTTGCAATTCATCACCAGAGTTTTTTTGTCTCCCTTTCCTTTTGTTTTTATCACCCTGTGATGTCATGTTGCAAACCCATAACATTGTCTCTTTGAGTCACTGTGGGGAAAATCTAAGTGACCTGTGGGTATCTGTGCAGAGACACACGTTTGCTGTTCTGCTATTCTGCTCTTTACTACCATAAAGCATTTAACCCAACCCCATTTCTTTCTCAAAATGGCCTCTTACAGTATTTCAGTCCCAAAACATGGCTCTGAATTGCTGATGCCATCAATTACAGTCACAGATTGGGCCACACTTCCAGTTCATTGTCCCTTTGTGAGCCCTTAAAGAACCCAGGAGTGACTGGACAGCACGATGTGCCTGGCAGATAAATCTAAGTGTGATGGAAAACCTGAGTTCACTAATGCTGTGGCACAGGGTGATGAGCTTGAACAGAAAGGAAGAAAACAGAGATCAGATAGAAGCACTGGATCAAATTGTGCATGAGGAATCATATCCATGGAGGATGTGACCTGTTACCTGCCCAGCTTGACCCAGGCAGAGAAGTGTGTGGCTCTGGATCAGTCAAGACATTACCTGGTGTCCTCAGAGGTTTATCCACTGATTTTGGTGGGGTTTAGATCATCATGGGATTAAACTTGTATTCTCCCCACTTCTGCTGGAGGTCACCTGTAGCCTCCTCACTTGCTCCTTGGAGAAGATATCTTCCTTCCCCTTCTATTTTCATTTATGCCTGTTTCAGCTTTCTGTCCTACTCCTCTTTGACAGGCTGGGGATGTCAGTGTGCAGGGAAAGGAAAGCTTGAGCCACTTCAACCTGCCATAGAATTAGCTAAAACTCACCAGACACAGAAAGAACATTCATGGACATTCCTCACTCCAGCCACAATAAAAAAAAAAAACAACAAACAACCAACAAATAACAAACACCCTGCAGATGTCTAACATTTTACATTTTTTTCTCTTGTGAATCCACTTCCACTTGGGCAATTGTCATAGGAAATTCCAAATGCTATGAAATATAGAAAAGAAAAAATGTGCCTGTGACCTTTGGGGGATGTTCCCCTACCTTTGTACCTCAGAGTCTTCAGGACTCCCTACCCCAAGGGGAGATCTCAGCTCCAGTTCACTGGCATTGGAAAGCCCCTGACACTGGAGGAAAGCCACACTCAGGAAAGGGTCATAAAGACAAGGTGAGAGACTGCAAGTTGGTCCATCCCTTCCCTTGGAAAAGCCTCATTTCTACTGATTTCAGTTTGTTTGTTTTATTTTTTAAAGTCTTGTGGTTTCCTGGATGTGCAGGAGTTGCAGGAGAGGGTATAGAAAGAACCTGCAGACCTCCATCTGATTTTGCCCTCAACCTTCTGTGACATCTCCTGCTGTACAGCCCATCCTCTTCCTCCTCCTTGCCCAAACTGTTTAGACAAAAATACCCAGCACAAAAGGATTTGAAAGGCTACTGTAATAACAGCAACAGTGTGATTGCTTTTATTTATCATAAATTTCCTTTTAGCTAGTTTTATTAAGGCTCTTGGGCTTAGGCGCTGATAAATTAACATAAATTGCCATCTTATTAATGGCTCCTGCTCTAATCTTCCTTGTGATGAGAAAGATTGGGGTGAAAATTCTCAATAGAAGTTGCAATTTTCTGGCAGGTTGTTTTATTATCAGTATTGTGTGTTTGGTTTTGTTTGTTGTGGTGTTTTTTTTCTTCTTTTTAATTTTCTTTCTAATTGTAATTAACTAACAGTTGAGAAAGTCAGCCTTGCTGTGTCATCTGCAATTGCTAGGGTCCAAGCTACAGCTGTAATTTGGAGGGCTGGAATAATCACATAATTACTCTGCAGTGATTACAGGAGACTTGCATGGTCAGTGGATAAGAGAGATTAAATGGCAGTGGGAAAAAAGATGCAAACATATGTTGCTAGTTAAGTTAACTGCTTTATATTAATCCTGGATTGCACAGGGAAAGTGCCATACCTCTGCCAGAGGACTGGATGCAGAAAATCCTTGCCCAGACTGTGGAGACCATAAAGCCCTGGTGTCCTCTGTTCCTTGTGAGTGAGAAAATTAGTTTTAAGAGAGGAAAAATAGGAAGTAGGGGAGATGAAGTCCTGGAGGTAATCTGCTTTTCTTTGCTCCTTGGAATGGTGTTCCCAGCCTTGTGGGCTGCAACAGGAATTGAGTCACACCTGTCTGAGTGAGGTCTGGTGCAGCATTTGGCACAACAGGGCTTTGAGGTGTCCCTGGGAGGCAAGTAGTCTGATGACCAAGTTGCTCTTCTTGATTGTAGCAAGATATTTTCAATCAGTGCTGAGTGCTTCCCAAGGCAGGTTGGAGGAACTTGAGTGGGGTTTTCCCCAGTGGCTTCCCATGCAAAGGAAGAAACGTGATTTTTTTGGCTGTTACTAATTCTCTGTGAAAAGAAAGCCTGAAAATTGTGGTTAGCAAAAAGAGGGAGACTGGTAGGAAAGTAAAGGGATGCTGGGGATCTCCTTTTTGTATGAGAAACTGGTAGGGCCATGTCTGTTCCCATCCCAGCTGGGCAAACAGGACCAGCAAAACAAGGAGCAGTGTGAGGCCACTGTTCCCCTTTATTTGCTCTGGGGCTCACCCACAGGTCTGGTCCTGAACACAAACTTCTGTCTGAGCTAAATGGATGTGGGGTAAATTTAGGTTCAAGGTGGCCTTGGGCTTCAAAAGGCATTTGTGGGCACAACCTTGGACCTGTATCTTCAGGCACCCTTGGGTGCTGCAGGGTGACAAAGAAAATACAAGGAAAAAAAGGGGGAGGGAAAGGGAGGGAACATTTCAATTGCAAGTGACCTAGAAGGATTATTTAGACCATCTGCCTGACCACATCAGGGCTGACCAATAGTAAAGCATGTTATGAAGGGCATTGGCCAAATGCCTCTTGAACACTGAAAGGTTTGGGGCACCACTCTAAGAAGCCTGAAGATATGAACCATCCCCTCCCTGCTCCTAGGCCTGATCTGGTTTGTCTGATTGTGGAGTGTTTTTCTGGAGGGTAGATCCACTTATGGAACTGTCCATCCATAGCTGCCATCTGGAATGACCTTGGAAAATGTCACAGTTTGACTCAGGTCCGACAACAATGCTCTCGATCCCCTCCCCCTCCCACCCAGGTAGGGAAGGAGAGAGAGAAAAAGAGAGAGACTTGGCTGGATTGAAAACTAAACTACACAGCTTTAATTAAAACACTAATGAATGATACAAGAAAATATATACAATTATATACAGATATACTCAGGTATGGGCAAAAGCCTCTTGCCTCCCCCCACCCCAGCAACTCCCACAGCACTTCCCTGAATTGGGAAGAGTCCCGAGGAATCCCGGAGCTGCTGCTGGAGAAAGCAGAGAGTTATGGGGGTCAGGAGATCTCGAGCCTAAGGGTCGATGGTGATGGATGAACAGAGTCCTCCCTGGACGCCAGCCATGGACAGAAGAGAAGGGAAGAAGAAAAAGGAAGGAAGTTGTCTTCTGTGATCTCTGACCTTCCTCTGAGCTTACGTAGATATATGGAATGGAATATCTTTGGCCAATTTTGCTGTCTGTCTAACTGAGCCTCCTACGGGGGGGTCACAGATCTCCCCATAGTGTCTGAGCCGGCAGAGTGCAGGTGCGGCCTTGAAGCCTCAGTAGTTAGAAAAACATTCCACTGTCTTATCAGCCTAGCAGAACACACTGTTGCTAGTTACAAGAAAGCTTACTGAAGGAAAAAAAAGTCAGTAAAAAGAAAAATTGGCTTTATCCTGGCTCAAACCAGGACAGAAAACCAATGAAGGTGACTGCTGTACACAGGGACAGGACTCAGCTGAGACCAGGGTGTTCCAGCTGCTGCGCAGAGGTGACTGCTGGAGATGTTGGCAAAGACCACAGTTCCAAAGGAGGTGGCTTGCTTTATTTCTCTAAAAGTCTAGGGAAAAAACCCAACAACTTCCAATGAGACACAAAACCTGCTTTAAAATATTTTTGGAGGAGTTCCACTGATGGGGAAGGGGGGCTGTCTGAAATCTGCTTCCCAAACACCACTGTGTTATCAGTTGCTCAGGTACAGTGTACACTAGGTTAACAAAGGCAGGATGGGAGGGGATTAGCAGTGCATTGCAAACAAGGTGGTGCTAAGTGGCTTAGGGTTCATCCTGTCCTGCTTCTAAATACTGATTTCTGCAGTTTTCACCTTCCAAAACACATAAACTGTTGATCTTGATTAGTAAATTAATTTATACAGAGAAGCTTTAGTCAGCTGCTCACAGCAAGACGTGCCCCATCACCTCGTCCTTTGACATTCAGAACTGAACTTCTGTGGGTTTGGTGTCCAGGCTGATGGGCATCTGAACAGCCAAACACAGCACCATCCCTGGGTGCCCCACCCATGGTATGAGAGTGTGAAGCACGTTTTCCCCCAGCTGAAAATCTGTCCCAAGTCCTAGAACTCATTTGTCAGCCTTGACAACCAGCACAGAACTGCTGTGCAGAAAAGGATGGAGAGAACTGAAGAGCCTCTTAGTTCCCATTGCCTTGTCTCTCTTTCTGGAGAACCTCTGCAACCATTTAGGTTTGGAGTCACTAATAATAGAAGAATAACTATATATATATCTATTCTAGAAGAATAGATGAAGTAATTAATGACAGAAGTCAATTAATGTTGTGCTGGCACAGTTCATATGGAGGGAAACAGCATTTCTTCAGGCTGGGTCTGGTTCTTGTCTTTGGCTTTGAGTTTCTTACTAGTGTTTTCAATCAGAAAGGGCAGTTGCATCACCTCTAATATTCAATAAGAAGCTTGAAGGTGTTCTTAGACTCCCCGTCACCCTTCTGTGTGCCCTGGGCACTACTTGATTTGATTATCTGAATCCACCAAAACTCTCAGCCACACAGTAGATACAGAAGCAATTTAAGAGCTCATTACTTCTTATTTGTTTTTAATTCTTCTCTCTGAAACCCAGAGAGCTGCTAGCAGTCTCAGGGTGATTATGGGGGTCTGCTCCTGGTAAGTAAAACTCCTTGGAAAGAGGCAGAAACTTATTGGCAGGATATGGGGGCATTTCATGCTACTGATTCCAGGTTGGCTCCTTGCAGCTTCCCATTCAGGTTGTGCCTTTGCAAGAGAGTCTGGCAGCAGCCAAAGCCTACAAGTGAGCAACTGAGGCATTTCCCTGCTTTAGTAGGATGTTTGGGGCCTATGAGTTTTCCTGTCCTTTGCAGCAAGGGATCTGGCTGCTTGTGACCTCCTAACATAGGTTTTTCAGCACCTTCATCTGCCTCTCCTCCATCTGTAGCACACAGGAAGACTAAATGCTTAGCTCTAATTCAAGTTATTCCATTTAATGTAGGCAATGTATGGGAAGGCAGTGCACCTGTGACATATGGGAGGGGGGCTTAGCTGACCAAATGGTCTTCTTCTGGTCTTGAGCTTAACTCATAAGGTCAAGGAAAGATCTTCACCCTTTAATATTTGCCCATGTGCAGAGCAAGGGGACTTTGCTTCTGCACTAAACTGTTGCCTTTATACTCCCCAAACAGATCAGCACTCAGACTGCCCTCTGTCAAGGGTCATGCCACCATTCCCAGACCCAAAGCTTGCCTGTTGCACAAGACCATGGCAAGATGCCCCAGACTGCTCTGCACCCTGTGACTGACCATAGAATCATTGGATGGTTTGGGTTGGAAGGGACATTAAAGATCATCTAGTTCCAACCCCCCTGCCATGGGCAGGGACACATCCCACTAGACCAGGTTGCTCCAAGCCTCATCCAACCTGGCCTTGAACACGTCCAGGGATGAGGCAGCCACAGCTTCACTGGGCAACCTGGGCCAGGCTCTCACAACCTTCACAGTCAAGAATTTCCTCCTAATATCTAATTCTCCCCTATTTCAGCTTTAAACTGTTCCCCCTCATCCTCTCACTCCATGCCCTTGTCAAAAGCTTCTCCCCAGCTTTCTTGTAGCCCCTTCAGGTACTGGAAGGTGCTCTAATGTTTCCCTGGAGCCTTCCAGGCTGAACAAATAAATCTGATTCTCTCAGCTTGTATTTGTGGAAGAAATACTCCAGCCTTCTGATCATCTGATGCTGCAACCAGCCTCCTCCTCCAGCACAGAGATGTTCTGACACATGTAGTCGGAGTCAGGGTGCTCAGAGGACACCATCACCTACATAGTCATGGCAGGTAATGGTGCATCCCCTCTCATCTCTTCCCTCCCATGGACTATGGCTCACCCATATTCACCTCTGTTCTGCCATTGGGAGGCACTGGTGGAAGACACAAAGCAGATGTCACTGCAAAGAGGAGCGGTGATGGGGGATACACCACCACAATAGAAGAACAGCAGCTGTTACAAAAGGGGAAACATGTTGCTTGCCTGATGAAACACAGCGAGTGCCCGTTCCCTGCATCACTCCTTCAAAAGCTAAGAGGGCCACATCCACCTTCCCCACTCCCCATCTCCACTTTCAAACCATGAACCCACTTCTTAGAAAACCTCTCCACTCTCCATAAAAGCCGGAGAGATGGAGGTGCTAATTTCTGAGGTTAAAAAATCTCAAATCCAACCCTGCCTCTGACGGATGCCTTGGCTCCAGGGCTGCCCACCCCAGGAGGTGGCAGCCTTGCACAGCTCAGGGCTCCCTGCTCCTCGGCTGATCCCACCCAGCTATTCAGCAAGAGTGTAAAATATTTATCTGCAGATATATTTGGATCTGATTCCCCCCCCTCACCCTGCCTGTTTGTATCTGAATGATCTCTTCCTAGCCTTGCCGGCACAGCGGTTCTCCAGAAAAATGAGACCTTGCAGCCTTGTCTGCTTTCTGACTTGGAGCCTGCAGTGTTGTTGGGCTTTTTTTTTGTTGTTGTTGCTTCAGGGTGAGGGGAGGGAAAAAAAAAAAAAAAAAGCGAACCAAAAAGCTGTTAAATGTTTTAAATCTAATCGGAGATGCCTGGTAAGTAGACATCGTTAAAATGCTGCGTGTTTTACAACAGAAGAGGTGAAGTGAATTTGCAGAGTGTGTGTTTCCCCTTCCCTGGGCTCATATCAAGGCTTGCTCGTAATATTGAACTAGTCTTTTGGCCAGAGCCCTGCCCCTGATGATCAACAGGGATTAAAAAAGATGCCTGAGACTCCTCACACCGAGGTAATGAAACAGGAATCTGAGGGCTCCAGAGAGCAATTTGGGAAGGTTCCTTTCTTTATTGCTAAGGCCAGGGTAGGCTTTTCCCTAAATTTAGTATTCTGTCTGGGAGAATATAAAATAATGAGACTCCTGCTGATTCCCCGGAGAGACCCTTGAATTGCCTTGGAGATATCACTGTCAGCCTGAGGTTTTTCCTGTCTAAAGCTGACCTGAAAAAAAGGGACAAAGAAGAAAGCAGAGGGTACATGTGTCTGTTTTTATGCTTTCTGGTGGCCAAAAAATGACTTTTGTAATTTCTTTTTAGAGGCAGAGTTGTTTGTTCGTTCACTTTGCATAAGAAATGTGTAAGGATTATGGAGCTCACTACTGAAAATCTTTCTCTTTGGAAAAGGAGAGAAGAGAAATGGGATTGCTCACAGCCTGCTCTGAAGGCCTCTGCAATCGATGGGGAAGGGATGCTCTGAGGCTGGAAAAGCACAGGGTGTTTCAGAGTTGTGCATTGAAGGGAACAAAAGCTGGCAGGATAAAAAAAAAGAGAGAGCAGCTACTGGAGCAGTCAGGGGAGGAAAAGCTGGCTGTGAGATGCTGGGGTCTACAACAAGGTGGCTTTAGGATATGAGGAATGCAAAAGCCAAGGAGGTGCTAGGGAAAGTCCCACCAAGATTTTCCTTGCAAGTCAGAAGGAGAAAAACCCAAGTGCCCTGTGCAGAGTAATGGAAAAGGGTGCTAAGAAGGATAGTGGGTGTTGGGAGGGTCTGGCAGGAGTTTTCCAGGGTTTTCTTCTTCTAGGCATTAAGAAGAGAGGACTGAACATGAAAAGCAGAAGTCAACAAGTGGAGATTCAATGCTGTATGAGCCTGCTTGCTTCTGAAGCTGCCCTGATGTGGAGCACAGACCTGTTGTGTCTCTGATGCTGCATCTTTGACTTGCACCACTGGCTAAAGCCACTGGTGGTCCCCCAGGAAGGACCTTATTTCACACATTTATGGAACACTGGGGGCTGCTGTGCAGAGCAGAGCTCTGTCTGGCTTCAGCCAGGCTTGCAGACAAGGTGGGAAGGGCAGAATTTCCTGCATGGTGGGTCCTGTGTGCAAATGAACCCTGCAGCACAGCCAGCAACCCCAACCATTAAGAAGAAGTGTGTGGGGGGGTTAGCAACCATCTCAGTTGACAAGTTGAGTGAAATGGGGGGCTGGGCAAATCATAGAATCATTGAATGGTTGGAGTTGGAAGGGAACTGTAAAGGTCATCTAGACCAATCCCCCTGCCATGAGCAGAGACATCTTCAACAAGATTAGGTTGCTCAGAGCCTCATCCAACCTATCCTGGAATGTTTCCAGAGATGGGGCATCCACTACCTTTCTGGGCAACCTGTTCCAGTGTTCATCACCCTCAGCATAAAAATTGTCAGTCTTAAAGAATCACCCAACTTCTTGCATGACTTGCTGATGGTCATTTGGGTGGTGGTGCCTGGAGGTTGCTCATCTTTCACCTAGGATGGACCTGGAGGTTCAGGCACTTGCAGCTGTGGGAAATGCCACTCACACCTGGTGGCTTCTGGGAAGCTGGTCCCTGAGGTTTGGCGTGGGAGAAAGTGTGCTGGAGGCACTGCTCAGCTGTGGGACACCAGAAGTTGTGGTGGCTCCAGAGTGAGCTAGGAGGCTGGATCACAGCAGCCCCAGGGATGAGCCAGCAAAGGATGGGAGAAGTTAAGAACAGAGTTTGCAAACAGTGCTGTGGACTCAGTGAAAGTAAAGACAAGGATAAATACCCAATGAGATCTTCTCAGCCTCTGCCTCCCTCTGGATTAAGGTGAACCTGGTTCACTTTCATCCCATCAGGATGCTCTTAGAAGCTAAACCTGCTACGCAGCTTGTACCAGTTTTCTGCTGGGCATCCATCTCTGTGAGGGCTGGCACAGAGCTGGCACATCTCTCTCAGCACCCTGGACCATTCCTTAGTCACCCTTTCATTGACTGGGGTGAAAAGTAGGTCTTATGTGAGGGGGAGGGCAGCTGGGGCCACCATCTGAAAAGAAAAGGATAAAGGAGAGCTGGAGCTGCCCTGTTTCACACAAAGGGAAAATCAACATATGGAAGAGGTTAACAAGTAAGGTGGCTGAAGCCAGGCTATAAATAAGACTATAAAGAAGTTCAAGAGGCACGTCGACAGGCTGCTGGGGGAGAAAACAAAAACAAGCCAGTGGGCAGGAAGGGACTGAGGATATTAGGATGGGGGTGGAGGGACCCAAAAGGCATGCTTATGAGAAAGGGAAAATAAGACAGAGAAACAGTCTGGTCTCTTCTTGTTCCAGCTGTGCTGAGTGAGAGGAGGGAGCTGGTTCTGGCTGATGTGTCTGAGCCAGCAGTGATGGGGCTGTTCAGCAAAAGGCAGGTTTGGCCCCTAAAATTGGAAGGTGTTGAAGAGAGACAGCAGTGTGGAGTAGGAAGTGGGGTGTTACATGCCTCTAGTTGGTTCTGGAGCTGCTCTAAAGGGTGGATGTGTGGGTTTGAAGGCTTGGAAATACATCTACAGGGTGGGGATGGCTCCTGCATGGTGTCCTGCTGAGAGGTAAGAGGGTGAGGTACACAGGGAAGGACCTCAACTCTGGGGAGCACCTCAGTGAGGAGTGATGGCAAGGGGCAGAGTCGCCTCCACAACCCCCCACCCTTCTGCAATAAAGAGTGGAGAAGTCATGTCACAACAGAGGGAGGTCTCATGTTGGGTGGGGAGCTGGTCTGTGGTGGTGCCTGGGGGCCGGTGGAGTCATGAAGGTGCAGCACTGGTGTGAGAAAAATCAGAGTCAAGTTCTGCATCTGCCCTCAAAAGCATTAATTTCTCTCTCTGTTTACAAGGGAATGTGGTCAACAGGCATGGGGAGAAGGGAGAGGTGGATTCAAGTAAACCACTTGGATGTAGCAGATGGTTTTTGATGCTGCCTTGATCAACCAGCTCTTAAGGTGACCGAAATCCACCAAAGCCACCAGTATCCAAGATTGGGAGTAATACTTTTTGCTGTATAGCAGACCTCTTTAATAGCTTTGCACTGGAAAATCTCATAGAACAGGAGATGAGTCCTGAGCTTTGCAAAGGAGGATGTTTCTAAAATCCTCTCATGGATGAGCATTCCCTGGCCAAATGGAGGAAACATCCTATGCTGTGATACTTTCAGATCCTGCCAAACTGATTTTATCATCTATAGCAGCTGCTATTTTGGCTGTTGTGGTGGGAAATAGCTGGGAATCTCCAAAGTGAGAAGCCAAAGTTTGCTAAACCAGGATTTTAAGCCACTTTAGTGCTGGGTCACACTTACAGGGAATGCAGCTGATGGGGTTTAGGGGATTTCTGATGCTTGTCCTGACATGAAACTCATGCTGTCTGCTCTGTCAGTGTGGAGCTTGGCATCATTCACAACAGAAAGGAGACATGAGATCCCCTGTGCTCCTTGCTTTGAGAATGAAGGTCTCTTGCTACCTAGATGAACACTGTAGAGTTCTGTCTATCTTGGAAAGGTGATAGTTCATCTTTTCTTCAGCTGGGCTGGGACTCTTCTTCCCACCTTGGCCACCTTGGCCACAACAAAGAACTATGGGAAAAGAAAGCCCAGTTTGGGATGCTGTTCCTAATATTAATAGCTACAGGGGACAACATGTTTGCTGGTATAAATTTGGGCACTGAAGGAACATTCGTGGCAGTGACTCTGGTGCCTTTGAATGCTGAGATGCCTGGGCAGGTAGATGAGTTTTCTGTGAGCCACTGTGTTTTCTGACTTCCAAAATCCCAGCTCAGCTGAATTGCAGGCCTATAAGTCCCTTTGCAGATTTGGACCTTGGCACAAATGTTTCAGTTCAAAGTTTCCTTATACATGTCCAGAAAGTAACCTAATGTAATGTGAACATGTAGGCATCACAACCCAGTGAAAACATCATCAGATGGTTCCTCAGAGTTAATCCATCCATTCATTATTAATGTGTGCCTGGAATTTCAATTTACTCTCATTAAAAAGTGATTGATGGTAAAGATGCAGCCGCTTACAGTCACACCGTGCCCACCCTTTCCTTGCACTCAGCAGAAAAAGCCAAGTGCTGCTTCACAGGCAAAACCAGGCCTTTTGCTTTGCTTTCTGTGGAAAACTGGGACTTTGGTGGGAGGCTTTTCTGGGTCTCTGGGTAGTAACTGCTTTTTCTTTGCATCTATTAAAATAAAGACTTCTGCTGTTTCATTGCCATGCTGTGAATTGAGAAAAAAAACAGAGAGAAATGCAGAGGAGAGCACGTAAAATCTCACTGCTGGGTTTGTGGTTTTAATGCTGGCATAGCAAAGGGATACTCAAGGGGGGGACACTGGTGCCCCGATGCCTGAAGCTGGCCATGAGGACTTCTTGGCCATCACACAGAGCAGTCTCACTGTGCCGTGTGGTCAGCACCACTCTCCTCCTCCTCCTCCACACATGGGAGGTGATTTCCCACATAGCCTGGCCAGGCTCCAAGCTACACTCTGAGTCAAACCCTGGCCTGTAGTTATACAGGAGTTAAGGCCTCATTAGTTTCTTATTCCCATGTCAGCAGGCTGTTCACAGGCCCTGAACTGGCCAGCTGGTTTCTGGAGATGAGCCAGCAGCAGCAGCACAAGGCTTGGTCCACCCCTGGAGAAGCTGGTTCCATTCAAGAGATGCATTTAATATGCTTTCCATTCCAGTTCCAGCTCTTCTTCCCCAAGGGGATCCTGCTTAAATTAAGTTTCATAGTGGAGAGTCCCAGGAGCTCCATGCCAGACTCTACTGATGATCCAGGCTTCCAGGGAGATGTTTTTTCACCAACTACTTTTGTCCTTGTCTGTCCTCTGCTCTCCAAATTCCCAGGGATCCTGATGCAGAATAAACTCTTATTGGCTACTTGGTTCCCTAGAGAGGTGTTTGTAATCCTGTGTGTTGTGTTGTATGATGCCCTCCTCTGGGAAGCAAACATCTGAGAAGTTGGCTACCCTTTCATCTCTCAAGCAAAATTTTCAATGTTAAGCTGGAGCCATTACAGTCTAACCTGGTCTTCCGATGTTCTTCTGGGCAGCTCCAGCCTCAGCCTGCAAAGAGCCACTATTTTCATCTGCCACCAGAAGCAAAATCCACTGACAAGAGTCTTTCTTTCCTTACATGCAGGTGGGGGAAGCACCGTTGCAAATCATGCTTAAAATTCAAGCTGGTGGGAAAGCTCTGAAATGCCTTTGAAAGGCTGAGCAAAACATTTGTGCAAGGCTATGCAGTCTGTCCCTGGGGAAAGGAGAATCATTGGTGATCCAACATGGTTGGGTTTCTTCACCTGTTCCCTTCTGATCTTGTTCATGCCTTTATTATTTTTGTTTCATGCTTAGATCTCCTTGGAAATACGGTCCATATGTTTATTATCCTTCCAGTGAAAGCAGCACCAATGTTCACATCACACTCTTCTACCCCAAGATGTTTTCTCAACATACAGAAGTTTTCTAGGAGGAATTTGGAGCCTTTTCATAATTTCCAAAGGTGGCAATTAGATCACTGCCTTCCAGCTGCCTCTTGCAGTGAAAATAAACTCCCATTTCCTTTACCATGCCTCATACCAATACCCAGGAATTTCCGAATGCTTTGTGTCATTCTCCAAAGTTCTCTCCCTCCAGAGCAGTTGTAGAGTATCAGAGACATGGTCATGAATCAGAGATGCAGTTCTCTAGGTAAGAAACCAACACCTCTTGTTGCCCCTGATTTACACACTAGTCCCCTTGCAGCTGGAGACCATCTTGGTTGCTTTATTTTCTGCAACACTGACATAGTCCCTGGAACAGGCTGCCCAGGGCAGTGCTGGAGTCATCATCCCTGGAGTGATTTGAAAGCCATGTAGATGTGGTGCTGAGGGACATGGTTTAGTGGTGGCCTTGGCAAGGCTGGGTTAATGACTGAACTTGATGTTCTTTAAGGTTTTTTCCAACCAAAACTATTCTGTGATTGCAGATGCGGAAGGTTTCCTGCTCTGAGAAATGAACTAATTTAGGTGCCACTCAGAGAGTGGCAGGCTGGACCTGCTGGAAAGCACTTTTGAGGAGAAGGATCTGAGAGTCCTAGTAGATAATAAATTATCCATGAGCCAGCAATGTGCCCTTATTGCCAAGAAGGCAAATGGAATCCTGGGGTGCATAAGGAAGAGTGTGGCCAGTAGATCAAGAGAGGTCATTCTTCTCTATTCTGCCCTGGTGAAGCCACATCTGTAGAACTGGGATCGGTACTAGGCTTCCCAGTTCAAGAGACAGGGAAGTACTGAAGAGAGTCCAGCAAAAGGCAGCAAAGATGACTGGGGGATTGGAGCATCTCTTTTATGAGGAAAGGCTGAGAGAGCTGGGACTGTTCAGTATGGAGAAGAGAAGGCTGAGGGGAGACCTTATTAATGCCTGTAAGTATCTAAAGGGTGAGTTGCAAGGAGGATAGAGCCAGACTGCTCAGTAGTGCCCGGTGATGGGATGAGGGTCAGTGGGCACAAGCTGGAACATGGGAAGTTCCATTGAAATATGAGGGAAAACTTCTTGACTGTGAGGGTGACAGAGCCCTGGGACAGGCTGCCCAGAGAAGGTGTGGAGTCTCCTTCTCTGGAGATATTCCAAAACTCCTTGGGTGCAGCCCTAGGTGATGTGCTCCGGGTGACCCTGCTTTATCAGGGCATTTGGACTAGATGATCACTAGAGGTCCCTTCCAACACTTACTCTATTGTCTTTCTATTTCCCTTGGTTAAGCAGGAGATCTGATTGCTAAGCATCATCTGGTCCTTGTGTACTTTTCATGTGGTGAAGTGGTGGTGGCCTTGTCAGGGCTGTGCAATGGAAGGACATTTTCCAGGCTGACTTTGGTGTTGTCAAAACCATTACCCCTTGTCCTATCACTGTCTTCTCTGATGAAAAACCCTTTCCCCAGCTTTCCTGTAGGGCCCTTAGGGGAGAACTTGTAGCGTAGGGATGATGGTTCTATGATTCTATGATTCTATGACTCTATAAGCCAAGCAGCAGAGGAAAGGGGGGTGATGTGGCTTGCACTGGTGTGGAGGAATCACACCACAACCACCAGGTTCACTTTAAGTGTCTAGGTGACCCTTTTAACTGTTTTCCCAAGGAGCTGGCCCTTCTCTGAATTGCACAGAGATCTCCTAAACTTGCAAGAAAGGAAACAAACCATTCATTTTTCAAAGAATTCTAGAAATATCCCATTTTCCCAAAGAACTGATGGAAGGTCTGGCTACTCAGTTTTTCACCTGATGTTTTGCTCAAAGAATAGTTTATGCTCCTCACGGACATTATATATTCATGGAGTGTGAGTTTTCTTTGATATGACTCTAGATGAATATTGATCTTGTAGTGCTCCTTGGAAAGCTGCATTTCTCCTGCATTTCGGAAGGGAAAGCCTTGGGTTAAAGTTGCTACAAGAAAGTTCAGCTGTGCCACTCATGCATATGGACTTGTAGAGATTATGACTGTGCTTTATGCTCTGGATTAAAGCCTTCTTCCTTGTCATGGCTGCAAAGGAGACAAACAGAGGCACCAGTGAATGCACATTCACAGTCGGCTTGGTTTGTTGCTGTCTCACCGTAGCTCAGTTCTGCCTTCACACACAACACTGTGTCTGTGTGTAGAAAAAAAAATTAGCTGGCAAAGGAAGGAAGATCTAACCCAGCATAAAGGCTTAAATGCTTGCTCAGAGCACGCCAGCTCCAAGCAAGCTGGCAAGGCTGCCCTCTAATTTTGGACTTTGGCTTGCAAAGAGACATCTCATTCCTGGCAAGTGAAGAAGCTCTTCTCTGGTCTAGGTGTTAGTGACATGGGAATGAATCCATAGGAATTCTGTTTCCATTTGCCTGGAGATGTGGATAAAAATCTGAAACGACACCTATTGATGTCAGATCTGAATGAACTTGCTGGGAGTGGGGAAAAAAGTGGGGAGAAGAAATCCACTGCTGCATTTGCCCACATTTTACCTTTGGCACTCATCTATTTGGTAAAATATTCAGCTGTCTGGGAGTCTACCTGTTGCTTAGCAGCAGAACAGCTCTCCTGATGTTCTGTAGGACTCTATCTAGGGACATCTCAGAGGAAAAGATTGGGCCATTATTGCTCTCAAACAGTGGATTTCTTTTTTTTCTTTATCCTTAAATTAAAACAGCAAGTCATTTACAGAGAAAATACATTGTTCCTCAGTAATTCAGTTTAAGGATGTATAGAAAGAGTCTTTATGTTTTATTTGCATTTCTGTGTTATTCACAAAATTTATCTGGGTCTTCTTGCTGCCAATGTCATTATGGGCAAATATTTGCACATGGAAGAAGACTGATGCATCTTTCTGGTTTGTTGATAACCTCATGGATCAATAACTGTCGGTGGATTATAGAAAATCTGTACCTTGCATTACTGCTGGTGGGGAGGGTGTGTGTGTGTTCAGAAATTCAGAGAGTACAATAAATAAGTAGGTGTGTGGGTATTTATCTTGTTCTGCATTGACATCCAACTAAGCCAGAGGAACCATTTAATGTTTTCCTTCTGCTGCACTGGATGACCTCCTATGAGGATGGCACAGAAGAAACAGTGAGGACCTCCCAGCAGGTCAAGGGAGGTCCCTCTCTACTCTGCTGTCATGACACACCCCCTGCATGGCTGGGTCCAGTTCTGAGGTGTCCAATATAAGAAGGACATGGAGGTCTTGAAGTGAGTCCAGACGAGGCCACATAGAAGATGGGGGGGCTGGAGCAGCTCTGGAGCCAGGCTGAGAGAGTTGGGGTGTTCAGCCTGGAGAAGAGAAGGGTCTTGGGAGACCTGAGAGCAGCTTCCAGTGCCTGAAGGGGCTACAGGAAAGCTGGGGTGGAGCTTTGTGTAGTGGTAAGAGGAAGGGTAACGCCTTGAAACTTGAAGAAGGTGATTTAGATGAGATATTAGGAAGAAATTCTTTCCTGTGAGGGTGGTGAGACACTGGCCCAGGTTGCCCAGAGAAGCTGTGGTTGCCCCATCCCTGGCAGTGTTGAAGGGCATGTTGGATGGGGCTTGGAGCAACCTGGGCTGGTGGGAGGTGTGCCTGCCCATGCAGGGGGGTTGGAACTAGATGATCTTTAAGGTCCCTTCCAACCCAAACCATCCAAAGATTCTATGGTAATTCTACGTGCTGGCTCTCAGCACAATGCAAAGTCATATATGCCATCGTCCTGTTCCTGAGCACCCCAAAACAAACATGTGTGCTTAACTAATCATAAATCCCTTCTGTCCCTTCACAGTCCTGGTTGGCCAAGCCCCATTTTGGAAGGTATACAAGCTTTCACACAGCACAGCTGGATGCATCAGTGCAGCTGCTGAAGTAACTGATGCTTGAGAAGATGATATATGTGTGAATAACTCAGACAAGACAGATGGCAACATGGGACTGGACAGGAATAGAAATTCAGCCTCCATGCAGGTGGCCAGGTCCTCACAAACAGCACTGTAGCCATGTTCTGTGTACTCTACTCTGCACTGCTGCCTCCTCCTGAAAACTTTATCCAACTTCATAGAATCATCATAGAATGATCTGAGTTGGAAGGGACCTTAAAAATCATCTAGCTCTGCATGGGCAGGGACACTTCCCCCTAGATCAGGCTGATGTATGGGCCCATACAACCTTGTCTTGAACACCTCCAGGGATGAGGCTTCCACAACTTCCCTGGGCAACCTGTTCCAGTGTTTCATCATCCACAAGCTAAAGAATTTCTTCCTCTTTAGGATTCTAAACTAAATCTCCCTTCTTCCAGTTAAAAGCCATTACCTCTAGTTCTCTCACTACAAGCTCTTCTAAAAGGTCCCTCCCCAGCTTTCCTGTAGGCCCCCTTCCAGCACTGAAAGACCCCTCTTATCTTGGAGGGTCCAGAACTGGACACAGTACCCAGGTAGGGTTTCACAAGAGCCCAGTAACGGGGAAAAATCTGCTGGCCACACTTCTTTTGATGCAGCCCAGAACAAGGTTTCTGGGCTGCAAGCACACATTGGTGGCTCATGTTGAGCTTCTCATCCACCATCACCCCTAAGTCCTTCAGCTCTGGACTGTTTTAGATCCATTCTCCACCCAGCCTGTATTTGTGCACGGGATTGCCCCCACCCAGGTGCAGGAACTTGCACTTGGCCTTAGTGAACTCCATGCAGTTTGCATGAGCACACTTCCCGAGCCTGTCAAGGTCCCTCTGGATGGCATCCCTCCCTTCCATCATGTCGACCTCACCACACACTTTGGTGGCACCAGCAGACTTGCTGAGGGTGCACTCGATTCCACTGTCCATGTTGCTGACAAAGATGTTAAATAGCACTGGTCCAAGTACCAACCCTTGGAACACCACTCATCACAGATCTCCATCTGGACATCAGGCCATTGATCACCACTCTCTGAGTGCGACCATCCAGCCAGTTCCTTACCCAGTGAGTGGTCCATCCATCAAATCCATACTGTTCCAGTTTCTATACCAGGGTGTCATGCAGGACAGTGTTGAAGGCTTTGCACAGGTCCAAGTAGATGACATCGGTTGCTCTCCCTTTGTCCACTGATGCTGTGATCCCATTGTAGGAGGCCCCCAGGTTAGTCAGGCAGGACTTGCCCTTGGTGAAGCCATGTTGGTTGTCACCAATCACCCCTTGGTTTTCCACAGGCCTTAGCAGAGCCTTCAGGAGGATTTGCTCCATGATCTTGCCAGGCACAGAAGTGAGACTGACTTTTCTATAGTTCACCAGGGACTTCTTGAAAGTGGGAGTTATGTTTCACCTTTTCCAGTCAGTGGGGATTTCTCCAGACTGCCAAGACATTTTTAATATGATGGACAGAGGTTCCCTGCTGTCTCCTGTGCCTGTTTCCTATGTTCCCTCTGCATGTGATGTTCCCCACTTGGAGCAGACCTTCATGGACCACCTCCCTGTAATCTCACCATTGAGCTGGAAGCCAGTGCCAGCCCTGTTCTCCAACTCACATCAGTCCCAAAGTACCTTTCCTTGGAGCTGGCAACCCAAAGTTGCGTTTCCTTGGAGTAAGGACCAATAACCTTGTTTCTTCCACCTGACTTTTTGAATGTGTGCCCCAAACTAATATTTATGAACATTTTTTTAGTGGCTCTGGTAGCCTGCACACACCTTCATGTTGTCCTCAGCGTGGCAGGGCAGGTGGTGTGTAAGTTTAGAGCTGGCACACAGGCTGGCTGGGACATCAGCTTCCTTACCCAGTTAACATCTGTTTCAAGGAATTTCTTGCTCAACCTGGAAATTCCAATCTAATGCTGTAAAGGTAATGGGTAATCTTGTGCAGCACGGAGGATAAATTCAGGGCCCAAACGATTCCCATGTCTTAAAGAGGGAGTTTGAACTTCTGGCGTTAGATTTGACTGCTGGTGCCCGTTTGCATCCAGCGTGTTGCTGTACACCAAAGCTCACCTCTTCCAGCTGGCACCGGGAGATCTGGCTGTGTTGTGTCTGCTTTGCACCTCATCAGCAGCAACGATGATGCTGGAACCAATTTAGGTGGTGATGTGGTAGACAGAGCGTGAGGCAGAGCAGGATGTCGGGAGTGGCTCCGCATCTGTCTCCCATCACAGGGTCTGGCTGGGGTTTTTTTTTTGGCTGGCTGTGAGAAGAGCAAGTTTAGCCAGCCAGGAGCACGTGCGCCCGCCTGGGATTGCAGCTGGGGAGGGAGGGGGATTTCAGGAGTGAGGTTCTGGCGTGGGGTTGGGCATTGCAAAAGCTGAGCTCTTCCTCTGGGTCTGTGTCACTCGCTGGTGACATTTGGATTTGTTTCCTGAAGCTCATTCTGTGGTTGTTAAAATGCACAAAACCATCTTGCTGGGGTGTGGTGAGGCTCGGTGTTTGGAAAGGAGTGTAAGGCTGGTTTATTGGTGAAAGGGGCCTTAGAAAAGCCAGAGCATTATTTTAACCTTAATTTGCAGAGTAGCTGAGGTTGGAAGGAACCTCTGGAGGACAACTGCCCACCCCCTGAGGCTCAGAGCAGGGCGATGCTTCCTTGTTGTGCTCTGGCTCGCAGCATTTCCTCTGCTGGTTGTGCTTGGTCAAATGAATTTAGAATTTTTGAATATGGTTTTCTTGCAAAATTCCCTCCACTGCTTGTCTGGTCTGAGTCCCTTCTGCGTTTGAGAGAGCTGTGTGGGCTGAACTGTGCCAAACTGCAAAGTGGAGTCTTTCCTCTGCAGACCCTCTGCTCTATGGACCAATGCCTGGAAAACAGTCTGATTCAGAGCAGATTTTGAGCCTGTGGATGCTCAGAGGGACACAGTTTATATCTGAGGGCTCTGATAAGGGGAGATGGTGCTGCGTGCACAGAGAGGGCTGAGCCACATGAGGGCCAGCTCCTAAACTGGAGCAGATGCCACCCATTTGGCTTTACCATGAAACCTTGTGCTACCAACAGTCCCTTGGCTGGGCAGATGGACCCAAACAGTGGATCTGCTGTCCTGGCAGGCAGGGGTGAGCAGCTGGAGGAGGCAACACCAGCATCCATCATTCTGCCCACCACCACCAGGTCTCCAAATCAACTGAAGCCTCATCTCACCTTGAGACCCATTGAGGAGCCCTTGATTTGAAAGGTATCTCTTGGACAGGCTAGGCTGAGAAGGTTGGGGCAGATCTTCACCCACTTCTTCAGATCTGCCCTTTCTGGGTTTTTGAAACTTTCTCCAGCCCACACTCCTCTTAGAAGCCCTCAGTCTTTCCTTCATCCCCAGTTTAAATAACAATGCAACCTTTTGGGAAGTTACCTGCTCCTACCCCACACCTCATCAACAAGGCTCTGAGCTTAGCTCTGCTTCACAGCCTTTCTTTTTTTTTTTTTTTTTTTGCAATCTGCGAAAGGTTGACAGAAGAAAGCTGGTTGCTATCTGTGCTGTGGCTTAATCCTCAGTCTCCAATTCCCACTATCAGCACTATCAGTGAGACTTTTCTCTCTGCCACCGTGTTGCAGAGCAGCTGATAACATAATCCTAAATCCCAGGTACAATTCTGACCCTTCCGCTGTTCTGAGTTTATTTTTGAAAGCAAAGTTTCTTGCATCAGATGAATCACAGCTGGCAATATTCTCCTTCAGCCTTAGTATTAAACCAAGCCTCTTGTGCTTTCTGCTGTCCTATTTTCTGAAATTATTTTCAGTTTTCAGCTTAAAACATCTTTTAATGTGGCCGTGCATGTGAGACTTTCTGGTAAGAGGAATAAAATAAATTCCATGATGTATCTTTCCCTCCTGAAGAGCTTTGATTTATGGCTAAGAAGAATGATTCTTGCTGCCCATAAAGTAATTTTTCCAGCATGTTTGTTACAAACGGGGCAAGATTAGTTCCAAATCCAGATAGCTGTGGATTTATCAAGCCATCTAAAATGCACATGCACATGCACATATGCTGAAAAAAGATTTGATGGGCCAATTTTTTCTGTTACATAGAGTAAATTCAATCAAAATAATTAAGTAGGCTTGGCTTGCTACCAAGGGATTTGAGACTAGGTGTTAATATAAGGGCCTGCATCTACATTGGTATTACCATGATCACCTGGGCTTGTCTTAGACAGGACTTTTTCCATGTGCCAATTACCAAGCAATAGGAATATTATACAGTTTATTTTAATTTAACATACATGGTTTGTTTCATATTGACATAGTATCACAACCATAATGTCTGCCTTGCTTACAAACACTAATGTCTTACAGGAACATACTTTCACCCTTAACTGCATTACAGTATAAAGCTCTTGATTCATGAGGGCATTTTTGGAATTTGCTTCAAGCTGTACGGAGCTCCCATGGCTGCCCATGATACATCTATTCAGGGAAAGGCTGTGGCTGAACTTCATGGGTTGCATTAAGTAGAAAGGGTATGAGGAGGCCTTTTTCCTGGGAAGGAGCAGCAGAAAACTGGATTTTCATGGAAGTAGTTGTGACCCTGCCATCTCTGGCCATGGAGGCTGACTTGGAAATCACAAACATTATTGGCTTGTGTGTGTATGTGGGTGTAAAGGCTTTTCTCCACATCCTTAGAGTGGGTTTCATTCTATTCCAAAGTCAGGAAATTCTTGATATTTTTCCCCCCAATATCTCCAAGTTGTGATAACCACTTGCCAGTTTGACTCCAGAGACAGGAGATGGAGGAAGATCCCCACGTATCACAGGCTTGGGATTGAGGATCCTGTGAGGATCCTGTGTCTGTTACCTCTGAACCTACCTGGTCCTGGGCTGTTGTTCCTTAAACAGCTCATGCCACTTGTGCCTGTACCACTGACACACTGTGGGCTGCAAGGAGCTCAGCAGATCCTGGCTGCCTTGGTTAAACCTGGAGGTGCCAGTGGTACCTCCAGCTCAGAACCTGAGCTGTATGATGTCTGTTGTCCCAAAAGAAAAAGAGGCAGAAACCTCCTGAGCAACTCAATCCTTTCCTAAATTATCTTGGAATAGTGTACAGAAGAGTTTGATCTGTAAATGAGTAATTTTAGAGAACAACTTGGCCTTTTATTCCTTGATGTGGTCAAATGCTGCTAACAGGGTGCCATGCTGGCTGCAGTGCCTCATGGCACCTCCTGCTCCTGCCACTCCCCAAAAGCAGTGGCTGCTCAAAACCCTTTCTGAACCCTGAGGCAGCTCCATAAAATGGGGGAAAAAATCTGGCTGCTTTTGAAAAGTCACCCTGAATGTCTTCTGCATCCCTAGTGATGAAACATTAAATGTCTACTGATATAGTTTAAAGGCATCTTTTGAATTAAGTCAAATAAAGCTCCAGAATTATAGGGAGGATTTTCCAAACTTGTTTGGAGTATTTCTAATTCTGAGCACTTCATGGACCAAAAGCCTATGCTGTGGTCCTGTTGGTATGTGTCAGGTTGCTCACATGAAGACCCCTTAAAATTTTCCACTGACTGGAAAATCTTCCTGCCTTCTTCTCTTGTAAAAAAAAAGTTTGTCAGTAAATGCATAATGCATTATTATAAACACCCCACCTTCTGTTTTGGGTCTTTCAGGGTGGAATTAAAACAAGTCACACACAACAGTGTCTCTTTAGGATTCATACTGTAATATTATTACTATTTTCCCCTGTGGCAGCAGGAAAGCAAGAGGTAGTGACAACTGATGGCAGAGGAACTGGAGCAGCTGGAACATGATAAAATCCAAGAAAACAGTGAAGCTTTGGTAGATTTTCTTCCCACCCTCGAGTCTGAATAATTTTTCCATCCCACAAAAACACTGAGGAAGGGAGGTGCTTTTCTCTCCTCCCTGTTTAACTGTAACAAGGAGCACACTGTGGATAAAAGGTGCTTCCAAGAGCATCTGGAAATACTTCCCACCCCAAGCAAGACTGGTGACTCCTGCTGTGAATGTTCTGCAGCATCCAAAAAAGGAGAAAAATGTGGGGAAAAAGAAATTCAGCCAGGACATTTTCATGGGTGGGGTAGGAGCAGGTGGCAGAAACAAGGATGTTGGGAAGCAGTGGGTGTCCTGTGGTGACACTGGTGCCTTCTGCTGTGAATGCAATGCCAGTGACCCAGGGCAGCTGCTGGGCTCTGTGAGAGGTCACAGAGAGTTTGTTTCCAGTTCTCCTGGTGCCTTTTGCTCTGGGAACAACTTGGTTAAGAGCTAATCTTGGTGTGTTCAGCCTCTAGCAATTAGGGATGATTCACCCCTGGGTGGAAGGTGTCCTGGCTGGCTGTGGAAGGAATCCACAGGTTTTTTGATGCCAACCGAATTAATTTGCTGAGATGCCATTTCTGTGACACTCTTTTGTTGGCAATACCCGACCATGGCCAATTCATGAAGAGGACAACATGCTGCTGCAGTGATGGTGAGGGGCACTTTGGTTTGTCTGATAGATGGAATCATCCCCTTCTGCATCCAAACCATCTCTGCCATGGGCGAGTGCCCCTTAAGACTGGAGATGCAGTGAGATCCTGGGACCATGCTCCTTCTCTCTGGGAGTTCAGGAGGGGCTCTGTCTCTCACCTGACCCTCTCATATTTTGAGGAGTAGAAGGTTTTGTAGCCAGTGTGTGAAACTGTGAGAAGTTGATGTTCAGTTGCCATGCTCCGACATGGATTTTCCATAGGACCTTGGTCCATTTACTTGATCTCTCAGTGTTTCAGTTTCCTAGGGGAATATGAAGGCTTCCCTTACCTTGAGGACATGCCCCCTATTGTCTGTGAGGGACTGGGGATCATGGGAGGGATGAATGCAAGGTGACTTGACACCTATGTGTGCTATAAACAGCTCTCAGCAAGAAGCTTCTCCCTTTCTGCAAGTGTGTACTCCAGCAGTGCAGCTTGCTGTTCAGCCAGTCCTGAGGCTGGTAAATACAGCATCTAATGATGCCACTTTCACAGAACAAGATTGCCTTCAGAAGATGCATAACCCACCTCAGGCTCACGTGTGGGTCACAAATCTCATCAACAAGGGCACAGTTAATTTACCCCAACTGCCAGCAGTGCTCCAGTATCATCCTGTGCTCCAGTTCTTTCGCTTGCTGCCCCTCTAACCAGAGTGTGTGGGGTATATTACTCTTTCCTGGACAATGTCAGTTGAAGATCAGAAATATATTTTTTTTATGTCTTGCTTCATGAAAGCCTGAGGTTTTCTGAGCCAAAGACAGAAAAGCTTCTGTAACCTAACAGAGGCTGTTCAGAACAGGCTGCTCACTTTTGCTGGCTTCCCAGTGGCAAAATCCCAGCAAGAGCCTTGGAGAGTGATATGTGGAGAATAGATAAAAGACATAATATGGCAGAGAAGAAACTCTGAAATTTTTCTCATGCATGTGTCTGTCCGTTGAGATGTATTTATTATCAGTTTAATATAATTTTATATTTTCCAGATATATAGTTTGATATAAAAATATGGACTCTCATGACAGTGTTATAAATGATTGGAAATTACCAGCTGGGAATGTTTGTCATCTGCAATATATAACACAATGGAAGCATGTTGTATTAAAAAAATAAATAAATCTATATTTCAAAAATAAAATAATAAAAAAGAAACCCTTGTCAGAAGCAATCTGTTTTCCAGGAATATTCTGGATGTAAAGTGGAGATTTATAAACCCTGCAGCGTGTGCACAGAAAATGGATGAAAACATGAGCTGCTGGTTGG
>NW_009953960.1:323719-334851 GCF_000747805.2 Chaetura pelagica
CATTCCTGCAGCTCTCTGCATCCAACCCATGTGTACAGCATGGACTGCTTCCAGCTGGGGATCCAGCAGCTCTGCCTTCCTCCTTTCCAAGACTTGGGAAGACTGCACTTCCCTGGTGGGATTTACATGGCTATAGGACAGATGTTTGCTAGTCAGCAATTGGCCTTGCTAAGCTTTGGACATGATTCCGGAGCCTTTTTTTTTCCTATTATTTTTTTCCCCTCTTTATTTTTTTTTTTTTTCCCCCCAGAGACTAGGAAATGAATGGACTTAATTCAGATGATGTGAAGAGCTGCTGTTCATCACAAAAGAAGTAGACGTTTGCATGAAGGTAACTCGATTTTTGCCTAAAACATATTTCAACACAATTGTGCAGCCATGGGAATACAATTCATAGGGGTTTTTTTTTGGTGCCAAATAACCAGACATCTGTCAATTGAAATAAAACCCAGTGTCTTTGACTTAATAAATAGCAGGCAGTTGCTAGGATTTGACACCCCCAGAAATCGTGGCAACTGCTATGCATTTGGCCATTGATAACTGTTGGTCTAAGTGACAATAGCAAGACTAAAACTAACCAAACTGGCTCATGGAAAGATATAAAAATCACCAGGCTTACACCTCATGTTTGGAAACAGGAGGTATCTACCATTCTCACATTAGCCAACACACAGAGGGATGTGGAATGAGCCTATAAAAGGCCAGAAGTGATGAGAAACATACTTCACATTACATTTCTGGGAAAAAAAAGTCACCTACAGGAGCCTCGTGGTGGGAGAAATGGGCCAGCTGAACTGATTAGGAGAGACTGACATGAGCAGCAGCCACAGCGCTTGACTGGGGCAGGGTTATAAACCTGCTTGATTTGGCCTGAACAGAAAAGTGCTGGTGAACCCCATTCAGAAAAAAAGAAATACCTAATAATTTAATTCAATGGAGAGCCTGATGTAGGAGCACTGCCATTTCATGGCAGCCTCCAAATATCAATTTTTTTTCTGGTCTCTTAACCATCTGCTAGTCATTAATATCTCCTTGGAAAGCCAGGAATTTCTTTTCCCCCCAAAGACACATAAGTTTCCATGCTTCCTTGACTCTTCACAGAGCATCCAAAAAAATCTCTCCCAGCTACTTGCTATAAGCTATTTTTAGGGAATAGATTTATTGCTGAAGAATAATCCAAGTCTTTCCTTCCATGTGGATGTCTTCTGTGAGGCCACAGTATCAGTCTGTTCACTTGGGTGGGAAAAGTATGCATGGCCAAGGTTCACCTCCAGGAGTTGTTGGTGAGGGTGAGACTCATGAGGATAGGGAGTCTCTACAGAGAGACTTGGATAGATGAGATTGTTGGGCTAATGTTAATGGTCTGGGCTTCAACAAGGCCAAGTGCTGGGTCCTGCACTTGGGCCACAACAGCCCCAGGCAACACTCCAGGCTTGGGGAAGTGTGGCTGGAAAGTGTCTGGCAGGAAAGGACCTGGGGGTTCTCATTGACCAGCGGCTGAACATGAGCCAGTGTGTGCCCAGGTGGCCAAGAAAGCCAATGGCATCCTGGCTTGTCTGAGAAATGGTGTGACCAGCAGAAGCAGAGAGGTGATTGTCCCCCTGTGCTCAGCACTGGGGAGGCCACACCTGGAGTGTTGGGTCCAGTTTTGGGCACCTCAATTCCAGAGAGATCTCGAGGGGCTGGAGCGAGGACAGAGGAGGCAACGAAACTGGGGAAGGGCCTGGAGAATCAATCTGATGGAGAACCCTTGAAGGAGCTGGGAATGTTTAGTCTGAGGAAGAGGAGGCTGAAGGGAGACCTCATCAGTCTCTACAACTACCTGAAAGGTCATTGTAGAGAGGTTGGTGCTGGTCTCTTCTCACAGGTCATCAGTGACAGAACAAGAGGGAAGGGCTTCAAGCTGCACCAGGGCAGGTTCAGACTGGACATTAGGAAACATTTATTCACAGAAAGAGTGGTCAGACACTGGAATAGGCCGCCCAGGGAGGTGGTGGAGTCACCACCCCTGGATGTGTTGAAGGGTGGTTTGGATGTGGTGTTGGTGGATGTGGTTTAGGGGAGAACTTTGTAGACTTTGTGGAGTCGGTGATGCCAAGGGACTTTTCCCACCTGAATAGTTCTATGATTTATGGCAGCCAACAGCAACCACCACCTGAGCTCAGCTTGGGCTGCTTTTATAGCCAGTGAAGTGAGACAGTCACATCTAGAGTGTGAGGCATCTACCCTAATGTAGCCATCTGCCTTAGGCTGAGATGGATCATGGCTCCATTTGTCTTGATTGACTGTGATGGGAGAAGAGTGCAATTAGTTGAATAGTTGGTGATACTTCACCACTAATTGTGGGCAAGATGGACGCCCTCTTTGATCACTTCTTCTGGAGAAGGAGACACGTTGACTGTAGGTGACAGAACTGAAAAGGACCAGTGAGAGCTTTGGGTTCAAGTGGGCATGGAACTTTATCTACAGTCCTGGGTGGCTGGTGTCACGGTGACCTTAAGTCTGGAACAAAATCCCAACAGAAAATAAATACCCCAAAATGACCAGTGACAGGACAAGGGGCAGTGGGTGCAAAATGGAGCACAGGAGGTTCCATGTGAATCTCAGGGAGAACTTGTTTCCTGTGAGAGTGACAGAGCCCTGGGCCAGGCTGCCCAGAGAGGCTGTGGAGTCTCCTTCTCTGGAGACATTCCAACCCCCCTGGCCACGTTCCTGTGTGATGTGCTCTGGGTGCCCCTGCTCTGGCAGGGGGGGTGGGCTGGGGGAGCTTTCCAGGTCCCTTCCAACCCCTGGGATTCTGTGGTTCTGTGAAAAACGGAGAGAGAAGTACTTAGAGGGATGAGGGTGGATTAGTTCAGTCCTTTTCAAATGTACTAAAAATAAGCACAAACACTAACAGCCTCTTCAGTGGTTGGAGAGATATTATCATTAATGGACTTCTGTCCTCACTGGCCACTGTCTGCCTAAAATTTGTTTGGTGTCACTGCCCACAGTCAGACACTGTTGCCTCAGCTCGTTCTGTGAGAGTGAGTTAATGGGCACCATGGGCACAGCTCTGGTGGTTTCAGGTGGCAGAGCTCCAAGATCTTTAGTGAGATAAGGCTGATACTTCAAAGTTGTCCAGACCAAATCATCAAAGTCATTTTTTTTTAATATCAGAACTATGTTCTCTGAAGACTGGTGCATTTTTTGTATTTTTTTTTGCCCCTCACCCTTTTTTTATTTACAGAAATAACTCTGGGGCAAATAAAAACAACAAACCCCACAGAAGTCAGAAATGTGAGGATTTAATGGATCCATATAAAGGCTGCACTTTTTCTATTTCAGCTCCTCCTTTCTTTCTTTCTTTTTTTTTTTTCTTCCCAGGGGTGGAAAATTTTTGTTCTTGCAATTTATAATCTTGCAATATTACCTTTGCACAAAACTGGGAAAGGGAGGGAATGCATTTCTGGTAATATCCAGCTGCTTTTATTAGATCATAGGCTAATTCCCAATCTCAGTATTACACAGCCTTATTTACACTGCATTATCATTTCATTTATGGGCCCCTCGGAGTCCTCAGTCACTTTTGGGAGCTCTCTAAATTTGCCTTTCATCGTGTATTAATGAAGTGTTAATAGCTCAGTCAAGCCATTTTTGAGCAAATAGCACGTGATATCTTTGTTTGGTGAAAACAGCCCATGTGCTCTGCTAATATATGACTGGTGGGGACAAGGCATGTGCCACCTTACTGCTAATTTCTTTTCCCATTGTTTCCTTTGCTTGCACATAATGTCCCAGCCTTTTAGGGGCCAGAGTGGACCTCTGCAGCAAACTGAACTCCTCTGTGCTCCACGTCTGGTGGCAGAAGAATGAGGCAGGGTCAGTGAAAATTGGGCAGTTTCCAGAGGCTGGCCCAAGGCAGGAGATCTGCTAGATCTATGATTCTGTGATCCTATGATTTGTGCACAGCTGGCATGCTGGCTGTCCAGAAAGGGGTAGAACATCTCCTGGAGGAGCCAGGGTGGTGGACAGCCTCTTGCTGCCCAAATCCATAGGGCTGGAGGTCTGAGTCTGTGCCAGGCTCAGGGATAAGGATGATGGTTGGACTCAGTGATCCCAAGGGTCTTTTCCAACCTGAATAGTCCTATGATTCTATGATTTGGGGACTTTGACTTGCCTGTTAAGTCCTGGCTCTGGCAGTTAACTCTGTCAGTGTGTTTGCTTCTGGTTATTGATTTCTGATGGGTTAATCCACCCAGACTGAAAGAAAAATTTCTGGATCTTTTTTTTTTTTTAAATGACCCCAGTGGATGAATTGAGCTGGGTAAAAAAGGAAGATTTGCATTCATGTGCAACTTCCTCCTTGTTTGCTAGTTATTATTGTTTGTTTTTTCAAAACAGCAAGGTCCAAATGCAGGGGGAAAAAAACACCCATTTTTTTCTAATTCCAACAATGAGGGCATTTTTCAACATGAGGAAGAACTTCTTTACTGTGAGAGTTACAGAGCCCTGGAACAGGCTCCCCAGAAAGGCTGTGGAGTCTCCTTCTCTGGAGACTTTCCAGACCTGTCTGGATGCCTTTCTGAGTGATTTACCCTATTTTTTGGTCCTGCTCTTCAGAGGTCCCTTCCAACCCCTGACATTCTGTGGTTCTGTTTCATTACCTTTTTTTCCCTAATAGTCAGGAAATGTATCTTCCACATTCCCTTCCACATTGCCTCTTGTGGGGTCCCCAGTTTAGGTGGGTTTGTTGAAAAGGAGCCAGAGGAATAAGAAACCATGTAAAATCTGTTGTATTTTCTCACTTTCCCTTTTTTTTTTTTTGTTTTCAGCTGCTGCCTGGTACTGTCTGCCCTGAGCTGGGAGCACTGTGGGTTTGTGCTCCTGCAAGAGAAAGAAGAATAAAACCTGAAACTCCAGGAGCTCTGCTCCTGGGCATGATGCTAACCAAGGAATCTGTTCAGGATCAAAGTGTTGCATTCATGCTAGTGATGGGAAAAGGCACAGAGAGGGATCTTAAAAAGGCTGTCAGGAAGAGCTTATGGAGACGTTGTTAATAAATGCTCTGAGTGCATCTCAGATGTCAGTGCCCTGTGAGAGAGAAGGTGATACAGCTTCTGCAGAAGGTTTCATTGTCCCTCAAACAACCTTCCCTGAGCAATCCACAGCATCTCCTTGCTGCTGGGGCAGTGAGACAGAGCAGCAGGGAGCTGTGGTGGGGAGAGTCACAGAATCACACAGCAGTCATGGTTGGAAAGGTCCTCTGAGATCACCAAGTCCAACCATAAAAAAAACCAACAAACCCAAAAATCAAAACCCAAACCAACCAACTAACAACAAAAAAACTCCAAACAAACAAAAAAAAACACAAATAAAAAGCCCCCAAACACACAGCCAAAAAACCTACAGACCCACAACCTACAATCTCAGCCATTAGAGCACGCCCTGAAGTTCCTCATCTACACGTTTCTTGAATACATCCAAGAATGGTGCCTCCACCACCTCCCTGGGCAGCCTGTTCCACTTTTTTGGTATAAAAATTCTTCCTAATATCCAGTCTAAACCTCCCCTGGTGCAGCTTCAGGCCATTTCCTCTGGTCCTGTTATTATTCCCTTGGGAGAAGAGGCCAACTCCCACCTCCCTACAACCTCCTTTCAGGTAGTTTTAGAGAACAATGAGGTCTCCCCTTAGCTTCCTCTTCTCCAAACAAAACATCCCCAGTTCCCTCAGCCTCTCCTTGTGGAGTTTCTTGTTCTGCATAATGGATCCTGATCACTTTGGAAGGACTTGGAGAGACAGCACCTTCCTGACTCTCAGCCCTTGTTACTAATTCAGTGTTCCTGTTAGGAAGAAAGATGCTGTCAGCCCCCTCCAAAGGACAGGGATGTGTTTCTCACAGCCTTTGCAGCCCTGACTGGACCACCCTGCAGTGTGAGATCCATTGTGGAGCTCAGCTGAAGGGTTGTTGGAGTGTTCAAACACAGTCAAGAAAACACACCTCCCATGAATTCTCTAGGATACACAACACGATGCAACCCTCTTACAGCTGACCTTTTAATAACAATAAAATCACTCAGCAGTGCACTTTATTTTGATTTATGATTGCACAACATAAAGGGGTTATATATCAAAGGAAGTACTAAAATGATAAGACTAATAAGAAGAGACCAAAGGAAGACAGGGAATAACTGGAAGAAGTTTCATTGGTATTTTCAGTCCAAAGAGACAGGAAACCATGGCTTATCTTGAATGGCCCTGGGAACAATTTTTTTTTCTCCTTCCCAAGAACAGAAAATGCAGAGATCGTGTCAAAATAAAGTCATATTTTAAAAAAATGCACAGGCTTTGTAGAATCTATCTCCAATAACTGGAGTCCTGGGCAGGCTTCAGCTATGTTATTATTTGCATTTAAATTACTTTCAAAAAGGAGATTTATCCAGAGCCTTCATATCTTTTGCTTTTTTTTTTTTTTTCTTTTAATTTTCATTTTTATTTTATTTTCATATTTTTATTTTCTTTTGGTCCATTGGCATAGCAAATGTCAGAAGTTAGACTGACAAGAAAAGATTTTCTTTTAAGAGAAGAAGTCAATCATTGCCCAAAAGCTGCTATTTTGTGCATGTCACCGTTTGACTCAGGTCTGACAACAACCCAGGTAGGGAAGGAGAGAGAGAAAAAGAGAGAGACTTGGCTGGATTGAAAACTAAACTACACAGCTTTAATTAAACACTAATGAATGATATGAGAAAATACATATAATTATATGCAAATACATTCAGGTACGGGCAAAAGGCTCTCACCTCCCCCCACCCCCAGCAACTCCCACAGCATCTCCTGAGATTAAGACAGTCCTGAGGAATCCTGGAGCTGCTGCTAGGGAAAAGCACAGAGTGATGAGGGTCAGGAGAGCTCCAGCCTGGGTGTCGTCCCTGGACACCGGCCATGGAGGGAAGAGAAGGGAAGAGAAGGGGAGAAAAAGAAGGAAGGAAGTTGTCTTCTGTGGTCTCCGACCTCCCCCCAAGCATATGTAGCTATATGGAATGGAATATCTCTGGCCCATTTTGCTGTCTGTCTAACTCAGCCTCCCACGGGGAGGTCACAGATCTCCCTGCAGTGTCTGAGCTGGCAGAGTGAAGGTGAGACCTTGAACCCCCAGCAGTTACAAAAACATTCCAGTATCTTATCAGCCCAGCAGAACACACTGGTGCTGGTTAAAAGAAAGCTCACTGAAGGAAAAAAACAACAAAAAAAAAATCAGCAAAGGAAAAACTGGCTTAATCCTGGCTCAAACCAGGACAATGCACCTTACAAACACTGGAAAGAAATGTGAAAGGGGTGTTTTAATGCACCCACAAGAGATTTATGTAGAGTTTGCTGCTGGAGAGATTCTCAGCTGAGGTGGAACAATTCTTTTAGTCTTCAGTATTGCAGCAGGGCCTGAGGACCCTAGTTGTGGCTGGATGATGCACAGTGGTACATGATCTCTCTGGTGGATCTTGCCATCTGTGCTGGTGTGGGTGGTTGTCCATTTCTTAAACCAGCACAACCACTGTTGAGTCTTTGAGCATGGTATGAAGCAGCTACAGAATGTCAAGGGATTGATATTAGAATAATACATCACAGTAGACCCTTGGGTTTGGACTACAGTGCAGCCCTCTGGTGTTCAACATTTGTTCTGCTCTCTCAATGCTCCTGCCATTGAGTTTAGAGACTGCAGAAAATGAGGCAGACTTGGTAATCACAAATATCCCAGCTGGAGCACCTCTCCTATGAAGACTGGCTGGAGACGTTGGGGTTGTTCAGCCTGGAGAAGAGAAGGCTCTGGGGAGACCTTAGAGCAGCTTCCAGTGCCTGAAGGGGCTCCAGGAAAGCTGGGGAAGGACTTTTAGCAAGGGCATGGAGTGATAGCACAAGGTCTAATGGTTTTAAATTGGAAGAGGGGAGATTTAGGTTAGACATAAGGAAGAAATTCTTTAGTGTGAAGATTGTGAGACACTGGCCCAGGTTGTCCAGAGAAGCTGTGGCTGCCCCACCCCTGGAAGTGTTCAAGGTGAGGCTTGATGGGGCTTGGAGCAGCCTGGTCTACTGGGAGGTGTCCCTGCTCATGCAGGGGGGGTTGGAACTAGATGATCTTTAAGGTCCCTTCCAACTAAGTCCCCCAGTTTCAGTGCGTGTGGTGGTGAACCAAGGCCAAGAGAAGAGTTGGTCACAAAGGTGACCAGCAAGATCCAGTGCACCCTGCCAGCCTCCTTTTGCAGGAAAGAGGCAAGGCAGGCAGGTAACAGCCATAGTGCTTGGACCAAGAATATGCTTGTCAAAGCAACCAGAACAATCTGTGAGTTTGGATTATAATTGAATAGATTCAGCAAAAAATACTGGGAAAACTTAAGGAATGTCAAAACATGACTGTTCTTTCCTTTATGGATTGTTGAAAGTGAGTGTTTTTGCATTTTTAAGTGATATTTAAAGAAATCCTCATCCCATAACAGCCTTTTGATTGCAAAAATTGACTTGCAGTAAAAGCAGAATTTTTTTTTAAAACAATCCCAAATCATTCAGTATGTAACTCATGCTTTGGAGTGAGCTTTATGTTACTGCTCAGCCAAAAAGAAGTCGAAATTCCTCTTCCAGTTCTACCTAACCTCCTTTCTCCTTCTCTTTTACCTGCGGAGCAACAACTACACCAGGAAAGGTCTGATACCAGGAGGCTAAAGTTCAGCCCATCAGCATAGACACAGCTGGTCACCTAGTTCAGGCTCTTTTTTCTGCTGTCAGCCTTAGAAATTACCAAACATTAACATTTCATCAGCCCAGGGGTTCAGGTGGCAGGTCACACAGCAGCAGGATGAAGCCAGTTCTGGCCAGGCTGCAAGTCAGCCTTTCCAAGGGTATTTTTAGTGCAGCTGCTGTGGTTAATTTAGGTACTGGCTGTGACTGTAAGGCCACATGGTGTGACCCTGTCCCCTGATGTCACAGCTGGACTGCAGCCCCCACCGTGCCTGGGGAGATGTGAATCCACCAGAGACTGTGAAAAGGAGCAAAACAAGCAAGAATGAGGTCTGAAAACACAAGGAAAAAGGCCTGGTAGGGAACCTGTCATGGTTTCAGGCCCAACATGACCACAAAGAACCAGCCCCATGGCCAATCACTCAGCTCCCCCCCTCACACACTCTGGGATGAGGAAGACAAAGCTCCTGGGTCGAGACAAAGGACAAGGAGGGATCTTCACCGATTGAGGTCCTGGGCAAAACAGACTCAACTTGGGGAAAACGTAATAATTTAATTTCACACTCATCACACACAGCAGCACAGGGGGATGGGGATGGGGTTTAGAGTCAGGTCACAGGCTGGTGGTTCCTGCTGCTCCTTCCTCCTCAGGAAGAAGGATTCCTCACAGTCCTGTCCTGCTTCCCCACATGGTCCCTCCCATGGCAGAGATTCCTCCACCAACCTCTCCTCCATGAGTCCTTCCCACCAGCCCCGGAGCTGCTCCAGCCTGGGCTTCCCACAGAGTCACAGCTTCTTCGGGAACAAACTCCCCTGGCCCGGGGGCTTCCAAAGCTGCACAGTCAGAGCCCTCAGGCAGCAAATCCTCTGGCCACAACATCCAAGTTCCCCCCTCCTGGCTCCTTCAGGGAATGTCCCACCACGTTCCCCCATGGATGCAGGGGCAGAGCTGCCATCTCGCCATGGGCTGCAGGGAAACTTCTGCTTGGGCACCTTCTGCCCCTTCCTCACCAACCACCAGCACCGCCCTCCTCTCCAGCTCAGCTTTTCTCCCCTAAGTGCCTCTCTGCTCAGGTGCTATGTCGATTCCTTTGTGTGTTAATGGCAGAGGCCCATCTATTGTCCCTCTAATGGCTCCTTGGCTGGTTTGGAGCAGGGGGAGCTTCCCAGCTTCTTACTGGAGCCACTCCTGGGGCTCCTCCCCTGCTGCCAAAACAGCATAGAACAGAACAAAAAGAAACAGAACCAGAACAGAACAAAAAGAAATCTTTCTAAATAAGGGGGTGACATGCTATTTCAAGTGCTCCTGTCGTTAGGAATCTACATACAGGTTTGAAATGAGTGTTAATGGGGCACTGGTAGATCTTAGATAATGGGACAAGGGGGAGGAGACAGGCAGCAACCAGAGCTCGAGGAAAGTCCCAGATAAGAGCAGATGTGATAGAAGTGCCAGAGCAAGTATTGGTGGGACTCTGATGCTTGTTGTAGTCCCAGCTGAAGGACACTTCAGCCCATTGATGAATGAGAACCTTCATGAAGTGAGGTTGTTTAGTCTGGAGAAAATGAGGTGGAGGGGGGACCTTATTCTCTCTACGACTACCTGAGCAGAGGCTGGAGCAAGGTGGACATCAGTCCAGTTACCAGAGTAACAAGTGATAGAACAAGATGAAATGGCCTCAGGTTGTGCCAGGGGAGGTTTCAATTGGATATTAGGAACAATTTCTTCACTGAAAGGGTTGTCAGGCCCTGGAACAAGCTGCCCAGGGAAGTGGTGGACTCACCATCCTGGGAGGTGTTCAAAAGATTTATAGATGTGGTGTTGAGGGACATGGTTTAGTAGTGAACTTGGCAGTGCTGGGTTAATGGTTGGATTTGATTATCTTCAGGATATTTTCCAACCAAAGCTATTGGATGATTCTATGAAAGATGTTTTTGGCTTGACAGTTTCATCCTGTTGGCAAGATTAGTAGCTGAGTTCCTCCCTGGGTGTTTCTTGCTATGAGGCCGGGGAGCATTTAATTTCTTATTCCAGGAAAGGAAAATAAAAGATGAAGAGGAAATGGTCAAGTTCAAATGGTTGGGTTGTTTTTTCTTCTTCAAGTTCAGCTGACTTCATTTTACTGTAAAGCCAATTCATCCACTTTCCTGCTGTGCCTGCCTGAGAAGGACTGTCCCATGGACAGAGAGCTGGCCAGCAGACAGAACCAACCAGCCACCAACCCACCTAAGACTTCAGCCACTTGTTCTCTGTTAGTTGTAGAGGAGTGTGTGACTGTAAACTCCTCTACATGTTTCAGCTAGAAATCTAAATTTAAGAGGAAGAATTTGGCCATCTCTAAGTAATTTCACGTTGCAAAATGTAAAAACAAGTCTGATTTTTATGCCTTCCCAAGGGTTTTCATAGGGGAGTCTGCCTTTCCCT
>NW_009953960.1:335156-338158 GCF_000747805.2 Chaetura pelagica
TTCCCTACTTGATCATAGAAAATATGAAAAACATCCTTGGACTTGGATCACTCTCTTGCACAGGTTCATGGCCAGAGCCAGAACTTGTGCCAGCACAGATGGCTCCGTTAGACATGTGAGGAGAATAAATTAAAAAAAAAAAAGGACAAGAAGAAAAGTGCATTTCCAGAGTCATCAGCCCTCCAACTCTGAAGTGCCAGGGCATGTTTGTTGCAGTAATTTCTCAAGGCCCCCACAGGATGCTGAGAGGTAGAAAGCCCTGTTTAGAAAAGCTGCCAACTGACAAGACTTGGGGATCTCAGGCACTGGGTTATCACCTGGTGCTTTTCCTGCTCCAAGTGCACCTGCAGGGAGGAGGGAGGGGACAAGGATGTGTGGATGTGTCTTTGTGAGTGTGTGTGGGGAGAGTGGGAAGGGATGGAAGATTCTTAGAAATACCTGAAAATCTGTTTTGTGGCTGCTCCTAAACATACACACATTTTTATGTATGTATCTCCATGCATTTTGATGTGAATATACAACTCCTGTTCAACTGTGGGCTGTGAGCAGCCCACCAAGCTCATAGAGCTTGAGGTGCCCATGTGCTGTGTAGGAGTGAAGCCCAGAGCTTCCCACAGCTGTGGACATGCAGGTAACCTTCCTTGGGGCTGTCTTACCAAATGCTGGAGGTGGGTATTCCTAGTGTGGCTTCCAGAGCCATGCAAGCACTGGGATGGGGGCAGCATAAGGATGTGGAGGAGAGGTAGGGCAATGCTGGTGAGCCCCAAAATATTTGCCCTGAAGCAGAGCTGGCACAAACAAGGATATATGCTATGAACAGAGGAGGACTTTAGTACAGAACATGTAAGTCTCTAGGACAAAGCCCAGGCATCACTAAGATCCACCAGGTAGCATCAAACTGTAGGGGTTGTATTTGCATAGGTGAAAAAAAATCCTGTATCTTGATGCCACCCACCTACTGGGCCATGAAGGTCTCAGTGGCAAGTCAATGATTTCCTCAAGGTGTAGAATCATAGAATCATAGACTGGTTTAGGTTGGAAGGGACCTTAAAGATCATCCAGATCCAATCCCTCTGCATGGGCAGGGACACCTCCTACTAGAACAGGTTGCTTCAAGCTCCATCTAACATGGCCTTGAACACTTCCAGGGGGTTGACAGCCACAACTTCCCTGGGCAGCCTGGGCCAGGGTCTCACCACCCTCACAGGAAAGGATTTCTTTCATATATCTAAGCTAAATCTCCCCTCTTTCAATTAAAAACTGTTCCCCTCTTAACTCATCACTCCATGCCCCTGTAAAAAGTTCCTCCCCAGCTTTCCTGGAGCCCCTTCGGGCACTGGAAGCTGCTCTCAGGTCTCCCTGGAGCCTTCTCATCTCCAGGCTGAACACCCCAACTCTCCCAGCCTTGCTCTAGAGCAGAGCGGCTCCAGCCCTCCCAGCATCTCCGTGGCCTCCTCTGGACTCTCTTCAACAGCTCCGTGTCCTTCTTGTGCTGGGGACCCCAGAACTGGACCCAGCCCTGCAGGAGGGTGTCATCAGAGCACATAGTCATAATCCCCTTCTTTGACCTGCTGGCCACACTGCTTTTGCTGCAGCCCAGGACATGGTTTCTGTTTGCTGTACTCAAATGCTCTTGGATCCCTGCAGGCTGAAATCAATCCCTTTTAAATTCAACTTTATTATGAGTGTGTGGGAGCAGCTTGAATTAAAAATGCCATGACATAGATAGCAAAGTAACGAGATACAATGTGAAGAAAACTCAGCCCAGAAGTTGTGCCAGCAAGCGAGTGGCACAGGGCCTTTGATTCATGGTTTTTTTCATTATTTATTCCCCAACTGTGTGACCTCAGGCCAAACATTTAACCTCAGTGCCTTGCCTGTCCCACTTGTAAAATGGAGGCAATATTTTCTGTAACTCAAAGGATGTTTCTAATGGGAAATACAGCACAGGTATGAAGTGCAGCTATTACAAATGACAGCAAAGTCCTTATTTCTTTATATGCTTAATTTGCAAAACAGTTTTATTCCATTTTTTTCATTAAAGTCTGGGACCACATATTAATTGGAAGAAGATTTGTGGAAGCTATTTCATTAATGCCTTTCTGGCTGCATCATGGGGTGTATTCACACAATCTTCCACCAGCCTGTGACCTGCCTGAGCTTATTAACCCGCTGCCTTGATTATCTCTGTACCACTGATGAGCAGTTCTGCTTGTTAAGGATGCTTTTCTGCCAGGCTTTTCACACTCCAGCTTCAAGTTTGGACCTGGAGGGTTTTGGAGCTCAGATTGATGGTAGATGATGAGGTCTGGAAATGTAAAAGTCCTGGAGGACATGACTGTCTCCTGGATGGAAAATAACAGCATAACGATAAGCTAACAGAGCCTTCTCATCTTCTGCTCTTGGAGGCAGAAATCAAACCCATCACAGGGTCCCTCTGGCTTGCAGCATCTCACTTGTAAGAGCAGCTTTGCTGAACAAGCTCACTCTAATGATCTGCCCGCTGACTTTCCTCGCCCCAGAAACCCTGGGGTAAGAAAATATTTTCAGAACTTGAGGTTAAAAAAACTCGGCTCCTTTGACTCAAGAGGTAGACTTGGAGCCACTGGAGCAGCCTGAGCAACATGGTGGGCCAAAGTCCAAACTCATAGCCCTGTTTTGGCAGTGGTTTTGTTTTATTTAATTCAGGGAGTGAGACACAAGCTCGTTTTAAGCTGCAGCATGCAGGGTCCTTAACCACAAGGACTCAGTGCTTGCCCTGTTCCTGGATTCCTCCCCATCCTTCCTTGAGTAAATCCTGACAAGGATGTGCTGGCAGGGCTTAGGAAGGCTCATGTTTTTACAAGCAGAATGCTGGAGAAGAAGGTGCTAGGGCATGTGATTTATGTAGTGGGCTGGTGGTTGGAGCATTTTTTCCAGGCAGAACCCAAAAAATGCTTTTAAAACATCCAACATCACAATAAATCTTGTGATTCCCTTGCCTGGGCTGCTGCCACTTCAGC
>NW_009953960.1:338301-373459 GCF_000747805.2 Chaetura pelagica
GAAAATGACTGGTCCAAAGCAGAACTACCATGTTTTGACAAAGGCTGAGCTCACTTGCTCCATATAGACATACTAAGGACCAAATGATTTTTTAGAGCAGGTCCCTCTTTGCAGAAGTGTCTCCATCCCTGCTCTTGGTAGCAGCTCAAGTTCTCTTTGTATTGAACCTGAACCTTTCTGGAGAAGAGCTGAAGACACTGAGAGATTAGATTGTAACCCTGGGCTTTCCCCATCCTGCAGGTGCAGTGTTGCCCCATCCATGCTGTGTGGTGGAGGGATGGGTAGATGCTTCTTCTGGAGGTTACCTCCCTGGGCTGTTGCACAGCCAAGCTATACAGCACCTCAAGACACACATCAGCAAAGTCCTGGAGTGACCAATATTTCCCCTGAGGCTGGAGCATTTGCACCTACCAGGATGCCCCACCTAGAATCATAGAATGGTTTGGGTTGGAAGGGACCTTAAAGATCATCTAGTTCCAGCCCCCTGCATGGGCAGGGACACCTTCCACCAGACCAGGCTGCTCCAAGCCCCATCCAACCTGCCCTTCAACACTGCCAGGGATGGGGCAGCCACAGCTTCTCTGGGCAACTTGGGCCAGTGTCTCACCACTCTCACAGGAAAGCATTTCTTCCTAATATTTAATATTTCTTTTTAATATCTAAAGAATTTCTTCCTAATATAGAATACTGGCTTCTCCATGTGCCCATTTCTCTCATCTGAATATAATCACCATTCTTTGGTTTTAGTAAATTCCAATTCTGTATGAGCTGTGGTCTGTGGTTCAGGCTTTAGTTCCTTTCTATAAGAAGAGCAGAAGAAGACAAATTTTTCTTTGCTCCCAACTTAAAAGCAGGGAGACTCTCTTTGCAGTCTCCTGAAAGATAAGCCAGAGGCCTCTCCTTGACCCCTGTTGAAAAACATGATGTGACAGGTTTACCCTTAATCTGCTGAAGTGGCATGGCAGGTTGGCTGTCCTGAAAGCACTTGTTTTACTACCCATGGTATTTTGATTAAAACATTGGTCTTATCTGGCTTCACCACATGAGGCAGAGCTGAACCTGGTTCCCAACAAGTTAAATGTTGCTGTTTCCTTGGCTAACCTTGGGGTTTATTCTTTGATTCAATGCATTTCAATATAGTTATGAGTGATTTAATGCAGAGTCTTCTCTGATGATAAGGTGCAGGTGGCCCAATGGTGGTGGATGGTGGGTGCTGGCAAGGGCAGGCCACTTTCACAGGGTGATCTGGATCCCCTGGCTAAGCACAGTCCCAGAAAATGCACATGAACAACAGCCCTGTGCAAACTTAGGCATCTACCTTGGAGCAAAGGATGGAAACCAAACCCACAGGAAACCAGAGGCTCAGGGGAGGACATCAAGGTCACTACGTAATTGTCTCAATAGGTTCTTTCTATGGAAAGAAAGAGGGGACCAACACCTTCCTTGGAGATAAAAATCCCTCATGAGTGCGGGAGCAAGAAACTGCCTTTCTGCACAAGGAAAGTGACACCTTCATGCCTAAGGAGAGGTGGCCAAACATGTCAGAGGGTGGAAAACCTAAAAATATTCAGCAACTGGAAGGCTGAAAGAGTTTAACAGCCATGAGGCTGAAGGAGTTTATCTTGCTCAGGGTTACAATGGACAGCACATAGGGAACTTGGTTGATGTCTGGGGGACATTTGATTTGAGAGATTGCTGGAGAAGCTGCACCAGCTCTGGTGGGTGGAAGCTGAAGGCTGAGGAACTTGGCCTTAAAACAGGGCATGTTTCTGGTGGAGAGGATAACAACCCAACAGGAAGGGTCCAAAAGTGGTAGAAGCCTTAGGGAAACCTTGTAGGTGCTAATATTCACCAGCAGTTGGACTCCTCTCACCTAACGTAGGACTCACATACAGAGAAGTCTGGACTGGTCCCTCTGGCTCTGTGAAGTGTCAAAGGATAGAGGTGCCTTATTTGCTCCACCATGAGCATCTACCTCCAGAGGAATTACACCCAGCAATGCTTGACTCTGCTTTTTGTCCTAAAAGACCCCATTTCACCCGGTTTTGTAGAGCAGAGCCATGGCTCAGGTAGTAAATCTGAATGACCACAGAGGAACTCCTTGCTCCTCCTCCAGTGACTGCCACCTGGTCCTATGCTTCACCTTACCTTCAGGCTGTCCCCAGGGACCATGCAAGAATGGTTTCCTCAACACACATCTAGCTGCATTTTCTGAAGTAATTATGTATCTTTTCCTGAAGCATCAGAACAAGCCACCAGTGGGGCTGGACAAGGTCCACATGAGGGTTTCCCTGTGTCACTGTGGCAAGAGCTGCAGTGGCTTCTCCCTCTGGATGAACAAGGGTCAGATGGACACAACTCTGCTGGATATATTACAGAACTTAACTATATTTTGGTTGACAGCCAGCTGAACAGGAGCCAGCAGTGTGGCCAGATGGCCAAGAAGGCCAACAGCATCCTGGCCTGCACCAGGAACAGTGTGGCCAGCAGGACTAGGGCAGTGATTGTCCCACCGTGCTCAGCACTGGTGAGGCCTCACCTTGAGTACTGTGTTCAGTTCTGGACCCCTCACTACAAGAATGATACTGAGATGCTGGAGAAAGTTCAGGGAAGGGCAACAGAGCTGGTGAAGGGTCTGGAGCACAAGTCATATGAGGAGACACCGAGAGAATTGAGGTTGTTTAGTCTAAAGAAGAGGATGTTGAGGGAAGACCTTATTGCTCTCTACAACCACCCACAAGGAGGTTGGAGCGAGGGGGGGCATCAGTCTTTTCTCCTCTGTAACTGGTGAAAGGACAAGAGGAAATGGCCTCAAGTTGCTCCAGGGGAGGTTCAGATTGGATATTAGGAACAATTTCTTTATTGACACTGGTCAGGCACTGTATTGACAGTGGTAGAGTCACCATCCTTGAGCTGTTCAAAAAATGTGTGGATGTAGTGCTTCAGGACGTAGCGTAGTAGGCATTGTGGTGTTGGGTTGAAGGTTGGGCTTAATGATCTTAGAGGTCTTTTCCAACCTTAATGATTCAATGATTCTATGATATCTTGATATTTTTACATTTTTCTGAGGGGGGATGACTTGACTTCTCTTGTGCACAGTGTAGCTTCCCCAGTTTGCTTACTCTTCTGCTAGGACAGGGGCTTCCCTAGTGCCTCAGGGATGCTCCAAATCCCAAGCATTATATCCTGGATTGGCAAAGCCCTGCAGGCACCTGTGGGGTCAAGTTGCACCAGGGGAGGTTCAGATTGGATATTAGGAATAAATTTCTTCACAGAAGGAGTGGTGAAGCCTTGGGACAGGCTGCCCAGGGGAGATGGTGGAGGCACCATCCCTGGAGGTGTTAAAAAAACAGGTAGATATGGGGCTTTGGGAGATAGTTTAGTGCTTGGGGGTTGTAGGGCAGATGGTTGGACTTGATGATCTTCAAGGTCTTTTCAAACCTTGATGATGGTTCTATGATTCTATGTAATCCTGCACCTCTTGCACAGGTAGGGAATGCTCCCAAATTTGCAAAATTAAGTAGTGGGGGAACACTTTGATCAACTCTTGAACCAGGCCCATGTCCTATGTCAGGACCAAGCAGCTGAGCTCTAAAACACAATCAACGTTTTCATGTACACACAAAAAAAGAGGGCTATTTAAACACAAAATATTCTTTTATTTGTCACCGAAGGCTACACACGGTCACTTCTGTCTGTTTCCTTTTTTTTTTGTTCTAGAAGGTATCTACATCTGCACTTATTTACAGCCTGGTTGTATTTACACAGTCAAGAATACAGTATTAGAAACACAAAAGTGTCGAGAAAAAAAAATTTCTCAAAAAATTAGTTCCAGACTTCAGGAAAATTATTACACAGGGTAATGACAAGAGTCTGCAGTGCTGGGCTTTCAGATGCAGCTTTGATACAAAGTCCTCTTCTCGGCTGGAGCTGCACTAGAAGTCCTCACACAAAATAAATGTTGTTTGCTTTGTTTTAATACAAAAGTGTGATTCTTTGATTGGTTATTTCAACAACATCTGTGAACTGTCCAAAAGTTTTGAATTTTCTTTTTTTGAAAGTCCTATTGTTTGCTTGAACAATTTCCAGCTCTGAGGGAAATATATACACACACACACATATATATATATGTATCTGTGTGTGTGTATTTAGTTAATTTTCACTTGTGGTTTTCTATGCTCCCCTGCCTAGAAAGTATTGACCTCTGGGATGGGATTTAACAGTTGAGCCATGTAATACTTTGTCAGTGACATGAAGTTTTATGGTAATGAAAGGAAAGCAGTCAAGAGACACAAAAGATTTCCCTTGGTGGGCTGGGGTGTTTTCAGCTTGGATAGTAGAGGGTGGAAAAGCACCGTGGGGGAGCAACCCCCAGGACTTGCAATGGCCTTTCATCTAGGAGTGAGATGGGAGGTCCTAGACAGGGTGCTACATGTCTCCATGGTGGCTGTTTAAAGTTTACAGTCACAAGTGATGTTCTTTAAATGTACCCTAGAGATGGAAAAAAACCAAACAACACATAAAAAAGTTGGTTTTTTTACAAAAGTCATGAAAATTCTTCAGTACAATGGGTCTGGGGCATAATAAAAAGTGTGATTATAATAAAAAGAGATGCTGAAAAACTTGCTGTCCTGTGGAGGACTGTAACAACAGGAGCAAAAATGCCCCAGGCCACACTTGTGGTGGGATGGAGGATGCTGCTGGCCAAATGGGAGCCAGATTTTATCTCACCAAACCCCAGCCCCAGCACGAAGGCACAGCATCTATGTTTCCCAGTTTTGGCAGTGCTGGCAGAGTGAGGAGATAAACCAAGTAAGATTTAACCAGCAAAACAATCTTTTTCAGCTCCATTATTAATGTGATAGGTGCTTATTTCTCCTCCCCATGTACAAAGCAGCCGTATGACTAACTGAGATCCCTGGCCCTGGTTTCAATTAGGCAGAGATTGAATCAAACCAGATGGTTCTGCCCTTAAATATGAGGGGGGCCCTCGCTGTAAATCGTAGCATTGAATTCAAACATTTCATGTTAAGAGCCTTGTCTTTGCATAATGGATCACACTGCCATCTATCACGGTGACACTTACAAGTCACAGCTGAAAAAGTACTTTATTAGAATTAATTTTTGTTGTTGTTTTGGGGTTTTTTTTTTAACAATTTTGATTTATTCTGGTTACGCTGCCTGTATAATAGACTGAGCAGAATCTCACGCCGATCCCCACGCTCAATAAAGCAACTATAGATATATTACAGAAATCCCTCACTGTTTCTAAGTTAGAGCCAAATGGTGTCTCGGGGGCTGCTCCCAATCATCTGTGGCTTTTAAACCTGAATCAAGCATCAGGGCTCTTAACGACCTTCATCTCATTGGCTCTTGCCTGGTGTTGTTTAGAGTCGTTGGCCCATTTTCATTGTGGCTCTGATCAATAGCTGTGATGACAAAGATATGATGAGCTGCATGATTCTCTCTGGTCACTGCTGCTTAATGATTTTTCCAAGCTCCAATCTTCAGTTGAAAAGGGAAAAAAAAATAAAAAAGTTTAAAAAATAAAAGCTCAATGGAAAAAACATTGCAGCCTTTCTCATAATGCCAAATTAGTATTGCTCCCCTCCCTCAGGCTTAGCATGCAGGATGGTTCTCAGCTGAAGAGCCCTCATGGCACTGGCTCATGTGTGGATGCCACAGTAATTTGATCTCATCACTGTTGTTCTTTCAAATGGAGCATATTTTGGTACCAGCACCAGCTATTGAGGGCTTGAGCTGTTGGTCATCGCCCACTGCACACGCCAGGAACTGTAGCCCCAGCTCCAGACTGCTGGACTTTCTCTTCTGAGCTGTGGGCATTGATCATGATCCTTCCCACCTCCCTTGGCACAGGACTTCAAAGTATGTTAAGGTATGTTTGCAAAGTATGTTTGCTTTTTGAAGGAAAACTCCTTTTGGTGGAGGAACGACTCCTCTTTCTGGGAGTCAAGAAAATAGAAAATTCTCAAGGTCAAGCCATAAAAGTGCATGAGGCCACAGTTACATTTTCCTTGGAGGTGGTCTGGCACACACCTGGCCTGTGAAAGATCACCTGAAGCAATGGGACGTCAGGGTTAGTGCCATGAGATTTGCACCCAGGACCTCCCAGTCTTACTGAAGCACAGATTTGCTGCCGCACTGCCCATGAGCAAAGCAAGAAGGGTCAGGCAGCCATGGCATGGCCCCATGGGGAGGCAGATGGGGCAACACAAAGGCTGGGAAGGGCTATGGGCCCATCAGTCAAGTGGAAATGCTCGTGGATAGCAGAGTGCACAGCTCTTTGTGTTCACAGCCCATTCCTGCAGCTTCCACAGGAATGCAGTTGAGATTCTGCAGAAAGGCATTTTTCACTAACGAAGGGGGAAATTTAGTGCTTTGAGACTGAAAATGATTGTTTCTTGTTTTGCCATCTAGGAAAGCTTTCAAAGAGGCTGAGGTTTCAGGAATGTAGTAGCTGTCTTTGGACAGGCTTGTCCCCAGCACTAGACAGCCACCTCTTTTAATGCTTTTGGTTAAAGGCTTTGATAAAGAGAAGAGCAATACATACATATATATACTTATATATATATATTCTTTTTTCCCTTTTGTGACATTATGTCCATAGTTTCCGCACCAGGTGCAGGTTCAGGAGAAGACCCCCGTGGATCCAGTGGGCATCTGGGCACAGCTGCATCCTATTGCTGCTTGAGGATGCTGAGAAATGCCACCTGAGCTGCTTTCAGCACGGTGCAGAGGGGGGTGGCTCCTGGGTCGAGGCGCGGCGGGACTGTGAAGACTCTTGAAAAAACAGGTGAGCTCCTCCAAGTCATTAACTCGTGTAATAATCTGAAGAGTCTGCGTAAGGCTGTTGAGGTGCCATCTCAGGCTTGGCAGGGTTCCAGGAGGAATATTTCACACTCAAATCCCTTTCCTTGGCTGGGTGGAAAGGTGCCCCATTTACTCTTACACGGCTTCTCTTAGCGCTGTGACACACAGACGGGTACGGGCACAGAAGCGTCACTTCTCTTGGGAGCTGCTCGGAGCAGAGCAGCCTAAAGGGGATGCACACAGAGCACTGCAGGTCTCCACTGTGGCTTTATGCTTTTCATCTCAGTTTCCTGCAGATATTTTTTTTTTTTGCTCTTGTGTGCTGGTTTAGAAGCTCAAAGCCATTACAAGGTTGAGGTTCTGAGAGGAATTTGTCCCTGGTGTGACTTGGGAAGGGAAAAGCAAGGAGTTGGGTAGCCCTAGGTGGAGGGTGAAGCCTCCTTCCAGTAGGTAGCAACTGTGGGTTTGGCTAATGCTGCCCCTAATCCCCATCAGAAACCAAGGCTTGGCATGAGTTTGATACCAGCACACAGGTGGTAATGCCAGGGCCTTTTAACCACCCCTGGCAGGGAGCTGCCCAAAGGATCTGCTCCCATGCCAAAGCCTAGGGCTGGCAAAGGCAACACATCTCCTCTCAGCCAGCTCTGCTGGAGCTGGATGCCCTCTCTAGTCCAGCTGCCTGTGATTTATTCTTGCCAAAGTAATAGAAGTTGCATGCTGCAAGGGCTGGTTCAAGGACTGGGTTACAGCACCAGCACCATCACCCTTGCTGCAAGCTGGAGGGACCACCAGAAAGTCAGGACCATACCAGTGGGTGGCCCCAGTGTGAGTCAGCCCTGGGTCTCTGCAGCTGCCAAAACTCTGGCTGCTCAGCCAAAGGTATTAGGGATTGAGAAGTGGAGGAGGAACAGTCTGCTGAGGGAATTTTCATCACATCACCTTCCTCCTGGCAAGCACCAGGGAACAGACAGGCAAGGCAGGCAGAGCTGGGAGCTGCTCTATAGGGAAACCACGATAGCCCTGGGGCTGCCAACATTTTGCTGCTCAAGGAGTGTGTGCCCAACACACACCCTTGCTTTATCTTGGGGGCTGGAGCCTGCAGAGGAGTACCAGGCTGTGTTAGAGGTGGTGGCATGAGCGGAGGAGAGGTGGCTCTGGGGACATGGGTGTGTTGTAGGGGTCTTAGTAAGGAACCAGCCTTGGCATGGATTCACAGATCTCAGGTTCTCTCTCTGCAGAATCAAGAAGCAAAAACTGAAGGGGATGGCAAAAAAAAATAATTAAAAAAAATCAGGACTGAGATGTTCTCAGAGAGACAGGTTGAGAGCTCTTAGAATCAGGATACATGCAGTTGTCAGCGGGATGGGGAAGTCTGTTTGGGACCAGGGTTGGCCATCTCCAGCCAGAGCTGCAGTGAGAGGTAGGGTGACACCTCTGCCAGCAGGAACGGCCTTGCTACCACAGGGCTGTTTCAGAAGGATGCTAAGCTCACCTCCTTGTTCCCTTGAATTTCAAGGACTCTTGCAAATACTAGATCACAGAGGTTATGTGAATACAAATTACATTAGCATGCTGAGCAACTTTGTCAGCAGTTTCTTACTAAAGCACTTGGTCCCTTCTGTAGTGGGCATTTCCATTCGACCTCCCTCTTCTTCACTGCTAACAGTCAACTGGGCTCTCCATTTGATTTGAGCTCACGTAAGAAACAGTGAGAGGGTTGATTCCAATATTCCCCTTCTCATCCCACCACGCACAAGCTGTTGCTACTTATTAAACATTTTAAAATCCCTGCTGCCAAAGTCCCCAGGAGACATTTATGTGCCATAGTCATAAACGACTTGCCAGCATGCTACTCAAAACTGCATTTCCCAGCCAATAAATACAAGCTCCAGAATCAGGAAAAGCAAGGTTTGGCTTGCTCTGATTTTCAGTGGTATGTCACTGGGATACTATAACTACTTTTAAATTCAAATCAGCTTCCTAAAAATTAACTGGTTTTATCAGATACAGCACAGTGGACTGTTAAACACGTAGCCTCATGTACTGAAACACTATACATTTAATGAAGTTATGCCATTAGCAAATGTACAACATGGGTGCATTAAATCCACCTATAGAACAGCTATGAGAGAGAGGATTTATTTTAGCTTTTCTCAATAGAGCAGGAGTCCCTTTCTTGGCTTTTGCTATTTTAACTAAAACCAGGATTTGTGCACACACAAAAAACAAAAAAAACAAACCCAAAAGTATCTACTCTCATAATGAAAAAACCTGTTTTTTTCTCTTTTCTTTTTTTCCTTTTTTTTTTTTTTTTTTTTTTTTTTTTTTAATTCCAGTTCAGGAAGGAAGAGAATCATCTTGCAAGTAAATATAATCAGCTCCTTTGCCTCTATAATCTACTTCTGCTCAGCAGGAGCCCTCAAAAAAACCACTTTATGTCCCAAGTGAAACATGAAAACTACTTGTAAGGTCTCTTTTGAGGCACATGATTCGGACGGTCACTTTCGGAGTATTGGAATCAGTGTCGTCTTCCATCTCCTTTCTCCTCAGGAAGAGCTCTCTGGCACACCTTGGACTCCCTGTGTTTCGGGTGGAAGGCTATCTGTCCCTGCCCCAAACCAGAAAGGGTTAGGATGACACAAGTTAGCACAGACACCCATTTCTCACTTCACACCTAAGGACGTACGTTAACGACTCTGCACTTCAAATTCCTCACAAAAGGGGGGGAGGGAAAAACCCAACAACAACAACCAAAAAAAAAAAAAGAAAAAAAGAAAAGAAAAAAAAAGGACAAGAGACAATTTCACTGTGATCACACTACGGCAAAATATATCTTCTGCTCGTTGCAAAAAAAAATAAAGGAAAATGCGTGAAGGCCAAATTAAAGAGGAAAAAAATAAGTATGTTGCATGAGTTACAGTGCAACCGTATTGTTCCTTCTATTTTCCTCCCCACCCCTTCCCCGCCTTGTTCAGCTTAGAAAAAGGATTGAGTACAACACAGTCAGGTAAGTGGCCACAAAAGAGTAGCTGTCTTTGGCAAGAAGTCACCGCATCAACCCTCTCTGTCACCTTCTGCCCATTTCGCTCTGTCTCATGAAGTGGATGTTGTTGGCGCTGTCTGAGAGTTCGGGGTACTGCTCCACTGAGATCACAAAATAGCCATCGTAGCCCTGTACCCGGCCTGTGTTGAGCACTTGCTGCTTCTCCCCTTCTGTCCACGAGCGAATACCCTCCTCCCCATCCCGCAGTCTCTGCTGTTCCCGGGACCAAGCTTGGGCGACAGCGCGCTGTCTCGCCAGCTCCAGGACACGGGCCTTCTCCTCGTCCAAGGTGGTCCCGTAGCGAGTGTTCAGGCACAGCGCGCCATACTGGAGCTGGATGTCCGTGTAACGTCTAGTCCTTCCACTCAGCACTGTGTTGATCTGGGACACCGTCACGTTCACGCCGTTCTCCAGGGTCCTCCTCCCGCCGCTGAGGCCCAGGATGGACAGGTCGCCCTCCGACGGCCCTTGCTTAATGAAATAGTGCGTGTCCACCCCGTCGATGGTGAAGTGCAAGTTCTCCAGGTAATGGGCATTGTTCAGGATGGCCGCAATCCTCCGGCCGTCCTCGTTGGCCACACTGATGATGTCGGTGGCCACGCGCCCATCCTTCATGGCGAACTTGACGCCTTTGCCGAAGATGGAGCCTCCAGAGGCAAAGTTCTTGTTCTTCTTGACCTGCCAGCACCCGGCAACGCTGGAGCTGTAGATCCGCTCGAAGCGCTCCAGAGTGACAAAGGCCTTCAGCTGCTTCTGCACTTCACACTGGACCCCCAAGATGGACTGAGCAGGAAGAGAAAGACAAAACTGTGTTAGAAGGAGAAGCCTGATGACCCAAAGGCATTATTGGCATGCTGGAGAGCAGTGGGACACCCTGGAAACACCTAATAAGCAGCTCCATCTTGTGGGTTTCCTTAGCCTCTTACCACCTGTTTTGTTGTGTTGTTTTGCTTTTTTTTCCCCAGATTTTTAATTGTTTTTCATGGAAGAGATGTGTTGTCAACTTCTTCTGCCAATATTCATTGTTTCAATAAACTGAACTGTATTGACTCTCACAGGCTGAAGGAAACAGAGGTAGAAAAAGGATTTTTTTGCCTCAGTAGTGTGAGAGTCTAGTTTGGACTTTCCCACCCGTCTCAGCACATGTAATTATTTCGTGCTTCGGTGTTCTTCACCTGCACACAGCAAGTAATTCATAGAGAATCTTGTGGCTGTGATATTTTACAAAATGCTTTCAGATTTCCTGTGAAAAACTGTAAAAATATTTTTAAAAGTCCCCTCTACTTTAATTTCACTGTGTAACCCCTTGTGCTGCCTTCAAAAGTCCTGCATCATGAATATGAACCTCAAAGTAGCAACAACCCCTCTATATCCCATTTCAGCTTGACCAAAGCAGGTTGTTCAACACTCAAGGAAGGTCCTAAATCCAACCCTTGTTTCCTGCAAACCCTCTACAATGAACCAGGCTCCCTGAGGTAAAGCCAGTCACACCTGATGCTCCAATTTTGGCTTATACTGAAGCAAAACTGCTGAGATAGAACAGCCTGGATCATTTGCAGTCAGGTACAATACAAAGTCACTTTGCCTGTTAACATACAATGGAGCAAGAACACAGTGAGTCAGCAGCTCATCATTACTGGAAAATGTCTTTGGAAATGCTCTCATCAATTCATGGCAGTGCAGGCTTCTTACAGACCTCTGTTCATGAACAATTATTTGCCTAAATTTCACAGAAGCAGGAAGATGCTAAGACAAAATGCTCCTGGCACTGCCAGTGGCTCAGTTCAATAATGTAATGACACCCAGGATTAAAAATAAGCTACAAAGAAAATTTTGCTGCACTTGAATTATTTTGAGGCAATTTAACATCCCAGAAGGATATTGCCTTAAACCAACCACAAGCTAAAGGCTCACATCCTTCCCGGGGTCCAAAAAGAGTATTCAGATGATGCAGGAATTTCAGTGTGGACCTCTCAACTAAGATTTGTAACATGGTGAGGGAAATGAAATAAACCCTCATTTCCATGGTGGCCATTTCCAGGGAAAGGTCTCAAAACACTGAAGAAATAAAGGACTAAGGATTGCAACGCACTCAGAGATTAGGAGCAGTTTTGATCTAGACAGGAAAAATCTATAAGGGGATAGAAGTACTCATGTTCAGGAGCACATTTTGGGTTGTAAAGAATTAAAATACCTAAAACCTAAGATTGACTTTTATTCAAAGTGCCAGCAGTCTGGAGTAGCTCCTCCTTTTCCTACTTTGATTAACAGCATAGTAGTCAGGGCAGTAACCAGTCACCTATGGAAGAGGAGCTCTTTCTGGTTCTCCCCTACTGCCTGTGGGAGATCTTGCACCCCTAGAGAGCCATATAATTAACAGACTGATAGGGAGCCAAGCCTAGCTCCCCTGCCAATGGTACAAATGGTCTCATTATGCAAAAATGTGAGGTAATTAATGAAGATGTCACCAATGATGGACATGGAGCAATTAGGCTTCTAGGCTCCATGAAATACTGTTCTAAATAAGTGCATACTGCACAGCCTTGGTTAGCCATCTCCTCTTCAGAGAGATTTAAATGGGCAGGTATTCTTCTCAGGTGCATCTCAAATGGATTGACTCTAGGTGGTCCTTCCCCACTCCCCAAGCACATCATGCTGCTCTCCCAACCCACCTCAGTAACTATTATGAGTGATTGGAAAAGGTATTTCTCATTTTTCATGTTGAATCACTGTTTGTTGTGAGCTCCTTCACTCAAGGATATGAATCATGTCTACTGTCCCACCTAGCTATGTCCTGTGGTCATTTGTTTATTAACATCTGTGTATACACCCCATGTTTACCAGCAGTTGAGTGATAAGGGGTCCTTGGAATTAATTGCACCATCTACTGATTATCACCTTGGGAAGAGGACTCTGGGAGGTCAGACAGCACTGGGCATGGGAGAGCTGGGTTGGAACACCTCTCCTATGAAGACAGGAGAGGAGGGCCTTTATACAAGAGCATGGAGTGACAGGACAAGGGGGGGAAGGGTTTCAAGCTGAGAAGGGGCAGATTTAGATGAGATCTTAGGAAGAAATTCTTTACTGTGAAGGTGGTGAGACACTTGTACAGGCTTCCCAGGGAAGTTGTGGCTGCCCCATCCCTGGAAGTGTCCAAGGCCAGGTTGGATGGGACATGGAGCAATCTGGTCTAGTGGGAGGTGTCCCTGCCCATGGCAGGGGGTTTGGAACTAGATGATCATTAAAGTCCCTTCCAACCCACACCATTCTATGATTCTATTAATTTTTCCCATCAGAAATCTACCCCATTCCCCTTCTATTTTGTTTTCATCACCTTATTCTTGATAAGCCACGAACTCTAGCACCTTTTCAACTCTGAGGAACTTACTAGGTATAGATTTCCTGTGAGCACCTCCAAATTATGTTGCCCTAATGAACCACTGAGTCTGGACAGCACTCCCTTGTCTTTTCTTCCAATCCCACATGAGAAATGATTTTGCAATGAGCTCTGAAAACCTGCTGATGCTGCAATGTAGCCATTGTGTTATGACAATCTACTGTGCCTTGGACAAGCTGCACAAATGGTTTGTAACCATATGTTTACACTGCTGAATATAAAATTAATGTTTTTTAAAATAGTAGAATTTTATAAGATTTTAGAACTCAATACTTGTAAGGGTGACACATTGTGTTGCATCTCTTATCATTCACACTGGATAATTGTTATTATAACTCCTGGTTTGGTTTTGGACTCCTCTGCCCGCTTTTTCCAAGACATGTTTCCTGGCTGTCCAGGTCACTTCTACTCAGCCCCAGGGATTGGTCTTGGACTTGTTTTACTTAGCTGTAGAGATACATTCTAAAATTGTATTAGGGAGCCTAAAAAATGATGCATAATGGATGGTCAACTCTTTAAGTGAGCTCCACTGCCTGAACAGACCAGATGCAGGTGCACACATCTAACACATGTGGAGACATCTACATTTACATGTCTTAGTCTTTAATTCAGTCCTAGCCCCTGGCAGCTGGTATATGAAGTGTCCTTTGGGCTCCAGTGATAAGTCACCCAAATGGGTGGTCTTAAACATAATATTTAGTGCTACAGGGAGCCCTGATGGGCCATCAGTTGTTGCTACAGAAGAGTGCAGGTAATCTATGCTGTAGATATAAGGAGGTCCAAGGAGCTCTAGGGAAGCTCAAATGGCATGAGCAACTGTGTTCATTATAGATCTCTGCTGCCTATGATCGAAGCTCGAATACTAAGTTCACAGACAGAGACCTAAATCTAAGTGTTAAGAACAAAATAAAATCCACTGAAGGTTGTCCACTGGGGAATGGCTACAGACCTTCTGGGCTCTCCCCATCTTTTGTCACATTATGAAGTAGGAGATAAGACATGTGGAAGGTTGTAATGCTGTTCTTCACTTAACTCTTCCTCCTAAACATGTCTCTGTTGTCTTGAAAATGAGCCCAGGATGACTTTGAAATGACTTTTTGAGTGCATTTCTTTGACAAAAGAACATATTTGGGAACATCACTTTTTAAAAAGCAAAGCAAATACATCCAACAGAAGAAAAAACTCCAACAAATTGAGGCAAACCAGGGTACAGTAGCTTGTATGCTCTGCTCTGAATACAAAAAGGGTGGAGGAAAACAGATTACGTGCAGTTCAAAGAGGCAGTGTATCCCTGACTTTGAGATCACCACTTCTGTTTCATCTTAGAACTCATTTTAATGAACTAGCAAAGAAGAAAAACAGAAAATTTCCATCCAAGGCTGCAGTGGCATGTGGTATTCTCTAAAAAATGCTATTGCTTTTAGCAACTGTAAACCAAGGTATCTATAAAACCAATTTTATGGCAGAACGTAGGGAATTCATATTTATTTCACTTCAGTATTTGTCGCTAGATGTGAGTGACAAATATGCTGGGTTTGTTTTTTCCTCACAGTCTTTTTTAATCAGATGTCCTTAGGTGACATTTCACTTTATCTAGTAACAACCCACTGGAGAGAAGATAATGACCTTCATCATTTGTTCATTGCTGTGCAGACCTCCAGAGAATGGCACATTACAGAGATCTCTCCACAGCCTCTTGTATTTTTCTGACACCTCTTGAGGATTCAAAATCCCATAGTCAGATACCATCATCTGTTGTTTTTAAATACTGACTTCCAGTGTGTGACTGAAAGCTTTAATTTCCCATCAAAGATCCAAGATGTGAAATACATGAACAGGTTTCCAAGTTTCTCTATATCCTTGTGTCATCGTACACAGATAGGTGTTACTACCATATGGCTTATAATGCAGAAAGCCATTTCCAAAAGGCTTGGCCCAAGTTGTGACTTCTCTCCCTGAATTATTCTAAACTAATTATTGTTTTTGTTGGAAAAGACCTTTAAGATCATCGTGTCCAACCATCAACCTAACTCTACTGGGTCCAGTGCTAAACCATGTCCCTCAGCACCACATCTACACCTCCAGGGATGGTGATTCAACCACCTTCCTGAGCAGCCTGTGCCAGGGCTTGATAACCTTTTCAGTGAAGAAATTTTTCCTAATATCCAACCTAAGCCTGCCCTGGCACAACTTGAGGTTATTGCCTCTTGTGTCATCACTTGTAATCTTGGAGAAGAGACAAACACCCTCCTTGTTACAACCTCCTTTTGGGTAGAGGACAAGTCTCTCCTCCATGGCACCAATGTACACAGCTGCAGGGGGATAACAAGGTTAACCTCATCAAGCAGATTTCCATCTGTGGGAAAATAAGAGGATTTCTCTCCTTCTCTTGCTCTTTTATTTCCATAGAACTTCAAGAGCTTCATGTCTTTGAGACTTCAACTCCATTCCCTGCATCAGATGCAGTGAAAACTGGCCACTACTTGTGCAAAACGTAACTGGGGGCTGATGGACAGGTGCACAGACAGCATGATGGCCCAAGCCCAGGAGAAAATACCCACAATGTGAGTATGCTCTCCCTGAATGACAAACACTGGCAGAGCCAGTCCCTCAAGCAGATTGTCCCTGGGAGAAGCTCTGCCAGAAAGGACAGCTCTGCAGCTCCTCCCTGGCTGAGCATCCCTTGCCTCCAAAATGCTGCTTCCTAAGGGATGCCAAAAGCTGCTCCTTCAGCACAGCCTGTAATGGGCACTGCAGAAAACAGGATATTTTCTGAAGGCACAGTGCTCATGGGATAGAGGAGGGTAGTTAATAGTATGATGTAGTTAACAATGTAAGGGCCCACTCCAAAACACCCCTCCCTGCAAATAAAGTTTTCTGACTCCAGCAATTATCTGACAGTTCAACAAGACAAAAGGGGAAAAAAAAGAAAAAAAAAAAAAAAGAAGAAGAAAAAAAAAAAAAAAGAGAAATTGGATTCAGGTGCAGCAGCTCCACAATATGCCAGAGGTCACCCAGAGTCCCCTGGTGGCCAATAACACCGAACTTGTTCAACAAACAATTAAGTGGCAGCCTCACAGTCACAGCAAGGAGGGGGAGGAAAGTGCTGCACAACAGAGTATTGGATTTTAAATGTCACTCCAGAGCTGCAGGGGGTTCCTGCAACATTTATGACATGCTGGCTGTTTCTGAGCTGGTGGATGCTCAAAGTCAGAATTATCTCTCCCATCTTCCAGCCCTGCAAGGCAGGTACCAACAATATTTTGGAAGGAGATGTGAGGGCCCTCTGGTTATGCACTGAAGAGGTATGAAGCAGTCATTTCTGTGGACTTGGTTGCTTTGCTGTTCTACTTCTGTTATTCATTCCTCTCTGTTAAATGAATGGACTGAATCTGTTGGGCCACAGTTTTGATCAGCAAAGCCAGTGAGGTAACTCAAATCTATTCTGGCCTATCATAAGGAGGTATGTGAGCCAGGGAAACTAGGGATTTGAAGATGTGGAGATGAGAAAGCTGGGGTGCAACATTCAGAGAATATCCCTGGATTTCAAGCAGGGTGTCCAGTGCCTAATCCAGGCTACTCTGAAATCACAAAAGATGAGGAGCTTCCTCCATATGCTCTGGAAAACTATTTCACAGTTTGATCAGTCTTACTATCTGATAATATTTCCAGTGCTTTCATTCTGTCATTTGCTATGAGAAATTTTCAAAAGTTTCTATTTTCTTCCACGTGCTTCACCAATAAATACAGAGGCAACCAGTAGGAAGGAGGGCTGGATTGTTTCTGGGAGTGTGTATGTGTGTCTGGAAGGGTTGGGAGCAAAGAGAACTACATGTAAAACATCAGTGCATGGATAGGCAAAGGAGAAAATGGATCCTATGTTCAGGTATCATATATGAATGAATTTATTTTATGCAAAAATATGCCTACAATATGCTGGATGTGACAGCAAGGAAGGGAATCCTGCTCTACAGCACTTGAGAGCCACTTGATACCACAGCGTGATCCTGCAACTGCAAGTAAAACAAAAATGCCCATGTTTTGTTGCTGTCATAACACAGGGAAAGAATATGAAACAACCTACAATGGTAAAATTACACTTTCAACATTGTGAGTGTAAAGTGACTCATCTGGAAGCAGCATGGCTGCATGAAGCCCACTTTTACTAAGCAGGTTCCTGCAGTCCTCAGTGCAGCTTTTTGCTTTAAAAACCTGAAGGAGACATGAAGATTTTACTCTCTTCTTATTGCTTATTCAGGCAGCTTCCCCTAAAATGGGTGATGGAAGGGAGGGCTCCTTGAGTTTTATTTCCAGCTCAGCTGCCAGTATGAGCAACTGTCATTCTTCATCTCAAGCTGTCACTCTTCATCTCCAGCTGTCACTCAAGATACTTGGCTATTTAATAAGCTTAATAATAATAATGAACTAATGATAAATAACGATACAATATTAACAACAACAACAAAAAAACCCCACAATAATTTCTGTTCTGATTCTGTGATAGTTGTTATCTACTGCAAAACACAACTTAGAGACAATCTTTTGTGTGGTCTCTGAATCAGTCTCTCCTGCACAGCTTTGCCTGAGAACCGTGTGTCATATCAACTAGAGGAGAAAAAATCCTGAGGCTATTTCTGTTTGCAGAAATAATCCCTATTAGTATTTTATTGTTCAATCCAAGGAAGAGAGAAACAAAAAAGGAGTTTCTGACACAATCAAGACACTGTGGTATAATGGCTTTCAAGCATCAACTCAACCATGGTGCAAAAGGTTCCTCTCTATTATAAAGTGATCAATTCCACTTCCTGCTGTTACTAGTTTATTAGTAAAAATGTTAAGAACATATCTGGATCTCCTGAAAAAAAATGGGTGCCCCACTGCTCTAGCAACAGCCAGCAGGGATTTAGACTAAAGAGAATTCAGAATAAACAGATGAAAGCAATCCTGGACTGAAATCAGGCTAGGAGGACATGGACCTGCTAGAGCGAGTCCAGAAAAGGGCCACGAAGATGATCCAAGGGCTGGAGCAGCTCTGCTCTGGAGCCAGGCTGGGAGAGTTGGGGTGCTCAGCCTGGAGAAGAGAAGGCTCCAGGGAGACATTATAGCACCTTCCAGTGCCTGAAGGGGCTACAGGAAAACTGGGGAGGGACTTTGAACAAGGCCATGGAGTGATAGGACAAGGCTGAGTGGTTTCAAACTGGAAGAGGGGAGACTTAGATGAGATATTAGGAAGAAATTAATTTCTATGAGGGTGGTGAGACCCTGGCCCAGGTTGCCCAGAGAAGCTGTGACTGCCCCATCCCTGGCAGTGTTGAAGGGCAGGTTGGATGGGGCTTGGAGCAACCTGGGCTGGTGGGAGGTGTCCATGCCCATGCAGTGGGGTTGGAACTAGATGATCTTGGAGGTCCCTTCCAACCCAAACCATTCTATGATTCCAGGATTCCATAAAGAGTAGCCTGAGACGTAAATGACTTTTTCAAGGTCATTCAGCTGATACACTGTAGGGCTGGGAGTAACCCAGGCCTCTTGGATCCTGACCTCATGTGCTAACCTTTAACAGTGCTGCCTTCATCTTTCAGCTGAGTAATTCCCAACAGGAAGAGAGGGGGGAAATTATTTGGATGCAAAAGCTTTTTCCTGCTAATTTATTCATTTTGTGCCACCATCTACCAAAATGGCTTGTGATGAAGGCCTTGTGAAGCAGGACACTGTGATCTGGGAGTAAATAAAGTAACGTAAAACAACTATCAGCTAAGACTTCTTTCTGATGGGACCCACTGTCATACAGAACTGTTTCCTAGGAAAGTGTTCAGTGTTGTTTAAACATTTTAAACCAGACTGAATAAGTTCTAGGAGAAATAAAATGTAGAAAATTATTCTGCTTCCAATTTTTGTTTGCTTGTTTGTTTGTTTTTTCCTTCCATCCTTGGTACAAAGGCCTTGAACATAGTCTGCAATACATAACAACATGGCCTCTGGTGGAAGAAAGAAACAGCAACACACCAGTTCATTAAACAACCACCAGAAAACATCAAAGAGGAAAGTACCATGGAAGTAAGGCACTTAAGACATAATTATTCAGTCATATTTCATTACTGTAACAGAGACTGACTTGCTCCTGATCTCTCATCATATCTGGGAGAACATGCTGATAGGGTTTTTTTTAATAAAGAGTGCAACAGGATGATTTGCTGGCAAGTATGTGAGGTGCAGTAAAGAGTTGCATTGGTCACCTTGCTGTTGTCCCATTCCTGGGTTTTCATCTGTGTGTGGATCAGCTCATAGGATGGCTCCATCGCATCCATGTCTGGCTTAGGGTAGCCAGGGATGACGTTGTGTAGCTGGAACCCGAAGGTGAGCAGCCAGCTGTTGACATCTGGAAAGGAAGAGAAGCATAAATCAGATTATCTGATCTCTCAAGCAGAGTTGCCCAGGAGATTGGTGCAGAGGAGGACCCTATGGTGCCTGGCACTGTAGCAGTCTGGTCAAAATGGTGACTGTCTATGTTGTGTGAAGAGCACAGATACTGAAAGAAGATTTCAAGGTCCTTGAAAGAACCACATGCCAAGGCTTGGCTTTCCATCTCCAACCAAAGTCCAATTTTGCACTTTCCCAGCTCCAAAACAGAAGCTTCAGCAGTGACCAAATAGTCCAAATCAAACCCAGCTCCACATCTGCCCTACGTCAGTAGGCACCAGCCACTGCTATAAGGTATGCAGGAGAAGTACAGGAACAACAATACACTAATGGAGGCTGAGATGAACCAGCTGAATGGGAAGGTGTTGTCCTACCCTCAGCTCTGAAAGTCTCAGCCAAAATTCTTCTCTACCTGAGGCCTCTCACAGGGTCTGCAGGCTGAAGTCTAAATGTAGAGCTATGTGAGCCAGAATTCCAGGATATCCAGCACAAGCATGATCTCAGCATGACCATTTAGCAGGTGCTCATGGAAGAGGCTCTGGATGTATCCTCTGCTTGTTCCATGGCATCTCTACCTCTGTCTTGAGTTTCTTGGCATTTTTCATAAGAAGTTGTAATTTAAGTATTAAACCAGTGTAAAGTCACATGTCATCTTTTACAATGAGATTTAAAATCAGCCTTCACACTACCTGCAAGGTGCATGATGGAGCAAACAAGGCTACTTTCCTTGGGCACTTTTCACAAACCCCTTAGGAAAAAATTCATGGATGGTGAAAAAGCTGCTGGCTACAAGCAATAAGCTATTGTCCTATGCAAAAGGGGGACCACTGGCACTAAAGAGGACATGATGGAAGCCTCAGCCATTTGGGACATCACTCCTGCATTCACTTGAGAGGAGACTACTAAGTCTCCCTCGATTTTTGATTGCACAGCTATTGGGAATAGAAGCTGAATGTTAAGCTGCTGGAGGAAATAATGATGAGGTTGGCTAACTCTGAGATCTTGGGATCAGCTTCACTTCCTCCCTTAATTTCCAGCATTTCATTATCTTACCTTGTTTGCCTTCACTGAACTTGAAAGAAGGACACACCTGCTACTGGACCCAAGCAATACAGTGTGTGTTTGGCCCATAAGTAGCAATTGCAAGAAAAAGAAAGGTATGAAGGTAAAATTTAACTAGTATCAGCTCCCAGTGTTCTTAAGTGTATTTGGATGCAACTGGGATTGTGTTGGTGATTGCTCTGCCTCAAGCTGGACAGGCAAGGGGCTTGATTTTCATTTTGCTGAACTCAATAAACGTTGCTGAAACAGTCTGGAGAAGGGATCAATGTAAACAATTATGCACCGTTTAATGTTGGTGTTTTTTTTTCCTCTCTATTCCTCATGAGTTGGTTGGAAAAGAAATTAGGGATGCAAGTGGCAAATAAGGCACTTCCAGATGACTGGAGAACCAGGAGCCAAACAAATACACTATCTGTTGCTTGTTTTCTTACAGGCTAAAATGTTGAGATTGGGCAGATGTCCAAAAAGCCCTTGTGACAATCCATGTGGAAGGGGGAGGACTTCTGTAATAAAAACACTTCTGTTCACTCAGTGTACAGATTGTTTCTGGAGTGTCTTTGAAACAGAGAGGTTGGAGGGAGGGAAAGAAATTAAAAGGCTCATTTGATGATTTTTTTTTTTTTTTTGCTTAGCACTAAGCCAGCCTGCTTTCAAACCCTTCTCATGTGAAGTGAAGACCTTTGATGTACATATTGTGGACCAGGTGGCCAGGAGAACAAAGCAAAATAGTGAAGGTCGGCATTGGTGCAGGAACCACTTTCCAAGCACTTCACAAATGTTAAAAAGGATACAGAGCAGGGATGCTGAAGCACAGAAAAATATGTAAGGTGTCTGGAAAGATTCAAGACAGGCCTTTTTGGATAATTCTCAGAAAACTGACTTAGAAAACATTTGCAAACAGGAGTTTGTTCTTTTTGGGAAGAGGTGTTGGAATACCCAGAACAAAAAAACCCCAAAACCCAAACACCCAGAAAACATGGGAGGAAGGTGTGGACCTAAGAAAACTGAGGGGAAAATATTAATTTGCCAAGAGGCAGTGACAAGTTTTTTGACAGAAAAGTACATTTCACATCACAGAGGTTTTTTTCAGCTACAGTAACCCTGCCAACACATTTCACAGTAAATTCATTTGAGGGCAAAGAAAAAGAGTGCTTAATGCAGACACATGTAATGGAAATGTCAGTTCAATCCATCAGGATTGCTGAAGCTGGCAGCAAAGCTCTGCTCCATGAAGTGTACAATCACTAAAATATTCATATTTAGCAACGGGCCTCTCAAAATGTAAACACCTGCTTCTCCTGCTCTCCCCTCTGCCCACCTCTGATTTGTAACCACAAGCTCGGAAACCTTGTCAATGCAGACCACAATGTGTGTTGTTTGCCCATGTCCCAGATGCTGAGCTCCTCTAATGACAGCAGGTCCTGGTGTGGGGGGAGAGCAGTTCCTTGGGCCTGAATCTGGGCATATTTTGTTGTGATGACAAGAACAAGCTCATCATGGGTCCTGCTCATGAGGGTCCTGCCTAAGAGCTTCAACAGAAAGAAATATCAGAGCAGCAGCCTTGCATCATGGCACTCCTCCCATAAGCTGATCTGTTTTTTCCATAGACTGGGAGAGATGATACTTTAAAAATGTATTTGGGATCTGTATGCTTGAAAGACCTTTATGACCATGGAAATAAAATAAAGAAATAAAACAAATAAAAGCTTTATGACCATGGAAAAAGTTAGTTGGTGCATATAAATTATTAAAGTATCAGATTTGGTCATTCTGGTGTTATCATCAGAGCTGGGGGGAAAAGTTGTTTGTATGTTCCAAGATTGGATTGGAAATTTTGTCTTAACTTGAATAGAAAAATTGTTAATATGTCATGAAGCAACAGTTCAGAAACTAGATCAGTTCAAGAAAGCAATTTCAAATAAAGATCCATTTTGGTGTTGACTCCTCCATTTTTCAATTTGATTTTTCAATCATTAGTTTACACTTAACTTGACGAGGTTGAAAACCAAAAAAGAAGTTTTATTTTAGGGTATTTTGAAATTTGTCCTTTCGACAATTTTCAGTTATTTACAACATTTCTGCTGAGAAATCTCTCAAGCTCAACCTCTCCCATAAACAAATTCAGTTCTGACAAATGAGCATTTTCTGATAGGAACAGTTATTTCAATGTATCCCCTGCCAACCTTAATTATCAGAGTGAGGTAAATGCACAGGATCACAATCTGGATCTTTTGGCATAACTTACTTCTTCTCAGCTCTGGAGAAAACAACTTTTCACAAAGAAAAATACAATCTAATCCTTATGATTATTGCAGAGGAATCTGCAAGCATGAATACTGATGGCCAGTAAAACAAGCAGAATAGAACAACCCAGGGTTTTTATTTTGTAACTTTTTTTGCTATTAAGACTATTTGATGCCTGTATCTAAAGGGTGGGTGCAAGTAGGATGGAGCCAGGCTGTGTTCAGTAGTTCCCAGTGACAGGGTGAGGGGCACTGGGCATAAACTGGAGCATAGAAAGTTCCATTTAAATATGAGAAAAAGCTTCTTTACAGTGAGGGTGACAGAGCACTGGAACAGGCTGCCCAGAGAGGTTGTGGAGTTCCCTTCTCTGGAGTTATTCAAGACCCACCTGGATGCAGTTCTGAGTAATGTGCTCTGGGTAATCCTGTTTTAGCAGGGGAGTTGGACTAGATGATCTCTAGATGCCCCTTCCAACTCTGACAATTCCATAAGCCAATCTCATAACTAATGGGACTGCAAATCCTTTTGCATATGGGAAGGTTGTGATAGATACAGCAGGAACATTTAAAAATGAATAATATCTTCTACATAAGTATGTCCATTTGACTTGTGATTGTGTCACCTGGTTTTCCAATGGGCAGCATATAGCAAAGAGTCCCATGAAAACAGTCCTCCCAAACAGTCCCTTGCACAAAGTATGAATATAGGAAGGACAATTAGCTTACATAATGATTTTCTGTATAGAAAATACACATAAAGCTCATGTTATTGGTGCTTTACAAAGTCCCAGGGGAAACACTTCAGAGATGTGGGCTAGGTATACCCTGAAATCTGGCCTTTAGGTCTAACACATCTGCTTTTATTGACTTTTAGTAGAAACTGTTTATTCTGTGGGGCAGATGAACTTTACTGTAGTGACCTCTGAAATGGTTGACTGCAATAAAAGGTTTCAGTCATTGTTGCCGTCCTACTAAAACAAATCTGCATGTCATTTGTTTAGATGCAAATAAATCTCTAGGCAAAACTATGTAAACAGAGCTGCCCTGCTACCAAGAGAAAGGTTATCGGGACATTAATTGGTAGTTAAACCTGGGGTATCTAAGGGAACAAAAAACTGGAAGCAAAATGAAGAGAAGAAGCACCAAAGAAGAAAAAAGAATTGGGAATTGCAATCTCCATCTATGCTAATGATGTCTTGGGGTCAACTGGCAAAGAAAATCTCATGTCCCTTATATTAAATACTGGAGAATGTCAGTGACCAGGATATTGAGAGAGAAGAAACCTATTCACTGATGACAAGCTTGTGAACATGTTAATTAATTTAAATGTCTTACCTGTCATGTAACATTTGATATCCTGAGAGTTGCTAATGGGATTGTTGTTTTTGAACATATATAGGTTGAAAGGCATTATGTTATTGCTACTCAGATGCTTCCACATATCATGGTCTGGACTCGTCCACCGACCCGCCAGCACATCATAGTCTCTCCGTCCCATGTGGATAAGTTTTGTGAGGGGGTCATAGAGTCCTCCATGGTAGCCGATGATGATCTGGAAGTTGGGATTGGTGTCCATATAGATCTCCCCATATGCTGTGTACAGTATCTGCTTAATCATTAAGCCAGTCCCACTGAAGACAGCCAAAGGAGTGCCAATGTTATCGCAGGCTATGTAGAATTCATCACCGCTGCTGAGCTCCATTGCAAAGAGGTGGCCTTGGAGGTCATAGTAGAGGGAGGTGATTTCGGAGCTCGAGTGGTTGTATAAATGGGTGACCTTGGTTGGGTTGGTCAGGTCTGCATAGAAGAACTGCAAGTGATGGCCATGGCTGGCTTTGCTGGAAACCCTCCTTCCTAGCCCATCATAACGGTATTTAACACTCCACCCACTAACTTTATTGTAGGCTTTGATGAGCAGACCAGCTGAACTGTACTCAAAAATATCATTGCCTCTTTGCTTCAGGAAGCCATCTTCATCCATTTTGTACTGCACATCCCCCAGTCTGGTGATCCTGTCCCTGAGGTCGTACCTGAGCGGCGTAAGGCGGGCACTATTCCCTGGACTCAACAAATGGAGGTTTCCATTTAGGTCGTAGCTGTAACGCCAGAGTGGTTTGTCATTGATAGACACTGTCTGCAGCTGGCCATCAGCATCATACTCATAGGAGTACCTAGTTGTGTTTGCATAAGGGCCAACCTTCAGCTCTTTCTTAACCACTCTCCCCATGTTGTCATACTGGACAGTCATCCAGTACATCAGCGACCGGAATATCTCATACTGGACCTCCTTCATCCTCCCGTAAGCATCAAAATGTTTAGTGTGAGTCATGACAGCAGTGGTGATAATCTGGTTGATATCGTAGTAAATGACTCCAAATTTACCAAACTGCTCTGTTTTGCCTGACACATCATCATACCTATAGAGGTCGATGGGTAAAGGTGTCTCGTTGATGACTGCTTGCATGCTGGTCACCCTGAAGCTGTTGTCATAATTATAGTCAAAGCGCGCGTTCACCATCCCCTCCTCGGTGAAGCGGAAAATCTGCCGATCAATGAGAGGTCCTATCTGCCTGTACCTGATGGTACACGTGAACCCCTCATTCTGCAGGTTGATGGTCTTCAGCATCCCGGCGGTTTCGTCATAGGTGAAACTGATCTTTGTGGTGTCATAGAGCATCTCAGCCAACTTGGACAACTTTCCGTACTTGTAGATGACACGTCTCCCTGTGCCCAGGTACAAAGTGTGGAGGAGCTGCTCGTCCTCTGTGAAATCCTGAATTACGGAGGCGTTGCCTTCGGGTGGCCGGTAGATGTTCCTGTAGTAACCGATGGAACGAATGGTTTCTAAGGTCTGACGGGCAACATTGGGCATGGTCACTGATGACAACCGGTCGTTCTTATCAAACTCAAAGATGTACTGTCTCTGGCTGTGAAGGAGCAGCACCATGGACTGGAGGGGAAGGAGAAAAGTTTGGGTTACATTCCTGGCTTTCAGGCAAGGTTACGCTCAACTCTCACAAAACCTGTGAGATTCTCCAATTCAAAGAGCAGAGCAAGTGAGATAAATCCCGGCACCCACGGGATGAAATGGTGAGAGGTGTCAGCTGCACAGCACACTGAGTATCCCCATGTAAGGGTGGGTCAGAGGAAGAAGCAGTTAATGCAGTGAGGAAGGTCTGAGTTTAGAATGCTCAGTTGTTCAAATCAATACCCTGTTGCTAGCTGTCTCTACCCAAATTCCCTGTGCCAATAGCTTTTGAAGACTAAATAAATAAAATTAGTGGAGCTACTTAAACAGTGCTTGAAAAAGTACCCCCTGACACCTTCCAATGCTCAATTAATTCATTGTATCTCTGTACCATCTATTGCTCTCTTACTGCAAACTTCTGCCATCACGTTTATTTGTTCTGGGAATTTTTTTTGCATGTACTGAACAATCCACAGATTGTATAATACAAGGTACAAGTAAATTCTTTTTGTTTTTGAAAAGCTACATTGCTGTACTTCCCTTAAATTCTTGCAGACACAGGTCTATACAAATCTGAGGTATACAAAATTCCAACCCCAGGTATGGAACATATGGATCTATAGGACACTGGGCAGCATAATGATGGATGGTTATACCTGGAAGAATTTAAGTCCCATGCCAGTCTACAAAGTGCAGACTAGAGAAAAAAATTGCAAAGTGTGATATGACAGCCTAGCTGGATTCATGCTTTTACTTTTAATTACATGTCACTCCTAAGAAGCAGGAATGGGCCACTTGAAGAAAGCAGGATGACAGACTGGCTTGTTGTCACACGGAAAATCCTGCTGTTCACTCCTCTGACTTTACCTGAAGATATTTTACACTGCAGCTAGCTCAGCAAAATAATGTTGTGCTTAAAAAGTCAAACACCAAAGCTTCACAGCATCAAGACATGCTCTCAGTTGTCTGAGAAGAAACTTCTCAGCTTCTTTTCAACTGTTCTTTGGTGGTCTGGCATCAAAGTTACTATGTGCACCTCAGTGTAGGCAGAAGAGGAATATTGGACCATAAGGACCATAAATCAGCTGATGTGAACAAGTGCAGCTTTACTGAAGTCACAGGAGTAAAGTTCATTTGCACCAAATGCTCCATCTCTGGGCGATAAGAGGATTCTTACCTTCTCCAGGTAAGTGTAACTCCATGATTTGCCATCAGCAAAGATCCTGGATGTAATTCTGCCAGACTGATCATACTCCATCCTTTCTGACATTGTGCCCCTCTGAATCCCTGCAATGTGTCCTCCAGGGGAATAGGTGACATTGACCCCGTTCAGTCTGCTGCTGGGTGACCAGAGACTGGGCCTCCCTGCCTGGTCGTAGAGGATGCGGAGCGTGAACTTGCGGTGGTCATCATAGATCTTCTCTGTCCTTGTCACACGATCAAAGTCAAGGGACAGCAGGTTTCTGTTGTGAACCTGCAGGAGAGAGATGGAGAATCAGGAAGTTGGCAACAGTTTGAATGACAAAGACGAGCCATGTTTCACCAAACACCTCTTTAGGCCACACTAGAGAGGATCCAGCTGCTCCTTGCCTCTGGATAAGAGGCAATTTTAAAAGTAGAGAGTTGTAATGTTTTTTCAGTTGACTTCAGTGAGGAGAAAGTCAGAAAAACAAGGTACATTTGAAACATCATCACAATGAAGGAATATTGCCTATGTCCCAAACCTAGACTTAGGACTGCTACAGCAGTTATGATTACAGACCTACAGAAGAAATAATGACAACTTGTTGCAGGGACTATTTGCCAGGCATTCTGCTTATCAAACCTAGGATATATACTCTTTTGTTCTGCATGCACAGTAAAAAAAAATACTTGCAGAAAAAAGAGGGTCATGGTGTCAACATAATGGCAAACAAGGTTTTTCTCTGAGCTTACTGAAGATACTGCAGGCACTGGAGGTTATGCCTTTCCCTGGGGATGAAATATGGAGGCCTTGACCACTGCAGATGTTACCCAGTGCAGGAACTTCTCTGTGAAAGATGGAGTTTTAGCTTCATTGTCGTGGGGTTATTCAGTGCTGTATAATTACACTCCTGTTACCTCCACTGCCTCTGCACTTCCAAAGATCAAAGGTTTCTACTTCAAAGGCAGGAGCAGGAACACACTTTGATCCAGGGATTGTAGCATACAGTGGCACAAAAAGGAGCTGATAATACAACTCATGTTTAGTCACATGTGCAAGGCTTACAAAGCTACATCACCACAGCACTGAAGTACTCAGCAAAGAGAAAAAACCCACATTCCCAGCAAGAGCTTGCTGGTAAAGACAGCTCTATCTCCATCCCATCACTTTTGAACCTCTTCAGCTGGTGAATCCCTCTTTTCCAGAAAGGCTGCATGTTCTTCCAGGACTAATTTCAAACACCAGATAGCTGCCCCAGTTTGCAGTTCCCTGTAAACAGCTGTAAACAAGGTTTTGCTGCTTGCTGCAAGGTCTTCAGACTGCCATATCCTGCTCCTGACCTCAGCATTGCTCTCAGCCCTGGTCCAGTTTTGATTCTTGGCCATTACTTTAGGATGGATGATTGATTTCCCACTGTATTTTGAGAGATGTGGAAATATCCGAGAGCTAAACAGGAAGAGAAAGGATGTGGTAGAGACAATGGAAAAGGGGTTCCTCAGCCCTGGAGGAATAGGAGAGGGAAAGGTAGGACTGTTGCAGTGCTTTTGTGCTGTGTGTATAGATGTCTGTGCCGAAAGGGACACTGAAAAATCAGAAGTCAAAAGAAGACATCTCAGGAGCTGGGGCTGAAAGAGGCAAAAGCACAGCTGAGAAAATGTGGACATGAGCTGAGGGTGTGTGTGGCCAGCCCAGAGAGAAGGAATTGGTGCCATGAGGTAAGCATGACAATGATGTAAGAGGAGACAAGTGCAAAAATGATTTTCAGCTTATGATTTACAATGGTAAAAGGTAGGCATGACTTGAGAAAAGGTACATAATGCTCCGTTTAAATATGGATAAAATGGGATCTAAATGGGCAATGAGAGAAGGTGGAAATCAGCCAACAGCCCACTGCAACAGGCAAGCTCGGAAATAATTGAAAGAGAATCAAAACACTAAGTACAGATGAAAACATGTAACAGAGCAAGCTGGTATCTCATAGCCGGCAGCTGCAGCTTCTTCTGCTCCTGGTCTCTGCCAAGAGAGCTGGAAAGAGCTCTTCCAGGGCTGGGATAATAATCCAGGCTGGAAGTGGCCCCCCTGATCAGTATGCCAGCAGCACTGCCATTCACCCTGCTAGAAGGACCAAATAACAGGTCCCAGGATAGCTCTTAAACTCAGTCCAAATTTCTGCATCCCATTACTGGTGCCCTAAGTCATTCCACCCTCCACATGCTCTGGCAAGCAATTTCTGCAGGACTATTTGGAACCAATCTCCCTTTTCATGATTTTTTGCTGTATGATTTGTTTTCTCCTGCTCTCTATGTGCAATCTCTCTTCTTTCTGAGAAATGCTGCAGTGCCCACAGCCCACCCCTCAAGGTGATGGGCAAAGTGAACACTACCCTGCTAGATGTCCTCTGAACAGGACCTAAATCTTTTCTCATCCTTGTTCAAGGGCACAACTTGAACAGAAGCGAATTTTCTGCAGCAGGACTGACAGGACTGCAGGATTCAGTCCAACAATAATGTTTCATGGCAGGCAACTAAATAAGGTGCCATCCTATATCCAGGCTGTAGGGCTCTTCTCCTGGAACAGGGTCTGCAAAGTTCCTGCAAAAAGCTTTTGCCCCTGAGTGTTTGACAAGGCTTGTGATCAGCACAGGACTGAGACAGGGTAAATTTGAATTCACAGCTCACAGTGTATTTTACATCTCCTCTGTAATGTGTGGAAGATTAAATTTAACCCCAAATTCATGTACCACAGTACTTCACTCAATGCCTTAGCCTGTTCTGGAAAAGCAAAAGCATAAACACACTACCATGTCTGATTTCTCCAATGCTTCCTACGGAGCTCCTTTAGCTTGAATTATAATAAAAACAACATGCATTGATCTCCCTGGGAGAGCAAAAACAGAGAAATGGAACATTTCTCACAAAAGTACTCTGGCAACCTTCAGCAGGGGAGGGCAAACAATACTTCTACAATGAGAACTCCAGGAGTCAACAACATCCATGTGATAAATGGCTGCCCACAAAGCAATTTCCCCAGCAAATTGCTAAAACTATTGGGGTGGTGAGATCCAGACCTCAACACCTTGCAGAAATTGTGGAGATGATGCTGGACAGTCCTCATCAGCCAACACACCAGGACTGGTTAGCAACATGTCCCAGGAGTCCTCTTTGGTCACGTGAGTTCTGGAGAGTGTCTGGGACACCACGTCTTGATGCTGCCATTAACCTGCTGCCAAGGTCTTGGGAAGAACAATGTGTATTCTAACAGGAGTTTCCATGGTTAAATAAATAAAGAGTTCAGCCAGCAGCTCTGTCTCTTTTGGCTGTCCTATTTGCCCCACCATCAGAGATTATTTTACATCCTTCTTTATTGAAAAAACTCAAGTTTGTTTTAAGGAAAAAAAGGAAAAAAAGACAGAGCTCTGCTCTTTGGAGTAGAGTTTACCTGGTGCTCTCACTGCAGATGAAATTTGTGTTGCTTCTGGCTTGTGATGGGTTGAATTCGCAGCCAGCCAGTTTGAGGAGGTATCTCACTACTGGGTGGGTGGATCAAAGCATCACAACCTTCATAGAATCACATAATGGTTTTGGTAGGAAAAGACTTTTAAGACATCAAATCCAACCATTAACCTAACTCTACCAAGTCTGGTGCTAACCCATGTCCCTAAGCTCCACATCTACGCATCTTCTAAATCGCTCCAGTGATAGTGACCCTATCACTGCCCTGGGCAGCCTGTTCCAATGCTTGACAACCCATCTGGTGAAGAAATTTTTCCTAATATCCAATGTAAACCTCCCCTGGCACAACTTGAGGCTTTTTCTTCTTGTCATATTGCTTGTTACTTGGGAGAAGAGACTGACTCCCACCTCGCTCGAACCTCCTTTCAGGCAGTTGTAGAGAGTGAGAAGGTCTCTCCTCATCCTCCTTTTCCCCAGTTCTAAACAACCCCAGCTCTCTCAGCCACTTCCATAAGACCTGTGCTGCAGACCCTTTGCGAGCTTCATTGCTCTTGTCTAAACTCACTCCAGCACCTTGATGTCTTTCTTGTACTGGGGGACCCAAAACTGAACACAGTGTTTGACATGTGGCCTCACTATGGGGCTTGTGGGAAAGGAGAAGTGAAAGGTGCTCCTTTAACATAGTCGTGCCCCTTTACTGCTGCCTGGCCAAGCACAGAGCCAGGTCACTGGGGAAGAGACATCATGGCTGGCCTCACCATGCTGGGAGCTGGTTGAGCACATAGCAACGAGTTGTCAGTCCCCAAGAACACTCTGCAACTCTGGAAGGAAAGGCTTCAACTCATAAAATGCAAATTCATTCGATGGCAGCAGAAAGGATGCTGGTTTCAGGGGAACCCCCTTCTTTTGCAGTGGTAAGATCCTGTTGTTCTCATCTCAGAGGCTTCATGGAGTGGTGCTGCAGCCTCTTGGGGCATCTTAGCTGCTGTCTCATGTGAGTGGTGGGGCGAGGGGAAAGGCAAAGTAGTGATTTATTCACATATGCCAGAAAAGGATAATATTTCCCCAAACTAATAAAAATATATTGAACTTAACGTCCCTAAGTTTCTCCCTTGCCAGGGAAAGCAGCAATTACTGGTACAGGGGAAGAGGAGAACGTGACACACAGAATATGTTAAACTTTGGGCAATCCCCAGGGAGGCAATTAGCACCTTGCAGATTTATGTCTCAGGGGTGCAGATGCTGCCATGCAAGTACAGACAGGCAGCTTAAAACTTCTTGTCCATCCTCAGCCACTTTGAACCCCTGAACAGAACCATAACTGAGACCTTCAACCATGTAAGATGCTCTTCTGCTTCACTAAAAGGGCCTTGATAGGCTCAAAATGTGAGTAAATGCTGACAGATTTATGAGGACACAAGTAACCAGCCTGAAAACTCATTTTGCAGGGTTTTTTTTTCCAAATGCAGTACAATATAAAGCAAAGACACATTCTGCATTTGAGTCTACTGTGAAAATTTTGGAAGATAACACTGACACGGTCAGCTGAGCTGTGGCTACACGAGTGGAAACTACTTTGAACACCAAAGAGCTGTGACACAGCTGCAGATTTCAGAAGGTTCTTTCTTTTCAGAAAAAGACTTGTGTGATCATTTCATTATTAAAATAAAATAAAGACCCCAAGATGAGCAAAACAAGAAGGGTGATGCTGACAGATCTTCAGGTATACACTGACTCCCACTGAAGGAGCAGCTTCAGCTTTTGCTACTGTTTGCAGTTTTTCTCCTGATAACAAATATGAGGCTATCAATGCAAGGGGAAAGAAGCAGAGGCTGGGCTGGGGAGGATGAAGAGCAACACTTGACAAGGGTGAGGAAGGAGAGACAGGAGAAAACACACCAAGGTGGCATGGGTCACACTGCAGGGAATAGGGAGAGGTGAAGAGCAAGGACTGGGAAACACAGATTCTGAAGCCAGAGCATTAATATTTATTGCAAAGCTGAAGTGTGAATAAACAGCTGCAGCCCTTTTGCTGTGGTGATGATACACAGCACTGAGCATTTTTCTCAGAGGGTCTGAATTTTCCAGGTGCTGAGCAGCTTCCCAGGAACCGTTCATCAGCCCATGACTCTGAGACTAGCAAGGTACAGGGTGACTGCACAGGTTTACACGTTACCAGCCTTGCCAGCAGTTAGCAGAGGAATTAAAGGCTTATTGGGCAAGACCTTTAAACAGCCCTGATAAGTCTGCAGAGTAGTGAGTGGAACAAGCTTTTCAAAACACATCAGACTTGAGCACAGAAAGGCCTGCATGTTCCTGGAGGACACAGCACCATCAGGCTGGAGCTGTTTGTAACACTTCACTTTGGGGAACAAGAGCAGTTGTGATGCCATGCACTGTGAGTCCAACTCTTCCAACAGGTTCAATGCATTAGCAAGTTTCAGGAATCCAGAGATTCTTCTGAGGCTGCTCAGTGAACAATAATCATAGAATCACAGAATGGTTTGGGTTGGAAGGAACCTTAAAGATCATCCAGTTCCAATCCCTTGCCATGGGTGGAGACACCTCCCACTAGACCAGGTTCCTCAGAGCCCCTAGCTAGCCTGGCCTTGAACACTTCCAGGGATGAGGTAGCCACAGCTTCTCTGGGCAACCTGTTCCAGTGTCTCACCATCTTCACATATTCCTTCCTAATATCTAATCTAATTCTCCCTCCTTTCATCTTAAAACCATTCCCCCTTGTCCTACCACTCCATGCCTTGTAAAAAGCCCCTCTCCAGCTTTCCTGTAGCCCCTCAGGTACCGGAAGATGCTATAAGGTCTCCCTCTAGCCTTCTCTCCTCCAGGATAAACCGCCCCAAATCTCTCAGCCTTTCCTCATGTGCACCCAAAGCTTTCAATGCTTGTGTTTATCACTGTCAGCAGCACAGGTAGGAAACAGATACACTAATTGGTGCAGTATTTTATAGTTATGATTGCCCCTTGCTTGCTTAAACAGCCTGACATAATGGTTAAACTTGTGGTATGTGATGGGAGGTCACATGTTCCCAGGGCTGCAGAGGACTTGTAGGCAAATAAGCAAAACTCCCTGTGATGGCTCAGAGAATGTCAGAACATAAGGGGATGTAAGGATATATTCAAGTCATAAAGGTTGTGTCTCCAGGGATGAACAGCTAATACTCTGTCCTGCAGCATCATCCCTATTGCAGACGACACAAATCATCTCTGTCCCTTTCTTTCATAAGACTAGAGACTGCTGAGATGGGAAGTGGAGTCCAGAGCTGCTCAGGCCACTCACTTACCCTCAGCCGACGTCCAAAGACAGTGACCTGCCCCCTCGCTTGCTCCTTCCTCTGCCTCCACTCCACGAGATTGAGGCCGTTGTCAATGGGCAGGGTGACATTTCTCTTCCCCACTGTGGGGTTGACAGTGCCAGCCAGCAGATGTGGCTCAGTCTGCAGGGCCACCTCCATCCCGTTTGCCAGCATCAGCCTGAGAGAACCATCAGCACCGATGTAGTAGCTGTTTCGGACTTGGTCTGAGGAAAGAAAAGAGATCTTTTCAGATGGCTGCCCAATGACACAATTCCAGCTTTTCACTTGCTCCCTCACCCAGGCTTCATCTGCGTTTCTGATTGTTGTAGCCAAATGCACTCTGGGATTCACCCATCCAACTCATAGAGAGCAAAACATTGATTTCACCAGTGAAAGGAAAGATAGGCAACCTCTTTCTCATTCTGATGGGTTCTGCACTTCAAGCTCTTGAAGAAAAGTCTTACATGGGTTAAAAGAGACACCACTGGAAGAGCAGTATAATACTCTACCAAAGGAAGCAGGTTCAAACTTCTTCCTCTAGGCTAAAACACTGGGTGGTGAGATATTTGTTTTAAATCATAGTCCAGCTGAAAATTTTCCACGCTTTAAATCCTGAAAATCCCAATTTCACTACAGTTTATGAAAAAGTGGGGCCACCTACTTTCCTCAGCTTACTCACCAGCTCACAAGTGACAGGAAATTGCACGGCGAGTTAATGCTAACCAGGTCCCAAAACAACAGCCAAACCCTTTCACTTGGGAAATCTTTCAGGAGGCAATGGAAGTCCTTATGCTTGGAGAGAAAGCAGAGGCACTAAGCTTCCACGTGTATCCATACATCTGGCCTCCAGTAGCTCCTGAAAGATCAGCAGATTTTGAGGGCTGGATTTGGGAGCTCAGGAGTGGAAGAGAAGAACAATATCTCTTCCACATCCTTCAGGAATTAGGCAGGCTGAAAGCCCATCCTTTGAATCTCCAGCTGGCATTTCTCTCCACAGAGAGGAGCTCATGAAGGGTAAGCAAGCATGAGACTTGCTCAGTGCAGAATGGCCTTAAAATCACATTATACAAAGACTGCCTTATCTGAAGCTCCTCAAAAGCTGGAAAATATTACAATTTCGGTCTCCCAGGATGCCATAAAGACCTAATTGTGAATAAAAACACCCATTAAAAATTCATGTCAATTGTTTTTCTTTTCTGAGGCAAGTTGGGTTTTGTTCACTAGTTGCTCTGCCATAGCTCAGCAGGA
>NW_009953960.1:374260-389335 GCF_000747805.2 Chaetura pelagica
AGGAAATGAGGCCACAGCAAAATTATCACCTCTTGTCTGAATGAAACAGATCAGCAAAGAGCACAGTTTGGTATAATTAGGAAAGGAAACCTAACACCAGTTGGTATTTTTTATTGTGAGTCTGATCCTGCTCCTGTTGTAGCCAGCTGGAGGCTTGCCACACTGATCTCAGCAGGACCACAACTCAACTTACTGTACACAGTAATGATGGTGTGACACTGCTGAGGCACTGGATTGTGCCACTATACTCACAGTGTAGCTCCAAGTATTTGGACAGTGGAACAGGCTGCCCAGGGAGGTGGTGGAGTCACCATCCCTGGAACTGTTTAAAAGAAATGTAGATATAGTGCGTAGTGACATGATTTAAGCACTGAATGGGTAAATTTGGTTATGGTTGGGGGATTTAGGTTATGGTTGGACTTGATGATCTTCCAGGTCCCTTCCAACCAGGATGATTCTGTGATTCTATTTTAGCTATACCACTAAGCACTTCAGTTGATGGTCTTTTGACCTAGACTCCAGCAGGATTAAACCCTTTCCAGGCTTGATTCTGCAAATGGAGAGAAGGGGAACAGTCAGCTGGCTGTCACACTTTTGTTCTTAGATGCTTGGTCTGGTGGGAGAAAGGTAGTTCAAATCAGTGAAATATCTCTGCACAGCTAATACATTCCTGCCTCCTTCATCTTTCACCAGGAAGCAGAGGAAAGCTTGAAGCTCTCCTGGAAGTTCACTAGACACATGATGTTCCCTTTGTGTCACTCAAACACCACAGAGGGGTTAAGATGGGTTGTCACCAGCAATGTTACACACCATGTGGAATGTAAATCCTCCACTTTCAACATTTCCCCAAGAGAAGACTCTTTCTTGGCTTTGGAAGGCATTTCTCAAGGGCTACATCAAATCCAAGGGCCACTGGTGCTGTATTTTATGATGCTTTGGCTCTAGGGCAATAATGCCCTATTTTGGCCAGGAATAAATGCTCACTTTGTTATTAATTCAGAGGACAAACTCCCACAGAGGTCTTGAGGTGCCTGATAGCTGTAGAGGCTCCTAAATCCATCCTACAGGAATCTGTAAACTTACAAAAAGGCCTCGTCAGACCTCACCTGTTCACAGCATGATTCAGGTTTCCTGAAAGGTTCACCAAGGATTTCTGAAAGTTGGCCAGAGCTATGCATCCAGAAGGAAAATGAGTGAGCACCTTTCATGCAAAGGGAAACTGCAAAATGCCTTCTTCCTGGAGAACAATGGACCAGGCAAGACATCCTTAGACTTTAAGAACAGCTCCGGCTCCATCCATGGAGAAGCACTTGGAAGGCAATTTCAGCTGTGCTCAATAGGTCACTGAGCAACTCCAGTAGTCCTTGTTTCAGTGTTTGCAATGTTGCCATGAATAAATAACTACCTCAGTTTGGGAATTCACAGTTCCTAACACCTGTGGGAAAGCCATCCTCAGCAGGTCGCAGTCCACCTCTGCTGCAACGTTGTCCAGATCTTCATTTTAAGCTGAGCTTCTTCTGATCCAAATAATCCAACTAATTTTAGACTTCTGAGGATGGCTAAGCTGTTTGTAGTGCTGTGTCCTAATGGCAAGAGTGCTCCTGTGCTGGAGGGCAGTACAATGAGATAATTGACCGTGGCACCATTATCTAGCTGTGCCTTCAGCTCTGGGCGTATAAATCACATCACAGTCAATTATCTCACTAAAGGGCCCCCAGCAGTGGGCTCTATTGCTTAATTAGGCTCTTGAGGTGAAGCCAATCTCACGTCTGTGCAGTTGCCAGACATCTTAATACAAGTGGATGGGATGGGGCGGGGTAGGTTGGATCTGCTTTGGAGGCTGAAAGAAAGAATAAGAAAGTCACTGTGTTCCCCTGCAGGAATGGTGAGGAGGGCTTAAAGGGGCTGGCACCCTGCCAGCCACACTCTCCAGAGGCAGGAAAAAGAGTATTCAGGAATAGCAGGTGCTTTCTTTATAGGAAAGGGCAGGGAAATGTGTATTCCAGGGATGTGGGAACAAATGGGATGCTGGAACACACCAGTCTCTCTTGGAGCACTTTGTTCCTCACAAGGGGAAATGATGTTTGACACCCCTTTGCCATTGGGCACAGATTGAGAGTGAATGAGAGCTAGGAACTGAAGAATATAAAGAGTATGAAAGTCCCTTCCCTTTCTCCAGGCCTCAGGGAACAGGATTGATGGCTCACCCTGACTCTAAGGAGGCTTCAGCCTTCAGAGCTTGGAGAACCAGGTTAGCATCTTTTGTGTATGACAACTTCTGATTCTCTCAGTATGTCAACACAGTGATCCCCTGCTATTTATTCTTCTTTTTTTTTTCCACTTCATTACCTTTCCTCCACCTTATTAATCCTTCACTGTGCTTCAGTGTGCTCATTTCCAACATATCATTCTGATCCCACCAGTCCACCCTGGCTGCCCACCTCTCCTTTCTCCTTTGTGCCTCTTCATACCAGCCCTTTTGCTCGAACATAGACCTTTTGGGGACAGGGATGGTCATTTTTTTCGGGATGCTGCTTTGTGAGTGCTTGAACAGCCAGTGAACAAAGGATCAGTGAGATCTCCAGCAACCAGCTGGAAGCCTGTTCCAGGAGTAGAGTAACTGTTAAGTTGGAATCCATTAACAGAACGAAGCAAAGGAGTCAGCTGGATGCATGGCTAGATTTATGCAACCATTTTGTTGTAACAATAACAGTAATGGTGATGGAGGACTGTAGTGCACCAAGGCTGCATGGCAAGGGGACTGGCTGAGAATGAAGCAGAAAGCAGATGCAGAGCAACCACGGTGCTGGGGAATGTGGCTGAGCAGGTCTGAGAGTGCATCTGTACATTTGGGAGCTCCAGGGTGATGAGGATGCAGGTGATTTTTGGTACTGGGATTATCCAGGTAATGCCTGTTTCCTGACAGATAATCCAGCTTGGCCAGGAAAGAGACAGTGGCCCAACTCACCTTGGAGCAGGGTGTAGAAGGCTCCTGATGCTGACAAGTTGGTTGTTATTGTAACATCATCCTTACTGGAGGTTTCCACCTGGACATGCACAGAGCTGTCAGTATCGCTGCGGAAGCTGCTCACTTGGCCAGTAGGGAAGGTCACGTTGGTCAGGCGCCCAAAACTGTCATACCTGAAAAAGGATGGAGTGAAGTCAGCAGCATCAACAGAAGAGTGGAATACAGGAATCATCCTACAAAGCAGAGACCACAACTTGAAGTCTTCATCCAGATTTATCCCAAAGAAAAATACGTTGTCACTCTGTCAGACTGTCTTGACATTTTGGCTTCATGAGAACAAAATCACAGCTTTTAAGCTGAATAAAATCAAGCAAAGAACAGAAAATTACTAGATAAGTATTAGCCTGTATTTTAACATTTTCCCAATACCCATCACCTCCACTGTGCTTGTTTTCAAGAGTAACTTTATTTCCCATCCACTGTGCTGTGACTTATGGAAAAGCACTGGCCCATCAGAACCAGGACTTTCTGAAGGCCACTAGCTGTTCTGTGGTGTTGTGCCCTGAGCTCTTCAGCAGGTTAGACTTTTTTTTTTTTTTCTATCTTATTTTAAAAGCTACTGTTAAGGTAGCAGCAAAGATGGGACAGACTGGTAAAAAACTGCCCTTTGTGAACGTGGTGTAGAGCCCAGAGCACAGCTGAGACCCTTGTGTCTACATTTTATTGTCCCTAGGACCATCTGGAAGGACTGAGTTTAAAAAGTGTACAAAGGCAGTTCAGTTTCCCCCCTACTGAGTCCTTGACTTTTCCTGTGAGGGAGTCAACACAAGCACCATCTGGAAAGGTTTCTGTGATGTGGACACCTGTTTACCAGGACCCAGATGAAATAAGCTACATCACACAGGTCTCACAGCAGGTAACAAGCAGGGGGTTAATTTTCAATATGAAAGAGAAGCAGACACCTGCGCCTGGAGGCCTCCTGAGTCGATGGAACAAACACCTCATCCTGCCTCCCATTTGTGGCATTGTAGAAAAGGTGACTTTGGGTTGCAAACTGAGCTAAGAGCAGAGGGTTGGCAAGGGAACTTTTTTAGTGAGAGTACTGTAGACTGAAATGGAGAGCAGCAGGAAGCTCTACTGGCTTATCTCTGGAGAGCTGTTGGACCTACTGATGAGATGGACTTTCAGGGAAGGGATATTTAAATGGTATGGGAGAAATAACAGAAAAATTCCAGAAAAAGCAATCAGTGATAAATGTTTTACTTTTTCAAGTCCTTCCCACAAAAAAAGTATAATAAAACATTTGGGGATGCAAAGTGAGTGATGGATGAGAATAGAGGACTCGTTCTCCCTACAATACCCAGTGGTGAGCCTTTGATGGAGCATGGTGTCCAATGAAGTGCCTTCAGAATGATAATGTGAATGACACATTAAGGAAAACAAACTTAGAAAACATGACCTAAGAGTGAAAGCCAAAAGAAATTAGTTGATTTAGAAAAGAGAGAACAAGGCAGTGGGAAAATGTCCCCCTGACAATGGTCCTTCTGATGAGGATTATAATTAGCTGCTCATCGTGAATACTGAGGATGTGACAGAAAGTCATCAGTTTGAAGTGAAAGAAGAGTGATTCAAGTCAGAAAGTGCAGAACACTTTCCAGGCCCATGGTAGCTCCTGGCAGAAGAACAGATGGAGTGCTGGAAACCCCACTAGCCAATGCTTTTAAGAATAGGTGATACAAATGTGTTAAAGGGGATCTGGGTGCAGTTACTAGACCTTGGAGGGAGCAGATGGTTGAGGAGCCCTTGGTGCTCCTCTTCAGGATTACTCTGAGCTGGGGAATGACACAACAGGCCCCATTTAATAACAAAAAAAGCCCCAAACGAAAAGGGAAGTGAAAGGAAAGGAATTCTTGAACAGCAACCCATGACAGACCCAGGAGCAGCCATTGGACTGGCTTTGCACTATACAGAAAAAGGAATCAGTCTCTCCCCTCATTCTGTTTTTTTCAGGTTTGTACTCAGTGCTGGTACTTTGCTTGTGACAACACATTGTGGGGAAGGGCTTGTTGAAAAGGTGATTTTTCTCCAAGTTTAATATTTAGTGTATAATAACTAAGAGGGTGAGCTCATTGCAAATCTCTCCAGCCCTTGGCTTTGGAGACACCACCATGTGGGGCTTTTCTTGTCCACTGGGCAGAAGAGGAGGTGGGAAGGTAGAAGAAAGCATTTGGCCCTCCAGTGGCAGCCCATCAGTCATGGGATTATCCAGGCACAGAGGACAGAGAAGCCTTGCCCTTTCCCTCCACTTGTGAAATGAAAAAGAAGAAAGAAAAAAACCCAAAACACCAAAAGGGATGAATCCAGGACTGCTTTGCAGGAGTTTGGCAGAGATCAGTTAAAGCTTTTCCAAGCAGCTATCAGTGCACAGCTTGGATCTAAACTGAATCTCCATGCAAGAGCCAGAACTAAAGCACTCTCAGCACTGAGCAGTTAGCTCCATGTTTGTGGCTGTCCTGTTTGCACTGAGGTATGTGTCTGGATTGTGCTTTCTGCACAATAATCTGCACCTCCCCTCCTAAAACAGTATGTGATTCTTAAACTGAACACATCACAGGCAGCATTTTCCCCACATCTGCTGGGACAGAACACAAAGGACATGATTTAGTCTCTCCCTTGAGCAGTGAAAACATTGTTATTGTTGAAGGTGTTTGGGTATTGTTGAAGGTGTGAGGGTGTAACACCCCGAATTCTTTCTACCTCAACATCAATTGTACTATATAAAAAACAGTCTGAACAGTAAGGGTAGAATCAGATCTCTAGTGTTCTAAAATTTAAGGATGATGGATCTGAACTGGGCACCTCTGTCTTGGTTGTATTAAAAATTGTTACAGATTTATTTATATTGCTCTATTAACATTTTAAATAAGGAGCTGCTCCTGCAACTGAGTGTGATTCACCTCCTAAAATAATGGCACAAATCTAGATGTGCTGCACTGAAGTCTAAGGAGTGAGTTTGGTGTAGTACAAGGTGTGAGTGTGAAAGGAAGCAGGTCTGCGGATCAGGGAATGAAGGAGAGCAAAAGCCAGGATGGGTACAGAGAGCTTGTTCATGTGATGGACACGGCTGCTATTTCATTTAAGTGCTAAGTCAGTGTCCCGTGAGTTATGTGGTTTATCCTGATTGAAAGACACTAAGCACCACACTGAGAGTCAGCATGAAAGCCCCCATGCAAGCCCTACTTAAGTGTACCAAAGAAAGCCTCCAAAACCTGTGGATACTCAGTCTAAAAGCCTCAAGCAGCAGCAGACTCCCAGCTCCTTAAATGCTGTTCCCGGACATCTACTTCCCAGTATCCTCACAAATGGTTCTCTAGCTCTCTGCTATGTAAATATGTAATATTTGCAAATATACAAAGGGAGAAATATGCCAATAGCCTCTGCCTGTATAAAAGGGCTTAAAATAGCACAAAAATAGCTTGAAAGAGTGTGATGGTGCCTAGACCTCTGTGCACACATTTTTTAAAAAATAAAAATTACTAAGTACAATATGTATAATAAACACAGTTACATTTTTATAGCTGTAAAAACCTCACTTTACCAAGAGCAATGACTTTCATTTGGGACTTTGGGTCCTGAGAAGCAAGGCTCATTTTGGGCCAGAACAGTCTGGAAAGAGTGTGATGGTGCCTAGACCTCTGTGCACACATTTTTTTTAAAATAAAAATTACTAAGTACAATATGTATAATAAACACAGTTACATTTTTATAGCTGTAAAAACCTCACTTTACCAAGAGCAATGACTTTCATTTGGGACTTTGGGTCCTGAGAAGCAAGGCTCATTTTGGGCCAGAACAGTCTGGAATTGTGTGCTGGAATTGGTTTAAGATGTCTTCATGTGTATGCTAGACTTTTAGCACCTCCTTAGCCACCCCATTAGCCTCTGTCAGAAGTAACCTGGGCCATCTGTGTTTTCTGCATTTGCAAGAGCTGCTGCACCTCTGCCCAGCAACCAGGAGGGACCTTTTGAGCACTCACTTTCTGGGTGACAGCTCGCCTATTTGCAGCTGCAAGGAGGTTATACCTTACAAAGTGAGAAATGCGAGAAGGTAGCATAATTAGACTGTTCCCATTTTTATTATTATTTTTAATTAGTGGCAGATGAAGTGTAAAACACTCATGTCCAGTCAAAACCTCCTTTCAGCACTGTGGTGGCAATGCAAAAGGAGGTGCTGGAGTCTCACAGACACACACAGAACTTTCCTCTTGGCAAGTCGTTCCTTTTCTCTTTTCTGTTTCACTTAGGACTGGAGCATTTTCTTCTTTTCCCTTGATTTAGATCAATCACACAGCACATATCTTGTATCATCTATCACATGCCCACAGTCTCTCAGGATGCATTAGCTTGAAGGTTTCAAATTCCCAAATAGATAATGTGCTTAAAGAAATTAAATCAGTTAAATGAGTTGGCTCCTTCTACCTCTTACAAAGCCATTTGCAGGGCACATCCTCAGCTCAGAGAGGAAGGCCAAGCAACTGGCTCTTATGCAGCTGCAGGTGCACCCTGGTATTTGCAGTAAGATAAATCTCTCCTAGTCACCTCATTTTGCAGCTAAGCTGCACAAGGCCTGTTTCCACAGCCTTGGGATTTCGGGGTGGGCCAGTTTTCATCACAGTCTAAGACTCCTGTGTTCTCCAAATGCTCTGAAAGCACCAGAGTTAAGGAAATAGTGAAACATGGGAGTGCACACAGCAGCCACTCCAAGCAATGAATTCATCACCTGCTAACACAGCTGCTGCCTCCCATTCAGACCTGCTGCACAGGCTCAGCACTTACAATTATGGTGACAATTATTAGGCCAGCAAAGGAAGCTGTTGCCATCCATTCCCAATTGGAAATGTATTTAGCTAAGGTTCAATGCACAGAATTAAAATGGTATTTGGTGCTTATGAGACCTAATTGTTAGCTTGTAAACATTCAGAGCTTTCATTTATCACATTACAATTGTATAGAGACCCAGGCCTTGGGAATTAAAGAGAGCATCCTAAGTACCATCTATCCAGAAATCAATTCCTTGCCTGAGTCTCTGGGTTTCTCCATCTTTGCTTTTTTACATTTCATCGGCCTTTTAAAACTAAAATTCAAATAGATAAGAAAAAAATCACTATCACAATATTGCATTTAGTGCCACAGTGTCCTAATGTACTTTGCAAACTATATTTTGGGTGTGATTATGCAGATAAGCTTGCCTCTTCACAATTTTTCAAACATTAAACACAATATTAAAAATAAATCTAAAACAGCCAAAGCAATGCTAATCAAATATGTATGAAGGCAAGTCCTCTCCCTAATAACACAGGGCCAGGCTGCAGTCACTGCAGAACTTTCTGACTCCCCAAATGAGAAGAGGGAGGTCCTTCTCTCTCTAGTTGTTATGATACTCCTAATTCCCTTGGTTTTCAACTAAACTCTGACTCCAGGTATTCATTTCAGGCCAGGCCAACTTCTCCGTTACTGGAGAAGTTCTGTTCTGTCATGAAACTTACTGGAGTTTCACTGTGACTTCTTCAGAGGAACAATGAGGAGAATCGAATTATTTGATGATAAAGAAATTGTGGGGCAAAGAAATCTTGCTGAATGAGAGGCAGAGCAAAATCCAAAGGTGTTTTGCATACTCCAGTCCGAAGAAGGAGCAGAGAGACCCTCACTTGGACTACTTTAAACCAAGGACACCACTAAGTCCCATAAAACTCAAGTGTATGACCTGAGATATCACTGGGTGATAAAAAAGGTCATTAATGCTGTAAAGCTGGCTTCTCTTTGAGTCAAGAGATGGCTGCTCCCCTAAAGTTAAGAAGTGTTCTATATATATGTTTTTGACTAAGAGGGGAAAAAATTGCAAAACCTTTATGCCAACTACAGGCAGACTGAGTCTGCATCTCACTGTGGGGAAGATGCTGACCATGATGGCCAGTTCTTGTACCCCAGTCACCAAGACCAGGGCATTGATTGGGGCACCAAACACTGCTGGTGCAGGGTTAAGACATCTGCTGAGTCCTGGGGGTCACTGGGAAGCCATCCAAGGTCCTCCTTCATGCTCAGTCCAGCTGGCTCCTACCTTCTACCCATTACAGTGTGTGAGGTTTGGCAAAGTTTTGTTCTCTGTAAAACACCATCCCACGTTAAAAGTCAAAGCTCCCATTACTGCCCATCTGAAGATCTGGTAACCTTCACCTCCAGGCAGCTTAGAGTCACTTCTTGAGCAGTCCATGAAAAGGTTTTGAATTTCTGGGCTTGACTGCAGTGATGTGTAAGTATTTCATTCTGTAGGGGAGGAGGTGACCTTTGAAACTAATTGGATACACAAAGGACCTAAGCAAAAGAGCTGCATCTGGGCTAAATAATGCGTAGAAGGTTTGACTTTCGCTCAGAGGGAAATTGAATTAACATACAGTGATACCATCTCAATGAGCTAATCAAGATAATTGCCGTATTCTTGATTTAAACAAATATATTAATAAGAATTTCTGGATTGTGAAGTAGATAAATGGCAGCTGCTAAGTAACTTTGTGAAGGCTGGTAGCAATTTTTTCAGGTCAAGGGAAACAGAAGCAACAACAAAGAAGCAAGTAGTCACACAGCATCCTTTGTCTTTGACAGGAGGAGCTGAAAAACAAGAAGCTGTTCCCTGTCAGAGCTTCCAGATCAGCTTCCTTTTGCTGGTGATTATCACTGTCACAGGTTCACCAGGAAGGCAAGTCTTTCATCCAGTTACTGGACAAGCTGAGCTGAGTTGCATTAATTGACAGCAAATATCAAGCTCTCTGCAGAGGCAGAGAAGGTCTATATAATGCTAAAACCCTCAAAGAAGTTGTAGACAGGCCTTTGAGGACAGGCTAATTACTGCAGGGAGCTAAGTTTCACTCTCAAAAGGGAAACTACACACCATTATGTACTGAACCTTACTCAGCACTAAATCCAGGAAAGGAAGATTGTTAGAGCAGGCTTTGGTGTAGGATGTGTGAAACGAAGATCTCCAAGTGCTCTGAGCAAGTTTGCCACCACCTGAAGGCAGCACCTGTCTTCTTCCCCTACAGAAATGAAGAACCATCCTTCCAGACCAGCCTGAACCCTTGGAAGACCTGGATTCCCTAGTGTGCCCTGGAGACAGAACTCCAGTACTGTGCCAACATATCCCACCTCCTTTTCTCCTCTCCAGAGTCACACCAATGTACCCATATGTCACAGAGCTCTGCAGTCTTATGTTTGATAAATGCCCTGTTAAGAGCAACAACCGAAGGAGACCTGGAGATGCTGGACATATACACATGTAGTGTTGCCACTCTGGCAATCCTATTGCTCTTTCATGTTGGACGTCTGGTTTAGGGCCCTCTGTAGACAGACAGGTAAAAGTAAATCTTGTAAGGATGTTCTTCATGGACCACTGGTGCAGTGTAAACTTTCCAACTGAATTTGCCTTTACTCTTAACTTTTTTAACAGTGGTGCCCAGCTTGCCCTGGCCCATAAACAACTATGATGTGCTATTAGAAACATGCAGCTTTTCCTCAGTATCAGGTTTGTTGTCCCTCTCCTTGACCATGAGCAAAACAGAAATATGAGCCTCATCTTCCCCTTCAGCCAGGACCGAAAACTACTCAAGAGTACTTTCCAGCTGCTCATGATCACAGGATTTATCTAAATCACTTAAACTTCCCCAACATAAACTTCCTGATGTTCTGATACAGAAACAATAACATGAAGATATTGAATGTTGATTTGCTTTATACCATCTTCTGCAGCTCTTGGATATCAAGGAATCACAGAATTGTTCTGGCTGGAAAAGACCTTTAAGATCCAACCATTAACCTAACTCTACCAAGTCTGGTGCTAAACCATGTCCCTAAGCACCACAACTACACATATTTTAAACACCTCCAGGGATGGACACTCAGCCTGGGCAGCCTGTTGCAGTGTTTAATAACCCTTACAGTGAAGAAGTTTATTCTAATATCTAATTTAAATGTCCCCTGGCACAACTTGAGACCATTTCCTCTTGTCTTGTTGATTGCTACTAGGGAGAAGAGACCAAACCCCACCTTGCTCCAACTTCCTTTCAGGTAGTTGTAGAGAGGGAGAAGGTCTTCCCTCAGACTCCTTTTCACCAGAACTTAGATTTCATCCTGAAATGCCTGTGCCCATCCTTGCAGTCTGTGTTTGACTCATGCAAATCTTATGTCTGTTGAAAATACATATAAAGGCAGGCATCTTATCCAAGATCTAAGATACTAAGAAATGGAGAATATACTGCTTCTCATGGTTGGTTGCTCTACTGGTTACCCAAACCTCAGCTTTAAAAAATCACACCTCCCTGTCAATTTGAATGTCTCTAGCTTTGCTTTCCAGCCCCTTACCCTTCTCAAGCCTCTCTCTGCTAGATTAAGTGTCCCTCTGTAGGTGATAGTTTTGTGCTGACATACTGAGATCTAGACACTTCCCAGGCTTCTTCATGTTAGATAAATAGATCAAGTCTTCTTAGCTCTCCAACACAAAGCACTTTCTCCCTATGAATGCATTTTTTTCATGTTTTTCTGCACAGGCATCAATTTTCAGTGTCCTTCATAAACTGCAGACATCAGAACTGACAGCATTAGTCTGATCAATGCTGTATCATAGAATCACAGAACGTGTGGAGTTGGAAGGAACCTTTAAAGGTCATCTAGTCCAGCCTCCCACGCAGTGTGCAGGGACCTTTTTTACTAGATCAGGTTTTACTAGATCAGCCTTGCCAAGCCTGACCTTCAATGTTTCCAGGGATGGGGCCTCCACCCTGGGCAACCTGTGCCAGTGCTTGATCACCCTCATTGCAAAGAACTTCTTCCTAATGTGTAATTTAAATATGCTCTGCTCTAGTTTAAGGCCATTGCCTCTTGTCCTGTTCCTACACACTCTTGTAAACAGTCCCTCCTCAGCTTTCCTGTAGCCCCTTCAGGCACTGGAAGGTGCTCTAAGATCTCCCTGGAGCCTTCTCCTTTCTTGGCTGAAAATCCTCAGCTCTCTCAACCTGGGCAGCCTGTCCCACGACTCCATCACACTCACAGTAAAGAAGTTTTTACTCATGTTGAGGTGGAACTTCCTGTGTTGTGTCTTGGTGCCATTTCGCCTCATCCTGTCACCAGCCACCACGGAGAAGAGACTGGCTCATACTCGACATCCACCCTTCAGATATTTATAGACATTTATCAGGTCCATTACTATAGTTTATATGAGGTGGCTCAGCAGCCTGTCCAGCTGAGACTTCTAACTGTCCAATGTGGGGGAATGTACCACTTCACCTGGGAGACTATTCCAATATTCCCAATGTATTTCAATGTTGACTGTCCTCATGGAGAAAAAATTACCTCATGTCCAATTTGAATCTCCCCAGAAGCAACTTGTGCCCATTACCCCTGGTCTTTTCCATGTGACTCCTTGTAAAAAGGGAGTCTCCATCTTCTTGGTAGCCACCCTTTAGGTACTGGAACATGGTAGTAGGGGCTCCCCAAAGCCTTCTTTTCTCAAGGCTCAACAAACCCAGTTTTCTCAGCCTCTGCTCATATGGCAGGTCCTCCAGTTCTCTGATCATCCTTGTGGCCCTTCTCTGGTGCCTCACCAGCCCGTCCCATCATTTTTGTAGAACAGGGTCTAAAACTGAAGGCAATACTCCAGGTGTGGTCTGACAAGCACTGAGTAGAGCAGGATGATGACTTCTTGATCTCTGCTGTTGATGCCCTTGTTTATGCAGCCCCAGCATCCTGTTGTTTCTTTGCCCTGCAGCACACTGTTCACTCATGTTGAGCCTGTTACCCACTAAGACCCCCAGGTCCCTTTCCATGGGGCTGCTGTCCAGCCAGTTGGATCCCAGTCTGAACAGCACCCCTGGGTTATGTGTTCCCAGGTCCAAGACTTTACACTTTTCCCTGTTGAACTTCATAAAGTTCCTGCTAGTCCACTCCTCCAGTTTGTCTAGGTCATCCAGGAGGGGATGGAGCTGGATTGTAGAGGGACAAAATCAGCTCCTGACTACTCACTACAAGTGGAGTGGGCTGGATAAATGTAGTAATTTTGTTTGTCCATCCCAGTAACAATCTAGGGAGATTCTCTATGGAATTAGGCTGAGAGATCACACAGGATGAACTGATGCTTGCTCACTGCAACCTGTGAGAGGTTGCTCAGCCCTGTTCTTCAGATTTGACCTGTTGCAAGTGTACTCTGCCACTAGGCGGTGTAAGACTATATTTTGTTTAAACAAAACCTATGCTATCAAGAGTATGTCACCTTTATTTACTAATCTCATTTTATCACTTCTGATTTTGTATTTTCTTCCCAGTTATGCATGCACAAAAAAATTGGTAGAATCAATCCTTTCCAATTCACCTTAAACAACCCCATTGGATCATTCCAAGCAGACTGGTTTGCTTTCCAAGTCTTTAGTAGACAGGTTAGGATAGGATCAGATAGGACAGAACAGGACAGGACAGAATAGGTAGGATGAAAAGTGTCAGTCTCAGATTCAAGCCAGGAAGATTTAAACTGAGCCTACAAGAAAGCTTTCTAGCAATAAAAACAAAACAGGTAAATCAATTCTCATGAGCAATATTTTTTGATAACTTAGTTAACTTTTATAGGATCCACTTGACAAATGTTAAGACATCTGCAATGTAAACATCTGTATCTGAGCTAATAGTTCTACCCTTACAGAGTGAAACTTTCAGACTGCTACTCCTCTCATCTCATCCGAAAGCAGATACCCGGGGTAACTCATAAGAAACTCACCTTGAAAGTGCCTGTTTCTGTCTATTGCCTACAGAGGGAGGATGAGGTAACTAATTCAGCTATAGACTTTTACCCTGTAGTTGTAAAAAGTTGCATCAGAATCTGTCAGGAACAGTTAAGTGGAGATAACTGATCACAGGGGTAAGAGATCTCTGAAGACACATTCTCAACTCTATTTTCAGTGATGCTGTGCTATCATATAGTGCTGACTTGCTCTAGTCAAGATTTCCATAGTCTGTCCACTGGAGAATACTGTCTTCCATTTAGCTCTAAAAACCTTGCTTATGACTCTTCTGAAGTGCATAAAAGGACCAGAATGATGACTTTCACAAATGCTTTGTTTTGTTGGATAGCAAGAAATAATGGATCACTGTTACAAATACATCTACCAAGTAAGTTGGATTTTAACTTCTCTCTCATTTTATCTCCTTCATATTTCCACTCACACTTTTCAATAAAAGAATACATTTAAGGTATAAATCTGACCGTTATTAGCTGCAATGTTTAGTTTGCTTCACTGTCCATGGCTACATCTGTTTTCAAGCACAGGATTCTTTGCAAAAAAAAGAAAATACCACAATGGTATTTAGCACAATGGTCCTGACAATATAGCAGGGCTTCCACTCCTAGAGAGAAAAACACCCTATCTTTCCTCCCTAAAGCCTCCCTCAAGCAAATTCAATGTAAGAGATGAAGGGTATTAACTCTGATTCACTGAGGAATATTGCTGTAGTAATTGCAAGCAGAACATTGATGGAATGCAAATAACCTTTCAAAAGAATCATCACAGAATTGCCATCAGTTCTTTTCGAAGCAGGAGCAGTAATAGTGAGTATTAAGCAAAGAAATTTGAAACTGGGCCTGGAACATTTTAAAGAAAGAACCAAAGCAACTGCATATCTAACACAGGAATATGTGGGTTTAGCCAGCTTTCCTTCTCTGAGTCCCATTCCCCCTCACCCCACAGGTTTTTTTTCTTTGTAATGTTGGAAACTGCCTATTCTAGCCAGATTGCACTCTTACAATGGGTCTATTCTTATGGTAGCTGAATACTTCCATGTAACCATTCAAACCATATGTGAAATTATGAACTAAAAGGAGCATTTCAAAGAGGATATACTTGAAAATAGAAATTAAACTAAGAAAGAGGGAGGGGAAAGGGCTCTCAACAGCAGGATGATTTTGCAGACTATCCTTCTAGATGCTCTTTATTGAGTGATCTATCTTTTTCCTATTTGATACCAGAAGTGTGTTGTCTTCATGGTATTTCCAAGGAGGGAATTGCTAGCAGGAAT
>NW_009953960.1:389350-400413 GCF_000747805.2 Chaetura pelagica
AGGAATGCAAAAGAGAAGCAGAAATCTTCAAGTTGTTGCCAGCTCTGGGTTTTTCAGAGCATCCTGTCTTCTCTCTGCTCAGAAAACTCTCTGGGGTAGGGTTGGTCTTGAACAGGTCTGAAACTATTTTTAGAGCTCAGTGAGGCCAATTGCAACAGTATAAATGGAACAGTTCATTAATTACAGCCATTTCAAACAGGCTCAAAAAAGACACTGCAGCATGGGAAGTAGGTGAAAAGCTGCAAAAAAAGAGGATCTGATGAAAATTTCACACTTCCAAGGCTTTCAAAGTGAAGCAAAATTCTCTGTCAGGCAGCCTAAATCCCCTGTCCCGACTACAGTTAAGGAGAACCAGGTGTCCAAATTACTGAACTAATTTAGAAAAACACAGCAGACACTGCCTGACTTTTGATTTGATAGAGGGAGCTTATTCAAACTACAACACACCTAATTCTAGCGTGACATGTTTGTGTGAGATCTCTGTTCTAGTAATTTTATTTGAACAATAATTCTGTCCAGGGAATTAAATTCTATCAACCTTGCATGGTTCAGAGACCACAGAATGAAGTCAGCAGCATAATATTAATATTTAAATACTTACTCATAAAACGTCGTCCAACCGTTTTCATTGCTTTTGGTGGCAAGGAGACCGGAGTTGCCGTGGTATGTCATCATGGCCACTTCATGCCCCTGTGTTGTCACACTCTTGAGTGCACTGTTGGTACCAATTGTCACCCAGTAGACTTGACCATCAGGTACTACCAGCCAGAGGGGCATCCCTGTGGAATCTCTTCGGATATTGACTAAGTTGCCATTATTGTCAGTGATGAGGGTTATATCTCCATCTCCGGAATAAGTAAAATTGTAAAGATAGTCTCCAGTGGTAAGGCTCTGAGTATAAAGGTGTTTACCACTGGTGTCAAACAAGTAGAGCTCCTGGTCGATGGGGGAGGATAACTCATACAGATTCTGCGTGTTGAGGAATGGTCTGTTTTTCCGAACGAAGCGGATGCGGATGTTTCCAAGGTCAGCCACGTACAGCTCCCCATCTGCACACACCGCAAGGGAGGACGGGGCGTTGAGCTTGGCATCCTTGGCATAGCCATCGTCCCCTGAGAAGCAGTCACAATTAGCATCGTTCTTGCAGTCACAGCTGCTTGGTGCACCAGCAACAAGAGAAATCTCCCCGTTGGTGGTGACCTGCCTGATGCGGTTGATCTTCTTCTCGTCAGTCTCAGCAATATACAGGACCCCGTTGTGCGAGACGGCCAGGGCGGTAGCAGACTCCAGGGTGGCATGGATTGCCACCTTGCTAAGGAGAAAGTGATCCATGCCTGGTACCTGGCAGTGCATGGGCCTCCCTGCCACGATGCGCACCTGGTGGTTCTCAGAGATCTGCAACACAACGTTGTTGTCGAGGACGTAGAGCGAATTATCCATCGGGTTGACTGCCAGGTCTGTGGGCCACTCTAGACGAACCTTAGTGGTAAAATAACACAAGGAAATTGTTAGAGCAAGGAACTTGAATTGATGGAGCCTGAATCTTATCTTATGGCAGAGACCCAGGACTGGAAATCTTGTGTGAAGTACTTATGAAATCAGTCAAACAAAACAATCACAGAATCACAGAGTCACAGAATCCTAGGGGTTGAAAGGGACCTTGAAAGATCATCTAGTCTAACCATCCTGCCAGAGCAGGGTCACCCAGAGCACATCACACAGGAACGTGTCCAGGGGGGTTTGAATGTTTCCAGAGAAGGAGACTCCACAGCCTCTCTGGGCAGCCTGTCCCAGGGCTCTGTCACTCTCACAGGAAAGAAGATTTTTTCTGATATTCACATTGAACCTCCTATGCTCCATTACCCCTTGTCCTGTCACTGGTCATCACTGAGAAAAGCTTAACTCCATCTTCCTGACACTCACCCTTAACATAATTGTAAACATTGATGAAGTCACCCCTCAGTCTCCTTTTCTCCAAGCTAAAAAGACCCAGTTCCCTCAGCCTTTCCTCATAAAGGAGATGTTCCACTCCCTTTATCTCTGTGGCTCTGCCCTGAACTCTCTCAAGCAGTTCCCTGTCCTTCTGGAACTGAGGGGCCCAGAACTGGACACAATACTCCAGATGCAGCCTCACCAATGCAGAATAGAGGGGGAGGAGAACCTCTCTTGACCTACTAACTACACCCTTTCTAATACAGCCCAGCATGCCATTGGCCTTCTTGGCCACAAGGGCACATTGCTGGCTCATGGTCATCCTCCTGTCTACCAGGACCTCCAGGTCCCTTTCTCCTACACTGTTGTCCAGCAGGTCAGCCCCCAACCGGTACTGGTACCTGGGGTTGTTCTTCAAGAATGCAAAACTCTACACTTGCTCTTGTTGAACTTCATCAAGTTTCTCCCCGCCCAACTCTCCAGCCTGTCCAGGTCTTGTTGAATGGCAGCACAGCCTTCTGGTGTGTCAGCCACTCCTCCCAGCTTAGTGTCATCAGCAAACTTGCTGAGGGTACATTCTATACCCTCATCCAGGTCGTTGATGAAGATGTTGAACAACACCGGTCCCAGTACTGACCCCTGAGGGACTCCACTAGTCACACACCTCCAACCAGATTCTGCCCCATTGACTACAATTCTCTCATTTCTTCCTTTCAACAAGTTCTTGATCCACCTCACTACCTGATCAACAAACCCATACCTGATCAAGTTATCTACAAGGATGCTGTGGAAGATGGTGTCAAATGCTTTACTGAAATAAAGATAAACCACATCTACCGCTCTACTGTCATCTATCCACCTAGTAATTTCCTCATAGAAGGCTATAAGGTTGGTCAAACATGACTTACCCTTGGTAAAACCATGCTGACTACTCTTGATGACCCCCTCATCCTTGATATGCCTAGAGATAGTGCCAAGAACAAGTTGTTCTATCACCTTTCCAGGGATGGAGGTGAGGCTGACTGGTCTTTATTTACCCAGGTCCTCCCAATGATCCTTTTACCAAGGGATTTTCCAGACAAGTGGCTCAGCTCCTTTGGGAGAATGACAAGGAGGGACAGACACAAAACTGGCAGCTGTGCCAGCATGTCTGTATGTTCAGGCTATAGCCAACTATTCTGTGCTTGATGATACAAAGATGCAAAATAGCAATTTGTAAGAAATTCAGGTGATTCAATTTGTAGAATGAAATATTTGTGTCTTCACAGGGGTTTTCAGTTTTTTGGGTTTTTTTTTAGCATAATGGAAGAATGTCTTCAAGTAACAGTGGTACATCACAGTTCTGCACTGAGAATCTGTATGCACAAATAAACTGAAAAAAAAGACTGGTAAAACCACGTGGGAGTGAGCACAAGTAGCTCTACTTCAGCAATTTTCAGGTGTGCCTAATCTTTTAGTTGCCAAGCCCAAGAAACCTTTACCAACTGAATTCAGGATAATTTTTTTTTTAAGATAAAGAATTTTAAAGGATGTAAAATTTCATTTATTTATTTATTTTTACTTCAGGTTCGTATAGAAAGAAAACAACAAAAACAACCAACACCAGCCTTGTGTTGGTGGAAACCAACCAATGCTTAAATGCTTTCCTAATGTTGCATCTTCCCCATCATAGAGGTGTGAAGGGTGATAGGAAAAGAACAATTGTGAAGTATGCTCTTGGTCACCTCCAGCTAGGCTTTTTAATTGAGTTTCAACTAATTTAAAAGGATAGCTATTCTGGTTGTATACTCCCTTTCAGCCAGCAGGACAACTCTAAGTGAGAGCAGATGGACTTGATATCTCACAGTTAACTGAGCAGCTCACCACTTGGTGCCATTCTACCCCCCACCCATGTGGTTTTCAATCTGTATGCAACAGTGTGATGTGCTGGGATGGGAAACTTTGGGATCTGAGCACACTCATTGCTGTGCAATTCTGGGATATCCCTGTTTCTACGCTGCAAACTCCCACTGTCCATCCTCTCCTGATGCCTCTCATTTATTTGAGGTGACTAAGTTTGAGGGGGTATTTTGCATCTAGAAGGTGACAACCTAAGTGGAAGGAGGAGGAGTAGATGCCAGCAGGCTCAGCTCCAGCAAACCTTCTCTCACTGTGTTTTGTTCTTTTTTGTTTTGTTTTATTTTTTAAAAAGGTAAGACCTACAGATACACAGAAGGTTATTGTTTGCAAAGCCTGTAGTTGAACATCTCTGTCACAGCCACACTTTACTTTTGATGCTTCTATTAATTTTTAAACCTTTTTTTTTCCTCTCTTTTTTTAAGACCATCAGATGCAGGGTGTTTAGTTCACAGTGCCTTCTAATAGCTGGGCTTGTGAAGATCATTTTCATGGCTAAGCACTGTGTGAGCTCTGCCTAGTGTGATCCTCTCTTTGCAAAATATCCCTGCTTCCTCAGCTCCTGGCCTATTTTAACCCTTCCTGTAGTAGAACATTATAGCCTGTGGTTTTCTCTTTAATAATTCATGCCTCCATCCCTTCCAGTGGTCTTTAAGCTCCACAGCCTTGAGTTAGCATCAAGAGCAGAGTTTATTCTGAATTGACAAGAGAATTTTCAATTCCTTAAAAAACATTTCTTGTCAACACTGGCAGCTAAATATTTCATGTCCTCATGCCCATGGACCCTTAGGGACCTGACAGAAAAGACTCTTCTAACCACTGTAAATGATAAAAAGCTACTTCCCAAGCTGGGTTTTCTTTGTCTGGTTTGGGCTGAGTTGTTGTTTTTTTTTTAATTAAACTGATCTTCAGTGCATCTGTCCAGAAGAGTACCAGTTAATTTATCCATCACAGTACAAGTTAATCTAAGAATGGCTCCCATAATTTTATGGAAGGAAAGAGAGAATCTTCAGCAGATACATTGTAGTTCATCTCATAAGTGTTTAAATTTGACATCTGGATACATACAAGCCACCTAACTTGTGTGAAAATAATTTTTAATGCCTGAACTCACAATGGGCTTGTGGTAAATGCCCCTGAAATTCAGATAAAGAAAAAAACCTGTGCTTGTAAGATGAGAAACATAATATAAGATGTCCTTTAACCAAAAAAAAAATGCTTCTATAGAAGGCATGAGAGCTTTTAAACTCATAATTTCAGCTTGTTCATAAATTGCAGACAGTGGGAACCAGTTGCATAGAAGCAAGAACAATCTTTTTAAATTAGAGGGAAAACCAAGAAGAACAGATTCCATATGGGAGCACGGAAATTACCTAGGTAGTTACAAAAAGGAAACCCCACTGCCATCTATTGTGGCTGAATAACAGTATTTAGCTCTCCAGCTATGATCTATATTTCCATAGGAGAGGGCAACATCCCTGTAGCCAGGCAAACAACAAGTGGCACAAAGGTTTCAAAGGACACTGTCTCTAAACTGGCACCATTTGGCAGGTTGGCCAGTGCCCCACAAAGTTGAGTGCTGGGTTGTAACAAATTTCTCTTCTGTTCCATCCAGAAATAAAGCAATCATCAAACTGCCTTTTCTTTTTTTCACTCATTTTTTTTTTTTTCTCTCCACCTTTAAGCAGTAGGACTTAAAAGCCCAGCATGATGGTAGCTGCAACCAATTTGCAATCTGATGCAATTCAAGATTCTTGTTTTTCTGCTGTTGCTAATTTTGGCACCACAGCCTCTAATCAGTATTTCCTAGATGTTAATTTGATTCAGGTCTAAAATTGTGCTGGGCAATTAGGATAGGGGGGAAGGAAAGAAAAAACCCCATGGTTTGCTAAGTTGTTATAACAAAGCATGCCATACAGCCCTACAAAAATGAGTACAGCTGCCTGGTCTTTTTAATTTAAAGCAACTAGTTTCTTGAGAAATGGGCCTAATGAAACCTAGCTTCTGAGGAATACGTGTCTCTCAGATGATTGGGAGCTCTGAAAGAAGTCTCTTCTATAGCTGGGACATTTGAAAAATCTATCTGCACAGAGATCTCTGTGTTAGGTCAGTTAGGTCTTCCCTTCACTATTTATAGGATCTTTTTGACCCAGTCATTTTCAAACCATAAAATACATAGAGATCTCCTTGAGCTCTTTGTCAGACCTGGGGAGGCACGGACACATGCAGATAGGGTGAAGGCATAGGCTTCAGATCTGTAGAGACCCAATCAAAACATCATCTTACCTGAGAAATGTCCATAACAGAGTCACAGCTGAGAGGCCGAGCAGATGTCAAGTCATTGGAACCCAACACAGTTGAGATAATCCCATTCTGATCAATCCGCCTGATCATAGTGCCATCCACAAAGTAAATCAACCCAAACTTGTCCACAGTGATGCCTGAGGAGGAAAAAAGTAAGACAGTCAGAAACAGCAACTTGACAATTATGAGATGAATAGAAATCTGTGTCTGGTCTGACATTCATGAAAGAGTAAGGCGGCTGGATTGGTTGGGAGCAATAGATTTTATGGCATTCAAAGGGGATGAGATGAAAGTTGGACATGTGGGAGTCCTGGCTATCAGGAGCTTTGACCTGGCACCATTCCACGGAAAGCTCTTCCAACTGGCATATGATGCAATTTAGAAATCCCTGCTCGCTCCTGGAAAAGGGCACAGCATTCCGTGAGCTGCTAGAAGGAAAAGGCTTTCGAATAACTACGTGTCTTGCACCTTCAGAAATGTGGTGCTGTTGCTTGTGGTATGAATATTAATCCATGCACATGGAAAAGGTTACGCTGGTGAATTTTTCAGAAATGGCAATGAAAAAAGGCAGCAAAAGTTCCATTAGGTCAATCAAATTCCGAATGACAAATGTGGAAGGGTTTTTCCTAGGATAATCCTACTAACCTATAGCATTTCACCTGCTTCTCAACTCTGCCAGGTGTTTCATTTCATTGTCCAAACCTCCTTTGTAGACATACACCTGTCAGTGGATTTGAGGTCTGCCAACAACAGTTACAGGCTGCTGATTCTCCTCACCTGCAGATATGTGCCATTTCACTTCCCCCTAAGCATAATTTCTCAAGTATTTGTTATGTTAGCATAACCTCCTTTAATCCTCTTTATCCCAAGCTACCTCTACTCTGCATCTTCCATCAGAGGATTTCATGGTGCTTTACACTTACTAATTAGACCTCCTAACACTCTGCAACTGTGATCATCCTAATTTTACGTATCAGGAAAATAACAGATAAAGCACTTTTCACAAGGTCACAGAGAAATTCCATGACTGAGGCAGAAATAAGAAGTTAAGGGCCCCATTCACCTCTGTTTTATGCTAGTATGAATTAAAAATACCTCCACAGATACTAATAGAGTCATCCATCTCATCTACCCTATGGTGGAAGAATCCTGCTCAGCATAATATTTGAGTGTCTTAAAGACGTTAAGAGAATGTAAAGGAAGAGGAAAAGAATGCAGAAGCCTGTAACAACCTTTTCTATGCAAGTGAAAGCTCTGCTTGGAATACATGACTAGATGAATATTAGCATCTTCCTATTTGGTTTCTTTCGCTAGCAGGGTAGCAAGAACTTGGCAAAAAAAGCAGACATCTGCATCGTGCATGCAGGCAAGTATCTGGAGTTTTTCCAACCAGTGGAGAGAAATACCTACTTCTAGGGTGCAATTCATATCACCCTAAAGCAGATATCCATAAGGGAGTATATTAATCCATCTAGCAACACCTTTCCCTCCCCGTTGACTATGAAAGGAGACTACAGCAAGTATCTCCAAAGGAAACATTTATACTGTAGACAGATAAAAGTTGGTGAGACAAATCCTCACTATAAGGGTTTTTTTGGCTGTCAGATGGTGACAGATGTGATGGAAAATCTGTTGCAGACATAAAGCTTTGAGAATGTTCAGGAGAAGGGATCAGACCTTGTGTTTCTCCAAAACGCTGTATTACAGCCAGATCCCCTTGTTTGAAACATTTATTCTCAGTCTCCATCCACTGTGAACTATGCTGTGAAGCAGAGATGCAGCAGTTCACAGATCAAAAATTTTAGATTTTCATGTAGCAGGCACTAATCCCCTGATCACTTTGGCAATTAAAATAATGGCCTTCAGCCAGTACTAGAACTATTACAAGGGATGGAACCCACAGAGGCGCATTATACATGGAAAAACATGTCACATTTGGTCATACAGAAATCCACAGAAGATAATTTAGCCTGGAAGTAAGAGCAAGAAAATCTCAGGACTAAGTAATTGTTTGAGAGAAAGAACAAACTTCAAACAAAGTCAATTAGAAGTCAGGGAACCAATGTTTCAGATCACTGAGTTGAATGGGAGCTGTGTATTTTTGCTAGGAGGTAAAACCAGCATTTTCCTGAGTTCTTCGCAGCATCTCCCTGTCTGAAGGACATCATTTTGACCTGGATTGGATATTTGACCATCAGAGCAGTGAGATTTCAGAATAGCCTGTAGGGCAGTGAGAAAAAAATAAATAAATTACTTACTGCTTTTAAGATGAAGTTCATTAATTTTGGAGGGGATTATATGGCAGGATTGCTGGGATAATGGATGACTGGACTAAATGACCCAAAAGATTGCTTCTAGTCCTACATTTTGATACCTGTGTTTAATTCATGCCATGGCAGGGCTGACCTCTGCAGGACCATGAAACAACAGTCTCAAAAAGGAGATGCAGGTACCTGTTGCATACCTGAGTGCTACAGGAGAAGCCACAGAAGTGGTGGCCATTTGTTCTCACTATGCGATATAAACACATCAGTTGTATCTTAGCACTCTGAAAAGCAGCCAGGGGATCTGGCAGTATAAGCATCAATATCTCACCTGCCTTGAGATCTGTCAGCCTTGTGCCACAGTTGGTGCCCTGCTCAATGACTCATCCAGGCACATGTCACCTGTCACTGGCATCTCCCATTGAAGGTTCCTGCTCCTCTAATTATTTTGCCCACTGAATGGTAAAATCTTCAATGTTTGTTGGTGTTTGCTTGACAACCAGGAATACAATGGAGGTCTTTAAGCAACATGGTAGACATGCTTTTTCAGAAGAGGCTTAATAGAAGGGTTAGCTGATCTTAATTGGCTTTTGTCAAACACAGGAGGCTCTTACCCATTCCTGGGTTCACAAGGAGTATTTTTCAGGAGGCCTGTCCATTAGACCCTGTGACAGGCCAAAAGCCAGCGAAGGGTGGCAGGCTGGATAATGTGATTTTAAATGAGGCAGAATTTTCTCCCTTAGCTAGTTCCATATGTATTGGATTGGATTTATCAGCAGTGTGTGCTGACAGCCTCTTGCCGTGTTCAGGGCTGAGGTCTGATGGCTGGTCTGATTAACCAGTTACAGTAATAACAACCTGGATGTAGCCTGGCTCTCAAGCCAGCTCTGATCAGTTGATAGAGCACAACTTTATTTGGCATTCAAGCTTAGACAAAGAGCTTGCACACCCAAATATGTTAAAGTGGAAGAGCAAAGTTACTGCTTATCATCCTGCTCCAGATCCTTATCACAGAGCACTTCTCTGCTTATCCCTCTTTCACAGAGGCTAAGCAATCCCAATTGCCTTGCATTTCCTAGGATATTCTACAGGGTAAGAATTTGCAGGCTGTCAAAGCCCTACATTCCCATTTACATATGCCAAAACTGTAAATTCCATTTTGCACATGCCCCTCCAGCTCCAATCCCTTTCTGCCTTTAGCTGATTGTCTTGGAATCAAATCTAATTATGGAGAGGAGCCCTGTTCTCCTCCAAAGTGTCTCTGGATGGATGACTTCTGCAGAGAGGAAAAGAAGCATCTCACAGTTTCTTTGCAGCAAATTATAGAGGTTAGATTGGATCTTTCTGTGTTTCCTTTCTGAAAATGGCACAATTCCAGTGCTGGGAGCTGGCTCCTGAAAATGGGCACAGAAAGGGGTAATTTGCACGTTACGCATGTAAAGTCAAAGGCCTTGGCTTCCTTTGGCAGAAGGTTCCTCTCATGTTTCCATAGGAACATAAGGGAATTAAGGATTTTCAGCACACAGCTCGAAGTTCAATCTCACAGTTACTGAGAGAAAACATCTGCTGCCACTACCCAGGTAGCATTACAGATCCAAACTTTAAGCTCTGAGATATGAAATCCATACGCTATGAAATCATGCTGGCTCCTCTCAGATAGTCAGTGATCCCATAAGAAACAAGGGCTTGTAGCACCACGTGCATCACACCAGTGAGTTGTGCTGACAGAAAGTGGTGACACGATGACATTTGCTTGAAATGTCAGGACCTTGTGGTGTGAGGAGGTGACAGCACAACGTTATGCTGCAAATAGCTACTGGGACATGGTGGGTTTCTTCTAGAAGATGAACCACTAAAAGTGATTGCATTGCACATGTTGCTCTACTTAGGAAAAAAAAAAACAACAGGGATGGGGGGGGAAAACTTTTTTAGGTAAAAAAATAGGTGCCAAAGAAATAAAAATTTGGAGCTTTCTTGTCTGCCTGGATGCTGAATGACTGAGTGATAAAATGGCAGATTAAAATCAATGTCAATGAGTCCAGAGGAATTCACAGGGAAATGAGTAAGCCCATCTACCCATATGCAGTGACTAACAAAATACCTCACAAGAAAAAGATTTTGGAACTCTTGTGAAAAATTTTCAGAAGAGATCAGCTTTGTGCTCTGCAGTGGTCAAGGAGGGAGCTAGAAGACAGCAACAGATGAGGAAAGGCACAGAAAGAAGAACAGAAGGCAGCTTTCTGGCCTCAAAAAGACGACACTTATTCATGCTGTGGCTAAAAAAAAATGTTGAAATTATTAGCACAGGATGGAAGGACAAAAGTAGGTCTTCATGAAAGCTTCTAGATAAATTGATGGTGGCATCTAACCACAGATCCAGGTGCAGCCTTTTCAGAAAGTCCCCTAAATGTTGATGACTAGAATCTGGTGTGTTAGGAGGGAAAGACCAACTTATCATTGCTCCTTTCCTTACGTGCCTTTTCTGGCCACATCAAGAGACAAGACATTTTGTTCAATCAGCCTCTGCTCTTCCCTGAAATGGCCCTTGCATTATTATTTGACAATAAAAATGTTAACAGATTGTGGAGAGCTGAGTTTCTTCTTTAAATTCTGTCGAACTCATGAACATTTAGTGAACAACTGAGAATTTTGTTTACACATTCAGCA
>NW_009953960.1:400655-416825 GCF_000747805.2 Chaetura pelagica
AGCAGGACACAGTGAAGGAAGCAATCTGTCTCCAAATTAATTACTTCATTTTGTATTGTTTTTGTGGTGCTAAATGAATGAGATGTCCCTCCCCTCCCTGTCCCTTCTGAAACCTTCTTCCAATTGTGTCAGACTTGTCACTGAAATCTCTCTTAATTGCAGGCTCCTTGGTAATTTCTTTGCCACAACATTTTCCTGAGGAGAATCACTGGTGAGTACTCAGATGAAAACAAATGCTCTGACAAGCTGGAGTTTTAATTTTTCTTTAGATTGCTTGTAGAAGAGGATCATTATTAGCAGATGATAATTAGAAAGTGCTAACACTTTAATTTGCAAGGATATATTGAAATTCATTAGCATCTGAAAGCTTTGCTGTGCTCTGTGGCAAATAAATTAGAAGTAGCAGACTGGTTCCTAACAGCTCCCTGACCAAAGAACTGCCATCACTACTGCATCTGTTGATCTACCTGTCCTCTGTACAGCCTACCTTTGCTGGAGATGACCAAGACTGGGGAAGAGTTAAATTCCTAGCGTGGGGTTTTTTCCCTCCTAATGTCTCACCTAAGCTGATCAACTAAAAGGAGTGCTGTTTCACTGCAGAAAGACAAGAACCTCTATCCAGCAGGTACTGGTACAGGGGTGAGACTTGTTCAAGTACACCTGGTGAGAAGACAAGGGGGAAGGGCTTTACACTGGAAGAGGAGACACTTAGGTTAGGCATTGGAACACATTTTGTTTTGTGTGTGGTTGGTGAGACACTGGCCCAGATTGCCCAGGGAAGCAATCTAGTGGGAGGTGTCCCTGTCCATGCCAGGTAGGTTTAACTAAATTATCTTTGAAGGTTCCTTCCAACCCAAACTATTCTAGGATTCTATGATTCTAAGAAATTACTCATCCTGAACTGACAGGAAGTGCAGTGGGAACTGGAGAAGTTAATCAATGCTGTGGGAAAAGGCTGCTGCTCAGAAAGTGGAGAAACATTCTGAATGGTGTGAGCTGGGCTGGGGACCTCATCCTTCAAGCTATCATCTCCAGGAGGAGACTGGCACATCCAGATCCTTGGACATGTGCACTGGCATAAAATGAACCACCTTGAGTCTACCAGTTGCTTTCCACTGAGAAGAGAGCAAAAAAACCTGCTTGCCCCAGATGCCTGACTGATCCAAAAGGCTAAAGGTAGAAGCTAAAGTATATATTGACACCTCATGACTGATTCTCTAGTCTTCATGAACTGCTGTTTTTCACTTGGCAGGCCTGTATTCCCTCAGTATTTCCCAGCAAACTGCAAACATCAGCTAATTAAAACATCATGAAAGTGTAGGCAAGATTTTGTTACCTTACAATTTTTGAACAAGTGCAAAGACGTCCTCTAAATACACAAATCTGACATTGCATGAATTATCTCTTTTCAGTGAAAAAAACAGCTTTAGCCTTAAAAAGCAGAGTCCCATGAAGAGTGGTGATTCTTGAAGAACTGAATTTTCCAAGTCCTTTCCTAGTCAGGTGTTATCTCTACAGTGACAGAATCATTTCCTCTTACCATTCATTTATGAGTGTTTATTCCCCTGCCAAGGCAGGGAAGCTAAAGGGTAACCTGAGGACTACTAGTTACTTGTACAATAAGTCATTTTTGTTGTGAACTATTGTGAAGTACATGAAAGAAGAGCATTTGCTGGATTTTTCTGCTAGGATGACCCACTGTGAGATACAAACAATACTGACATGACATTGTCAGTGTGAATTTTCACTGTTAATCATTTATTGAGGTGAATGGAAAGTGAGTCACACCTGCTAAAGCTGCTGCCTCAGCCAACTTGGCTAACTCAGGCTAGAACCAGATCAGGGAACACTGTTTACGAACCTGCTATTGGCAGTGTGGGCTTTCTGGGTTATTATTATCTCCTTGCCATGTTACTTTGTGTCATTTCCTCTTTCACCCTCAATTTACTTCTATTTTGTGAAATTTTGGGAGCTTTGAGGAATGAACGCATGTGTTTTGCTGTTACATTTCTGAGGTGGAAGAACAGTCTCCTGAGAGCTTGAATTGCCAACAAGGAGAATTTCAGTGCTGAAAGCTTTGAACTTCAGAGCTCTGTTTCCCATAGCAAAGCAGAAACATGATTCATCTAAACCTTGCAACATTCATCCACGGAGGGAAATGAATAATATTCCTCTTATCTGGTACAAGGGAGAAGGGATGTCCAACAAAAGCACTGGCTTGGTTGGTTTTGTTTTTCACTGGTTGAAAATCAAAGTGGTGTAGAAAATTGGATTACAGATTTTTGGATTCCCTGATCTCATGACTCATCTGCTGGACTGTCTGAATCTCTCTGCCCAAGTCACTTAATTTTCTTTTTGTGAGATCATTTCTGCATGGCAACCTGTCCACGGGTAGCTGTTCCCTTTCTATATCTGTGCCTCTGGCAATACTTTACTGCCATATAACTGTCATGTCAGGGGAGTCTGGAGTGCTTGGAAACCATGCTGGGCCCTTTGGACATTACCAGGGTAGCAGTTCAGCTTTCAGTGCACTTGGCAAAGAACAAGTCTCCCAAGGTGTATTTTTCCATGTCTTGCCAGGAATCAACTAGCTGACATGTAACAGCAAAAAAATAATCACAACTAGAGCAGACAGAAAAGATCACTAAATCAGGTTGCATTTCTTGGACAATAATATCATCTCTTTGTCAAGAAAAATAACTTCCTGAGAAGTTTATCCAAGAGGAGATATCACAGCTCAGCTGTCTTTATCTTACCTGCTCTTTGTTAAATTACTTGTTAAAGGATGCCCAGGTTTTGCTGGGAAGTTGCTTTACAAAGAGGTTGGGAGAGGCTTGGAAATCTGCATGGGAATCTTTCTTTGCCCACCTTCACAGACACTGCAGAAGGTGTGTACAACAACAGTATCTTGCACCTCATCTTTATACCCTCTGTGTTTTTTTCTTAGGAGTTGTGGACAGCTGGGAGGAATGACATATGCAGAGCCTGTTACCTTGAGACTGCCAGACTGAAGTCTTGGCTACACACAGGACTACATATGTTTGGCTAAACCTGTTTAGAACAATTTAGTTCACAGTCACAAAGCCTGTGTGGTGCTTTTATTCTGATTTGACTGTGCTTTTATCACATTTAAGTAAGCTAATCAGGAGCCAGGTGAGCTCATGCTGAAGCAGACCATTCCCATACTGAAATTAGTATCCACCCCTCTATACGATATAAGCTGGATGCCATGGTATAATGTCCATTTATAAATCTCAATTAACATATGCAGCAGTTGCTGCTTTTGTTGCTGTTTTATATAGATAGCAATTCTTATAGAGTGTTTTACTTTTTAGTGTCAAGAAAACCTCAGTGAACTGAATGTAAGTGGACCCAGTCCAGACTGGGGAGGACCAAACACTGATATTTGGTAAGAAATAGTGGCTAATCAGGCATCAAACTAATGGGTGGCTTTATTCTGTTGCCTTTTGGCCATATGCCCATCACTACAGTCCTCTGGTCTGGCACTCCTCAGTCATCTCAATAAGAAGAACCAGGAGTGGCTGAGGTTGACCCATACCGACTCATTTACAGAGGCAAGCCCTTCAGATGTGTTTGTGGGTTGATATGGGAATCCCAGCAAAATCCAAGCTCATTTTCTGAACTGGAGAGGAGAACAGTCTCCTGCACGACTAAACAAGCCCCTTTCAAAAAGACCCCTTTATAAAGGCCCATGGAGAAGAATCAGTCTCACCCCTGGGGTTGGTAAGGGTGGCATCAGTGCCTTTGCCTCCATCTCCACAGCGGGTGTCATCAAACGGGAGGCACTGATCCCCAGTTCCAGCCAAGACCTCTGAATTCTTCACGATGTCCTTCACTGACGTGGTTGACTTGATCTTATAGATACGTCGGCTGTTGGTGTCGGAGAGGTAGATGGAGCCACTGATTGGATCTGTGGTCAAGTAATACTTATGAGCTGGGCTGTGGCTGAAAAACAAGGGTATGATGTTAATATTTTTTTGATTATTTGTTTCCTAAAGGCGACAGGCAATGCAAGCACTTAAGAGAATAAAAAGGCACTAGGCAGACAGAGTGGGCAAGGGAAGCAGTGCTGTGTTTGCTGTTAGACCACGGTGTGTTACAGCACAGGAACCTGAGCTGTATCTGTTACCAGTTGCTGTGCCCGGGGTGCTCTCAGGAACAGAGGGCAGCTACCACACGACAGGCTTGCTGGCCCAAGCAAACTCATGCCAGGAACTACTCTAGGTTGAGTTCCAGTGCCTGGGATTGCTTAATTGATTAATTTAGACACAATCCTGAGACTGATGTTAGTGCAGTGCCAGAAAGTGAAAGGAAAGCATAGTAGACGAGGTGCAGAAAACAAAGTAAAAAAATCAAATCACTCCCCCCACTCCAAGAAAGACCCCAGGACAAAATTATAAAAGCAGATTCCCAGGTGAAAAGCATTTGCAGGAATGCTCTTGAAAATCACTGCACCAAGGCTTTTCTGGCGTTCTTGCTGACTCCAGCAAAGACTTTAAGAGTCCTGTCCTGCCTTTGTGGAGATCAGGGGAAGTCCTGCCACTGAGTTCAGCTGGACCTCACAGAAGAGAGAAACAAAATAGTCCTTGGAGTGTCATGTTTTGCCCTAAGTAAAACATGAACTAGGAGGAGGACTGAGAAACCTGAGCATCAGTCCCCTGGTAAACCCCTTTCATTCCCTGCTTCCTCAAAAACAAGAAAGGGTGGTGATAGAATGGGGTGAGAAGACAGAAGGATGTTTTTAGCTCCATGACTACAACACTAAATGAGCCCAAGACTGAAGAAACTGATAAACTAGCATCCACTTTATGGAAAGCATTCAGTGAGACTGGCCAGAAAAGAACACTAGATTAATTTAGACACAAATAAAAAAATGTCTTTCAAGGATTCTATCTATAGTTTAATATAGGTATTAAACTTATTAATTTCTTTTATGAAAATTAAGTGTTTTATTACTAGTGTGAATTGAGCTGCATCTCTTCTAAGCCTGAAACCAACAGATGAAATTTGTAACCTGCTGCCAGAACAGAGGTCTCCTTACTTCTAAGAAAGGCTAAGCAGTAATTAGAACAAGTAGGAAAAAGCCTCTACTCTTCTCCAGAACACCTTCAAGCTGTCCAAACTCATCAGGTCCCAAAAATTCATGATAAATGTACAGGCCATAGTTCACAGTTTTGCACTTCATGGAATTGTTCCAGGAAAAGCTGGTTGGAAGCCTGAGCATTGATCACAGTTGCCTCTATCCCTCATTATAAGAAATTTCCTCTTTCTTTCAACCTTTATGTTAGGAAAATTAACCCCACTTCAGACACATAAAAACTACTGAATTATTATCTGCTTAAAAAAGCTGTAAGTTGGTTCTTCATTCAAATTACTTAATACTTTGGGAAAAAGCCTTTCTGATTTATTCTTGAATATCCCTTGTGATTTATCCTATTAAAGTCTGAACAGATTTCATCTTCACAAATGACAGTGATTCTTGCTAAATAAAATGCTCTGACCTTCAAGACAGCTCCAGCCTGACAGTTCAGTCTCCATCTGTATTCCTTTCCAATGACAGCAGGCTGGTAGGGTATTATTTCATTTACCTGCATGTCACTCACACTAAGCAAGTGGCTTCAACACTGGTGGAAGAAGTTCCCTGTGGGAAACCATCATCCATTTTGATCAGGGCCTTGCATTTTCTGCTGACTGTCCTAACAAAGCCCAGCTGAATGTCAGTCTGGTTTTGAGCTGTTCCTAATCTCTATTTTGCATGGGAGGTGGACAAGAGGAGGACATTTTTAATGGCACTTTGCAATTCTTTATAATCTTTGCCTGGAAAGCACAATCTTGCAGCAGGCCATTTGCAGATGGGCAAAGGCTAATGACTTTCCCCAAGATGGATAAAAATGGTACCAGAAAGGGAGGTTCCCACTCCCACATCCCAGCACTATCACTGTAATTTATTTTTGGATTTCATAGACTCACTCTGGTGGATTTTATTATTGATTTCAACCTTCAGGGGAAGAGAGAGATCTTAAAGCTGTTTTCTAATCCCAGCTCCTGTGTAGAATGGATGCTGAAACAACTGCTGGTTGCTTTTAACCATAGATCAGAGAAACAGGTAAAAGCAAAACATTCATCTGGCAGAAAAGCTGAATGCTACTTCCCACTTATATTTACTAAGTAAAAAACAGGTCGTATTAAGGTAGTATTTTAAGTAGTTGCTGGTAACCCAAATTTAGTTATATTAGTGATGTCCTGACTATTGATGCCACAAAAAAAGCAGGGGTGATTTCAAAGTTCACAATCATTTAAAAATTAGCTCTGACTGGTTAAACTTTTAATCCTCTGCATAGCTGAATGCCACAGAGGCACACACACCTCTACTACCACATGTGTTTTGGAAGAGGTAGAAACTTATGTCAATTAATCTACCCATGGTATGGTAATAATCTTGGGTCACTAAAAATTTGGATATCACCTGGTGAGCTAGTAGTGAAATTCTCCCAAGGCATACAATTACCTTTTAAAATCTAATGTTAGTAATGTTATGGGTGGCCCAAATACAAATTATATCTTTTCTTCTGCGTGGCTCTGTGTGAGTGATAAGAAATATTGGCTCATTTTAATTGGCTGGACTTCTTAGGCTTTTCTTATGATGGTCTCCTACACACCACCCCATGCATAGGGCTTTGCTGGGTGGAAGGGCTCCTGGAATGGCTTAGGCAGTGGAGTATTTAACCGTGTGGGACAGGAACCCAGGATGTTTTGGAGTAGGGAAGATAAAACACAACCTATTAAAATTATCAAGCTGGACTTTACCTCCCTGGCCTCTGCCAACAGTTTTCATCACTACACTGGGAAGGTGTCACGTTCTGCCCTTACACAAATTGCAAAGCATCACACACTGGAGCTTTTGCTTAACACTTTGGGATCCTTCAGAATGAGAGAAGCTAAATAAACATAGGTTAGTATTGCAAAAGTTCCCGAACTGCTTCCCTTCATCTGTGATAAAGCATGAGCACTGGAGCTGGGAACACTGGGGCTTTGTTTTTTATTTAAAGCCACAATCAATAGAAAAATCCAAGAGGCAAATCGGACTGAACTGAACACCAAGTGAAATAAATCTGCCTGGGGCGAAGCAGAGGAGATTTTTTTTCCTTTCATCCTCTCTCATTGCTGTTAGATAACAGACCAAAACAAGAGACAGGTTTTTTTTACCATTCAGAAGACTTAATTTGTTACAGTAGTTGTAGTCTTAGAATATTTATCCCCCATATTGACATTGCCACCAGCAGATAAGTACTGTAGGTGAAGAGCTGATTTTCCATTCAGAGCTTTCCTTTTGTTATTAAGGCTTTCAAGAAGAAACCCTCAGCACTGTATTAATATTTTAGTTCCCTGAAGCAACAAACAAAAGTTGCAGGGATGGGGTGAGCTTGTTCTTAGCCAAGAACTGATGCTTTAGTGGATATTAGTGGGCATGATGGTGTAGTCACTGGGAATGAGGGCAGTTCTACAGGCAGAAGTTCTGCAGGCCGAAGTGAAATGAAGGTGATATGGCTTCCTTCTACACTTGTGATACAATGATATGCTGGTAAAGCACAATCCTCCAGGTTCAGAATTATCCCAGTTGTTTGGGGTTGCATATAGGCTTTCCCTGGTCCCCTTCATTTTCTCATTCTCATTGTTTGAACAGGATGGTACCAGCACCATTTGGGGAACTCTGCAGACATGTCAGGAGATTCAAACTCCATTTTAAAGTGCTTATGCTTTACATGATTCCTTAAATACAGACAGGAAGAAGGAAAGTGATAAAAAGCTGAGGGAATAGGGAGACACATGACACTCTTGGATTGCCTCTGTAGTACTAAAATAGATGCACAGGTGTCAAGCAAAGCTTGGTATTATCTGCTTGGGCCCACAGCCCATGTTTTGGAGGAGTCTGCTAAGGAAACCTCTTGCTCCAAAGTGGGAAGACAATCTCTAAGGAATAAAGCTGAGAAAAGGGAGATGTTCCCTGGTTTCAGCAGGTTACATCAGGACAGCAGACTGCCCCTTTTTACTGGCTTCTGTTCAATGCCAGGGATTCATCTTACTGCTGAGTGTACAAGGTGCTTACATCTGAACTGGCTGCCTTAACTCCCTTTGTGGTCAATGCAGAGAAAAAAACAACTTTGAAGGTATGGTTTGTCTGACTTACTTTCAACATCTTACATCTTACAAAATGTACTGCAGCTTAGTTTCTCAAACACAAGGGCATCTACAACCTCCTCTAAAGGAAAACTTCTGTTACTGGAAACAGTGTGGCTCTGGCTTTCACTGTGGTCAACAGACAGGAGCAGTCACAACACCAAAGTTACTTACTCATAGCAGCTTGTCTGAATAGACCAAATCTAAATAAGCCCTGGGGCTTCTTTGGATCAGATGTCTCTGTTTAAGGAGATGAAACCACCTCTGTAAAAGTTTCTGTGCCAGCTGCCCTCTTCCCCTCTGAGCCGTTCTGGCCACATGCATTTGCTGGTGACTAAAGACCTACTGAATTCCTGCAGCCAAGGGTTTTTTGTTCATCAAGGCTGTGTTTCCATGGCTCCATGCTAAGCACCCTGCAGCTCACAAACAGAGGATTTTTTTTTAATAGCTTGTGCGAGGTACTGGCCTTTTTTTTTCCCTGGGTGACATTCAATAGATTAATACATAAGGAGGCCACACAGTGCAGTGAGCAGAATTTACACTTGGCCTTTTAGTGTTTTCAGTTTCTGTGCAATGCCCAAAGCTCTTCTAGTGTCATAGGCTGGATAATAAAACTTTACAGCAATGACATAAGCCAAATCAGGGACTGCAAAGGACTGTTGATCCAATCCTAGGGCAGTTTTCTGAGATAACTGTCTTTGCAGCTAATTGTAGATCTGCCTCTCTAAGGTGCTAGTGGAAACAAGAAAGGAAAAATGTATTTAAGTGTGGTCACTTTTTGTATATTAGCAAGGCAGAAATGCCTCATTGCACTCCTTGCTCCTACAGAGACAAGACAATTATAATTAACTGCAAATTATTTTTGCCACGCTTGGAAAAAGTCATTAGCTTCTACAGGCCCATCAAGACAAGTCCATACACAGACGTACTGGAGTAAGTTCCTATGAATCTATCAGGGAATGACAGATGGGTGTAAATTTGGGAAGAATCACAATTTGGCGATGCTTTTTGGGCTAGATAACATTCCCCATGTTGATACAGCTGTTTTGGCTGTTGCAGAATTAGACCTTGGTTACCTATGTTGTGCTGTGAAGCCAAGTCTCTTGGTAGGTGGTTCCAGAACCTCTGGAGATCGAGCTCACCACAGGTTACATAGTTGGGAGTCTTTTCCCCTGAAGTGAGGAAACTTTTGCATATGAATTACAGCTTTTCCAGACCACTGAGACCTAGGCCTGTGGATCTCACCCTTTGCAGCTGTTGTCTATCAATGGTGTCAAGCTTAGGACCTTCTGGAACTCAAAGCACTGGAGCTTTAGCTAAGACTACACCTCCTCATTTCCCTGTGGCTCAGGAATTCAGAGACTTCCTAACAAGAAGTAAAAAAAGAGCTCAGACTGCAAATGACACAGAACAGCTGCTAACTCACTCCCTGACTATTGTCACGGACAGGAAGATTTGATCTAGAGCTCCTCCTCATCTTCTTCTCTTCCTTCACTGGTCCCCTTTGGACTGCAGTGAAGCAGGCAGGTCTTGGCTTTCTTTCATTTCATTTATTAGTTTTTAGGAATTGCCTAAAGGCTGAAGCCCTGGCAGCTCTGTAAGGCTCTGCTGGCACCTGCAGCATTTGTGGCCAGTCCATATATCTTCACTCAGTTATTGTCTTAATATATAAAAGCCTCATCTTGTGACAGGTACTCAGCTGCTGCCCTTCACTGACAAAGCAGGTACACTTTAGTGCCTGTGTGTTTCTAGGGCATTGAGGATACAACCTGGCTGTTTCAAAGAGAAATGAATTTTTCTATTGCTTTCAAATGATGTGAAAGAGGAGCTGGAGGGCTGGAACTCAGCCTGATGAAGACAGTCAGTGCAGAGGTCTTGTGTACCAACCTCCCAGCCCTGCTAATAGATGCTTTGGGCCAGTCCATTCTAAGTGTGGAAACTCTGCCCTTCATTAATGTTCTGGCAATAGGGCAAAAAATCAGTTTCTACTCCATTGCATTTCCAGGCATGCAGATAAAATGAACATTTCTGGTTTTGCACAGCCCCTAGGAAGTCAAAGAAACAGTACATAAAAAGCATGTAGCAAGAAAAATCCCCAATTCCAAATGCAAAAAGAAAACTAAACCAAACAAAAAAACCCAAGCAACCCAACTCCACAGTCTAAGCTTCTAATTTAGAAAGCAACTGGGGAGAAGGAGAGGGAACTTGTCAGAGCCAGAGAAGTCCTTGCAAACACAGACAGTGACAGGAGGTTGACATCATTCTGAATGCAATTGATTGGATCAAACCCACTGAAACTCCAGTGAACCCAAATGACAAATATTCTTAGTGACAAAGCTCCAATTTAGGAGTCTCTCTTTCATCTTGTTTTCTTGTCATTACTCTTTTTTTTTTTTTTCTTTATTGCATTTCCTGGCTAAGGCTTTGAGTTGTGCTACCTCCTATCTGAGCCTGACACACTTTGACATAATGTGAAGGTTCTCTGTGAAGAGCTCAGACTGACAAAGAATTACAAAAACTTACTTCCCTAAATGGGTGATGCTGGGGTATATCTGGCCCTTCATTATGCCTGTTACACTCCCCAAAACTCAAAAATAAGACATTTCACCATATGAAAATTACTTTTCCATCATAGCTATTCCAGTACCTTGACACTGACCCCACGTTGCACTCTTGGTTAATTCCCACCCATTTTTCCTTCCACCCTCCTCCTGGTTACTCTGCTTCTTGTGTCTACACTTCCCCCTGTCTCCAGCTATAACAACTCATGCAGAAGTTGGTGTGACTCTGCCCTGTGATGAATGGCTCCCAGTTCTGATGACTGATTGCCTACGCCAATTTTAATCACGCCAGCTTCATTTGCTAGTGAATCATCTGGAAACAGCACTTGTGGCTCACTGTGTAACAACATGCAACAAGACAGGGAGCAGCATAAGAATTCTCCACTGGTTGGCTTACCTATGTCTGAAATCTTTATTTCTGACAGAAGACAGGAAAGCAGGGAACAGAAGAGAGAATGAGGTGTTAGCAGCTCAGTTCGATGCATTATTAGCAGATTGAAAACTTGACAGTAACTGTATCATACAATGCAATAATAAATAAAGACTTAGCTGGAATGACACTGATATATTTTATATTGGATATCACTTGGCAGTGAGCTCACTTATGTACTGCTGCATATCACAAAGGAAGTTTGATCTCACCTGCTTGGAGCTATTAACTTATGCAGGAGATGGGACCAGGCAGACTTTACCATTCAAAGCAGTACTGAGCTAAATATATGTAGATGCAGATACCTTAACAGTATTTTTACTCTCAGTCAAAGCAATACCTTGTGATTTACAAAGGTAACTCAACAATTGCATAGTTACGGGTGGCAGTTTGTTGCTGTGACCTCATGAACTCTAGCCCAGAGGACTGAAATTATGTTGAGGTGGACGTTTTTAATGGGTCTAGACCCTGGTTACATACCCAGCTGCAGTTACCTGCAACCCACAATCTATTTGCTTTCCTCTCTGTGACAGAACACTACACTCAAACCACACCTCCCCAGAACAAAACCCAAAAGCCATATAGTGAAAGTGTTAATCTCCAAGGAGATGCTGATTTGAGAAGACACAAGCAAACTCCATTTAGTCCCAAAGCAATGGATTTCCTCCATAGCTCTTGGTCAGACAGCATCTGAACCCACTTACTTTATGGCACACCCGAGTGAAGAAATGTTTATTAGATTCAGTAACTTAAGTGTTTGCACAGATGAAGCAGCAAACGTTCCAGCAGATTTAACCCTGGAGTAAATTTAACTCTGTGGCTCTGCACAAAAGCCAGCAAGGCTACTCTGTCAAGGCTTACAATTTTCTCTTCTCCAATCAGGACATTCTCTGCAAAATCTCTGCTGGGTCTGGTATTTCCACTGACAATGAAACAGGGATTGGGTTTTCAAAACTGTACGTCTGGGAATGAGATATTAATCCCACTCAGTTGCAATGGGATTTGGGCCCCAAATCATCTAGGCTCTCTGGAAATCTCACCTTTAGTCATTAAAATAACTTTCTGGCACTGGAAGAACATTACATTCTTTAATGTGGACCAGGTCTGAAGATTTATCCCAGTTTCCCACCTTACAAACATGAGAGTTACTATGTCCTTGGACCTCATGTAAGAGAATAGCAAGAATCAGGTTCTTGCTTATTTGCTCAGAAGGTATCCCAGCCCTCTGGAATGTGGCTGTAAACATCTCATTCTGGGCTTCCTAATTCAATGCCCTTGCTGCCCTGTGAACATATCAAGACACCTCTTCTGTAAGTGCCAGCCTTGTGATGGCTGTCTGAACTTTTTTTCTCATACACCATGATCTATGTCAATGGTTCTGCATGCCAGGTAAGAACTTCAGCAAGGTTTAAGGACTGTGGGGTATTTGTAAACAAGGGACTAATGGGATCATGCACCAATCTTGCTGCATCGTGTCTTTCATTTTCACCTGTGGCCCTGTGGAGCAAATACAAAGCAATGTATTGGACTCTGCTGCTCTAGTAAGCTGTCTAGCAAGCTTCCACATGGCAGTCCTTGCAGACATGGAGCCTTTTGTCATCAGCAGCTAGGACATTAAATCTCAGCAGAGCAGGGAGGTTCCTACTTTCTGGAAGATTCCCACTTTCAGGCCAGATATTGAGAGGTAAGTGGAAAGGTGAACCTTCCTACCATGCTAACCTCATATTGACCTTAGGTCAGGTCCATGAAGAAGAAAATTAATTCAGAAACAATAATTTAACTTTACTGAGTTTCCTGGGGTGAGTCTTGTCTGGCCACACAGCATCCAGAATCAGGCCCTGGAACTTTGAAATAGGTAATTGTATTTGTTGTAGAAATTTTAAGACAGGAAAAAATATCCCCAGTGAGGTCAATCTGAAATTTTGATTCAGTCACAATCTTTTTAATTTCCTCAGAACCTGGGACAAATATATACTCTTCCCTGTTCTTCCTTGTTTTCAATTTATCGTCTTTCATGAGCCTCCCTGGTTCTCCTAATATATATATTTATTTATTTATATTTGGGGTAAATAGAAACACTTCACTTACTTTCAGATGATCCATTGGCACATTCACCCTGACACTGCTGTTCAGTTGGGAACTGAGAAGAGCTGATATATGTTTGTTTCCATAAAAACAACTGGAGTCTGTAATTCCCTAGGTGATCATCCTGTTTTAAGTATGAATGATCACCTGTCCTCATTAACCTCTACATATCCTCATCAGTGCTGTGTCCTTCCAACTTTAGGTTCTCTCAGAGCCTGTTAGTTTTAAGAATTCCCTCTGATCTCTAACTACACCAAAAGGGACACATTGACACAGACTGATTTAACAGGACAGAAATGTGTCAATATTTTTGGTGTGTGATTCAGTTCTGGAAGAACTTGTTAGACTTGTGTTTCTCTGGTGTAAATCAAAGTCAGCAGAGTTGCAGAAGGCAAATCTGGACAGATTTTTTTTTTTTTTTTTCCTGTGATTCTGCAGGCTTTTTTAAGAGTTTTGCTCATTTTCCTTTTGGATATATAACATTTCTGCAGAACTTGAGGGCATAATTATAGTGGCCACATTCAGCACAACTTACCTCAGCTCCAGGATGTTGGTAACATTGCCAGAGGGGAAGATCCTTCGGATGTAGTTGAAATCTCCAACGTAAAGACTTCCATCAGACCCACATGTTAGGGCAACAGGAGCCAGGAGTTTGTTCCCATCTGCAAGACCATTGCAGCTTGGACAAGAAATGCTACGTCTGCGGCCGTTGCCCATAATGCTTCCGATTACAGGCGGCTGCTGGGAAATAAACTGGTTTTCCCCATTTCCTTTATGCAAGATGCCTGGAGAGAGAAAACAGAAATAAGGGAGTTAAAGAGAGATAGGGAAGCTGAGTCCAAAGGGAGCACAAACGGGCAATGTTGGATGGCAGCTGGGGAATGTGTCAAGTGGCAAGGACATGGCATAGTGGTGGATTTGGCAATGATCAATTTATGGCTGGACTTGATGATATTAAAGGTCTTTTCCAACCTAAACGATTATATGATTCTAAGGTTTATCATCTATATTATTGTTTTGCGCTGATTTCAAATGAGGAGCCCCTTACCTGAAGCATTTTTTATAGACCCATTACATTTCCTGATGAAAAAATGTAGGGAGAGCAAGACTGTCTTTACCTTTGAATGAAATACATTTCCTGGGTCTTGCTCTCTAATTTGCAGTCTCCTAGGTAAAAAAAGAAATTCCATAGCTCATGGGACTCTCCCTCATGACCCATGAAGTCCTTTATTTCTGCAAATACACTTGCAGAAGGTTGGAGGATGTGTCTGAGTGGGTTTATGGTCAGTGGTAGGTTCAATCTGCAGGTTCAATCTTCCTTTTGTTATTTTAGGAATACTTTAATTGTTAATTCCCTTCTTTTAAGACATGTAGTCAAACATGCTCAAACTCAACTAGTTCATGATGGCTGGCTTCTTTTGGATTTATGCACATCATTTAGTTCTAAAGGTAGGTTACTAGAAATACTGTGTCAATAAAATACATGAGAGAGTAGACATTGGATGTGTTTCTTTCCTTCCCTTTTCTTGAATTCTTAATAAGAAGCAACTGGGCCATGCAACACCGCGTTATTTTTATGTGTTACAGTCAACCTACCACTTTGTATGTTGAGGGCATGATGTTTGTCCAGGGACCATCCTCCAAGTTTGGAAGCATCAATTTCATAACCCTGAAGCACAGCTGTTCTCTTCTCCCACAGGATCAAGTCAGGACAGGACTCATACTCATAACCTACAGAAACTAGGAACAAGAAGGAAGCAAAAGACCCTCTAGATTAATAACCCAGAAATGCACAGTCAGCACACACAGTTTCAGCTGAGCAGGGCTAAGAGCATTTCTACAGACAACTGCCAATTTCATTTAAAATGTCATCACCACAATGCAAAGTCTTAATATTTTTCTCTTTAAAGGCCATTCTGCATTCAAAAAGGTCAAGGCAGTTGTAGGTGTTGGGCACACGTGCTAAATATTTAAAAGGCACTGTTTTAAAGACTTTTTAAAACAATGGGTATTTGAGAGGGCAAACTCCTAAATGGGAGCATTTTACTTTTATCAACTACCTTTAACCTAAGACTTTATGTCAGGAACTTGCTAAAAATCATGGCCATTCTTGGAAAGTAGAGACATATCCAAATGAAGCACAGGGCAGTGAGTCCCTCAGAGATAGCAATCTTAGACTAGGTTGTCTTGTGGTCATTGTTCATCTCAAAAGGCTACATAGCAGAACATGGTTTGCTTGTCATGGTGTCTAATCAGAACCTTTCAGGGGTAACTCTGCTGAATACATTGGAGTTGCTCAAGAGTAAAATGATGTTGGTAGAAGGAAAATCATGGTTTTGACAGAGTAATGACTCCTTTATGATTTTCTCAGAAGAAGCAGGCCTAGTTTCATTGGTGTGCTTTTCTTCTGCCCTACCTGATCTTTTCAGCACTAACAGGTGAAGTGGAGCAGAACTGCAAGTTCTATACAAATGAAAAGCAATTACATAGCTTTTCTTCTTTTTTTTTTTTTTTTTTTTAATTGATAAAAATAAAGGTCTTCTCTTAAAAGTTTCCTTGCCTTCTTGCAAACTGCTGAGCACTGAGGAAACTCAGGACCCCCCACCAAATATAGCCTTTTGCAGAATCATAGGAAGATTTAATTTAGGTAATGAAGGCTTGATGTTTTCCACTCTTCTAGAGGTGGGAACAATTGAAAATCTGAATGCTGATGCCCTCAGACCTGCTTGAGTATTCTGGGGCTGCAGAGGAGGGAGTACAGAGGAGGGCAACAAAGCTGGTGAAGGGCCTAGAGAATCAATCTTATGAAGAACCCTTGAAGGAGCTGGGAATGTTTAGTTTGAGGAAGAGAAGGCTGAGGGGAGACCTCATCAGTCTCTACAACTACCTGAAAGG
>NW_009953960.1:416961-437539 GCF_000747805.2 Chaetura pelagica
GCCCAGGGAGGTGGTGGAGTCACCATCCCTGGATGTGTTGAAGGGTGGTTTGGATGTGGTGTTGGTGGATGTGGTTTAGGGGAGAACTTTGTAGAGTAGGGATGGTGGCTGGACTTAGTGACCCCAAGGGGCTTTTCCAACCTGAATAGTTCTATGATTCTATGATTCTATGCATCATGGAGCACTCCAGAACCCACTGCAGATCTAGCATCTTAAAGACCATGTAAAAGACTTTCAGGATATGCTACCGGGATGTGATTCTCCTTATGAACTCCACACCAGGAGGCTCAGCAGTTGAACCGTTCAGTGCTCGACATGAGTGAGAGGAAGGCACCTATTCTTCCTCTTAGAAAACAAGTCACCCTACAGCTCCTCTAAAGGGGAGCATAAGCTTCAGTTGGGCTACAAGGCCTCACTGAACTGCCCTTCTGTCAAGAAGAGTTCTATTTGCTAATTTAGGATCTCTCCATTTTGCTGATATCCTTGTCTTGGCAGCCTGAAAGGTATAGTCTGGACTGTGACATGACTGAATGTGCTCTGGTTTTTGATCAGATGGGAAGAAACCACTGCAGAGCAGCATCACCTCTGCTCACTATGCACTCAAAGTAACCCCTTCTCTCCACCATCATTGGACAAGGCTCACTGAATGGTGCCTGCGTGGCAGCAAGAAGAGAAATGAAGTGTGTTTCTGTGTACATACTATACCCACAGCACAGCTTTCTGCCCCAGCAAGTACTTCAGCTTCTGCCCCTGTAGAGTGAGTGGCATGGGCCACAATGCTTGGTGCTGGGGATTTGGAACCTTGAGTATGAAGAGCCTTCCTATTCTCTGCCTTGCAGCTTCTGACAGTCTTTTGCAGATGTAAATGAATGCACAAGGTACAAGGGAGAAGACCGTCACGTTCCAGCTTGGGATGATGTTCTTGAGTGGGGAATTAAGGGGAAATGAAGAGTACAGCAATCCTGAAGGTCAGGCACAAGGAAGAGTGGAGATGAGGGCTCAGTTCTAGGGATTTCTTCCAAAGCAGTGCTGACAGCTTTTGGTTAGAGGTGACAAGTAGCCAAATGCCTCTAGTCCCAGTTCGTCCCTTCTATATGAATATGATGGTAGCACTTTATGATGTATGTGTTGGGCCATGAGGCAGAGAACAGATAAGTACTCATCTGTTGGGGAAATGTGTGCTGTCTCAACAGCTGGGCCCAGTCTTCCCCAGGGAACCTGCAGTGCACCAGGAGGGACCATTTTATATGTTAGCAGTTGGACCACACTGATCTGGGAAAAGGTCTGTGCATTGCCAATTAAGTTGCTTCTAAAAAGAGAGACAAGCCCTGGGGTTACTTACCAAAGGCTTCTGAGAGCCCATACACCTTCTGGCTGTAAACATCTGTCTTATCCCAGATGAAATAATAGGAGAGGTCTGGAGCAGCTGCAAACCACTTTCTGAAGAGGCGTCCCTCAACGGCCACCATGAGATGGACTTTCATGAGGTTGAAGGGGATGGTGGGGTGGGTCATGCTGATCCTCAGGACTGATTTGTAGCCAGCTGTGCGACTACTCAGGTAACTCACTTTTATTTTACTACCAGAAACATTAATCTCCTCCTGTAGAGCCTGTGGAAAGGGAACCCAGGAGGTATTAAATCAGCAGTGAGCAGACAGAAAAAGGCAGTAAAGCTGTAATTTATCAAACACACCTTTATAAAAGCACTAGTAGACATGTCTAAAAAAACACACCTAGTAGGCATCAAGTACAAAATCATATATGTAATTTAAAAGCTTCATTGTGGAAGCCAAGGAATGTCCTCTTTCTTCATCTTTGTTACACAGCAGAACAGAAGATCAGAGTATCACATTTAAGTTAGTGTTTACAATGGGACTCACTGTTAAAAGGAGTCCCAGGGCCCATGGTGAAAAGAGCTTGGAGTCTGAGATTATTCCAACCCATTAGTTTAGCTTCTTTTTTCTCGTGTTTATCTTGGCAGGTTCCTATGGCTGATAATTTTTGTCTCCTGGCTTGTTTTTCCCAGTAAAATATCAAGCCCTACTTAGCCCACGTCATTACGTATGTTCCCTGGCACTGATCATAACCTACTGTTCTCTCCAGGTCTTTAGTGAATCCTATTTCCACTATCCCTCCTCTGACTTACCCACCTCTCCTTTGAAACTGCTCCCCTCCTGCCTCACTTCTGACCCTCTTTGCCTGATCTACCTCAAGCCTTTTCTTTCCTGTGTCCTGGTCCTTGTTTTCTGGTCCCACATTTGTTCCTACTTACCCTGGGCCTTGGTTAAAATTTCCTTCCCTCTCACCTGCTAAATGAAGCTCTTGGTCTCACCTACCACTATCAAGCCCTTTCCCTTCCCTTGCATTCTCCCTTCTCTTCCTTGGCCAAATTCCTCTTTATTCTAAGAGAAATGCTTCATCTTCTCTTCCAGCCATGCAATGTGGGTATTTCTGGCTGACTGGGACAGTGACCTCACAGATCTCCATTCCAATACAGAATTGCACAGAAGACTGGAGAAACAGCAGGAAAAGTTTTGTCTGTCTCTGTTCTGCTTTGAGAATAAAGAAGTCTCAGTAATTATGTGAATTTTATTTTATTTTATTTTTTTTAATTTTAGTTGGAGAAATGCAGGGAAATTTTCTGGAAGGTGATACAGTCATAGGATCATGAACCACCTACAATAAGCAGGGACAACTCACACTAGAATAGCTTGCTCAGAGCCTCAACAAGCTTGACCTTGAATGTCTCCAGGGATGGCAGCACCACCACCTCTCTAAGCAACCTGTTCCAGTGATCCACCATCCTCATATTAAAGGTCTTTTTCCTAATGTCCAACCTAAATCTACCCTTTTCTAGCTTAAAAACATTACCCCTTGTCCTATCATTCCATGCCCTTGTGAACAGCTCTTCCCCAGCCTTCTCGTAGGCCCCTTTCAGGTCTTTCCTTCAGGGTGAACAACCCCAACTCCCTCAGTCTGTCATTACAAGAGAGGTGCTCCAGCCCTCTGATCATTTTTGTAGCCCTCCTCTGGGCACACTCCAACCAGTCCACATCCTTCTTGTGCTGGGAGGTGGACACACTGTACATCCCTGATTCTCCCATGCAAAATGCTGATTAAAAAAAAAGGGCATTTCTTTCTTAATTTTTGGGCAGCAGCAATAGTTGTCACTTTCCAGAAAATGTCACTTTTAGGTTAGCACCCAATATGGACATTTTTAGCAACCATGTTTGAAAGATGAAGGTTGATTCTTAGCAGTGAGCTGGAGAACTTGGCTCTAAGCAACCTGTTCCAGTGATCCACCATCCTCATATTAAAGGTCTTTTTCCTAATGTCCAACCTAAATCTACCCTTTTCTAGCTTAAAAACATTACCCCTTGTCCTATCATTCCATGTCCTTGTGAACAGCTCTTCCCCAGCCTTCTCGTAGGCCCCTTTCAGGTCTTTCCTTCAGGGTGAACAACCCCAACTCCCTCAGTCTGTCATTACAAGAGAGGTGCTCCAGCCCTCTGATCATTTTTGTAGCCCTCCTCTGGGCACACTCCAACCAGTCCACATCCTTCTTGTGCTGGGAGGTGGACACACTGTACATCCCTGATTCTCCCATGCAAAATGCTGATTAAAAAAAAAGGGCATTTCTTTCTTCATTTTTGGGCAGCAGGAATAGTTGTCACTTTCCAGAAAATGTCACTTTTAGGTTAGCACCCAATATGGACATTTTTAGCAACCATGTTTGAAAGATGAAGGTTGATTCTTAGCAGTGAGCTGGAGAACTTGGTCTGGTAATGGGATGTGTCAGAAGGTCACAACTGGCATGGTTCTCCCCTGTGCCCCTTCTGCACTACTTTGGTGTGCTACCCCCTAAAGAAGCTGTGAAAATACTGTCCCAGCAAGAATCAGCTTTTGTAATACTACGGGCATGGAGGCTTGAAGGCAGAGGGGTCAAGAGATCCACCCATCAGGAAGGGATCACAGCTTGGTGTCTTCCAGGCTACGTGGCTCCTATACTCAACTCCTCCTATGCGGGAGCAGCAAACTTCCTTGGTGTGACAAGCTGCTCATCTCTTACAGATTTTCTGCTTAGCATTATAAATAATGATAAATCTTGTCATCTGCCCCCTGAAAAGACCACTTCTAAGCTATTATCCAAAGCTCAACACTTTTTCAAGTGATAACTTACAGCCTCTGAGCATTGCAGCACTTGAGAAATGGACACATCCAGAAGTTAAACCGCTGTTCCACTGTGCTCATAAATATTTACTTCCTCTAATGCAGCCTTTTCAATTTACATATCTCAGTGCTTAGGAGGCTGAAAAATGACAGAACTGGGAAAACCCAGGAATTTTAAAGTATATTTTATGAGTTCAGCAGCAAGCTGGGCTGTGACCAGGCTCAACCAGAGACCAGCTGAGCCAAGCTGCAGTAAAGGAGGCCCCTTGTATCACATCTGTCCTCATATGTAACCCCTCTAGGAAAAAGCCAGGCAGAAATAATTGTCACAGATGTAATATTTGCAATGTGTGGTTCAAACCCCTGTCAGAAATAGTTATGTCTTTCTGTCATCTGTCTCTGCTGACTACCATTCCAGAGGAAAGGTCAGCACGGGGGTACCAAGGGGCTGTGCTTAAAGGTGCCTGCTTGAAAAGTGGGTTCAAATGGTAATTCAGATTATCCAAAATGCATTTGTAGTTCCTAAGCAGTGCTGCACTAGCATCAATGCAGGATGTTGATGAGAAGATTATAATCTAGTAGGACACTGGTGGGAGAAGAGGGGAAAAGAAGGTTTAAAATACTCTGAATGCACCAAAATTCTAAACAGCTGAATTGTGCCCCTATTTGATAATTGTTTGGATCAGATACATTCATATGCTGTGTCTGAGGTCCTTGTGAAAGCCTAGAGTTCTTACAGTTTATCACAGACTAACCAATATAATCTGCTCTTTAAAAGTGGTCCAGCCACCAGGTTGGTCAGGCAGAAGGCCTGGTTCTTCAGGCTTACTAGGGATTTTCATAATTTAGCAATTTCACTGCTATGTTCCCTTTGATCCTGGGTGTCGATCTATGTTTCTGCTGGTAGCAATTCTTCCATCATTTGCATGAGACAAGGTAGAAAATCTTGTCTCTGTTCTGAGTCACACATTTCTCTTACAGCTACTCTACACTTTGCCAGTAGACAAAGCAAGGAACAATCTGTCTTTTATTTGTTTGTAATTATGATGCTCAGAAGGAATTTTGAGAAAGGCATTTAGGACCTGATTCAGGGACTTTAATACAGTGCTTTTGAGATGTTCTGTTGTACCCAAAACCTCCGCAAGGAAATGACAGGTCTGACACAGACCATCTTGAAATCTCTGCCTTTCTGAAGCTACAGCTGGAGGTGTGAAGAGACATTTCATCTTAAATGGCATCAAAACTGTCTTTAGGTACATAAATCACACTTAAAATGTATTATTTAGTCTTCTGAATGGATCCAGGTAGATGACACTGCATTTATGTGTTAAAGCTCATGAGGTTCCTATCAGCCCACTTGTCCCAGCCCTGTAATCCACTTGTCACCTCCTCCCAGCTATGTGCTGACACCTTTTATGTTTAACATTTCTGTACTGAAAACTCTGTATTATAAAATGCAGCTGCAGAACCTGACAGGTAGGCTATTTTTTCTTGTATGTATTTCCAGTATAGGACTGAAAAGATGTCCTTTTATGAACTAAAACACAGTCAGAACTCTGCCATAAAATCAGATTCTTTTGGATGCTCCTGCACCACAAACTCTGTTAACCTTCAGCTGTCAATATTTGAGGTGGAACAGGTTTTAGCTCAATCATTTGGCACACGGGAAAAGTACTGCTGATCATCTATGGGACTCATCTAAACTTAGGAACCTAGAAGTTAGGAGTCTCCTCTGAGCTACATTTCTAGGTCTCTCCATGACAAATGAGCAGAGATAGGTTCTTCAGAAGGTCGGTGTCGCCACATAAACTTAAGAGTGGGATTCAATTCCAGTTGAAGGCATCTAAATCTAAATGTCAACATATAAGTGTGTGCTTTTGAAGCAGGCTTGTAAGCATCAATTGCAGTCAGTAGAGACCTAACCAATACCATCAATGGGAACCAGACACCTTCAAGATGGTCAGCTTAACTGATCTGTAGGCTCTGCTGACAATATTGATTAGCTTTCTGTGAGCTGTAATGGGACCTCAGACACACATCCAGATGACTGCACATGAACACATTATCTAGGTGTCATAATCTCAAAATTAATCCCATTTAAGTCTTAACTAGTTTCCATAACTAGAAGTGCCTAGTGAGATTTGGGATGTCCAAGCTATCTGTGATGTTCACAGGGGTTGGCAGACATAACCCAGGACACCAACAGGGGGATCATTTTGGATTGGCAGTTGGAGGCCGAGCAGGGTATCAGCAGGACATATCAAACAGCACTAAACGTCTATGATGAGAGCTGTGAAACATTGGCTCAGGCTGCCCTAAGAGCTGGTAGGTGCCCCATCCCTGGAACCATTCAAGGCCCAGTTGGATGGGGCTCTGAGCAATCTAATCTATTGGAAGATGGCCCTGCTCACTGCAGGGGCATCAGACTACATGAGCTTTAAAGGTTCCTTCCAATTCAAACCATTCTACAATTCTACGACCCATAGTCAAGAAACTGTATCAAAACATTGCTTATGATCTACACCCCTGTCTGCTTTCACAGTCAACAGACAGATCAGATATGCAGCCTTATTGAAAAGGAGTTTTAGAATGTTTTAGTTCAACAGATATAATTAACACCATCTAATGAGTACCCTACCAAATAATGAGTGAGATTCTGATTATAGTTTCACTGCATCAGATATTTGCTTCTTCCCTTATGGTGGTTCTTGGTTTAGGAAAAAAAGTGATGTGAAAACTGGACCAAGAATTTGCAATTTGATGGACTTTACAAGATATGAGACTTAATTAGTAATTATGCTGGGACAAACCTGGTGACTGTAACTGGAAATTAGTGTGAGAAAGGATCACAACATTTGGTCCAGAGGGAAAGGTAAACAGACCATTAGCTTTATTTGTTGCTGGTTACAGTACCTGGTATATTAAAATTAGAAGATGTAAATTGACTTCTTTTCTCATTAATGCTACTGCAACCCCAGTGGATTCAACCAGGAATCACACAATTTGTCTCTACACTTGTTATGACTTCTACCTTGGCACACTATTATTTGTCACTAAAAGCAATACCCAGGACATACTGAATGGTGACATCTAAAACCCAGGGAATAAGATGCCCAGAAAAGCAAAACTTGAATGCCGCTACATCCATGTATTTCAACTCAGTGACTATTTTTAAGGAAAATGGATAATTCAGTTTGGACTATTCAGTTTGAAACCCAGCTTTGCATTTGGCAAAATACTTTGAATCCACTGCAAGGTTGCTAATCTAGTTTATCTGACTCGCTCTTCCTTTGAAAAGGAAAATGGGGATGAGAAATTAAAAATAAGCCTCTCGCTTTGCTCATCTATACCAAATGCCATGAAATGCAATAAAACCCAGGTGCTCTGCAGGCTGGCCACTTGCCAGCTATCTGCTGGCTGACTGCACATCTCAGCAGCTTTGTAGAGCAAGGGCTATGCCTTCAAACCTGAGCAAGTTATCAACTGATACTCCACCACTGAGGTCCATAATGCCCAGGGGGTGAAGTTTGCTCCTGAACAGAAGGAAGGCATGAGAGAGCAATTGGTCCATCAGCCTGGTGCTGGGCTTATTGAATGCCAAAGGGCTGCCCAAAGGCTTGTTTTGGGCAGCACAGGGGTCCCAGCCCATCTTCTGCAGCAGACGTGAAATCAAAGCAGAGCCAATGTAGGTTTTTGCTGTTGGCCACAAGCACTTTGCCTCCATCTCTCAGGGATAAGGGAAAAGAAACGTGGGGAAATGAGTGTTTGTGAGCTGGTGCTGCTGGCAAACCTCTGAAAAATTGTGCCACAAACAGGAATGCTGCTTTTTAGCAAAGCAGGGGAATAGAGAATGACACAAAATAGTTGGGCTCATGTTGCTCGAAGCAGGCAAAAGAAACACAGAAAGGATGTGAACTATTTTGTCCCTAGCTCAGAGAGTTCATACCTGGATTTCAGGAATAATAGGACCTTTCTCCGAGCAGGAACTTGCAAAAGCTGTCAGAGGAGATGGGGAGACCACAGGGTTGGGCCGGGCAAAGTTACTGAGGTCACAGCTTGGGATCTCATTCTCTTCATGCCTCATGACTATGGTTTCCATCACGAAGAAACGATCCCATGGCAGCCACAGTGTGTGCTCCTGGGTGATGAAGGGAGCCCGCTCAAAGTGCAGGATAATGGAGATGCCACCAATGGTTACGAGGTCAAAGCTGTTGTAAGAGATGGCATACAAAGTTAGTGCAAGCATGACCCTGTGTGTTTGGAACAATTCCCTAGCAAGAGCCCCAGGAAAATAATCACAAGAAATATCACCCACATTTTACAAGCACAACACCTACTGCTCAAAATACCTTTAGCTGGGTAAAAGCAATTGGCAGAGGCAGGACTAGAGACTCAGCTTCTTTGCATGTTGTCCCAATGTATCTTAAAAACATACCCATCCCTTTCTTGAAACAAATGTTTATAATTGCTATTGCTTTCCTAGTGTTATTTGACTATGCATACTAATTAATTTATTTGATTCTTTTAATTTTTGTTTTTAAAAGTATTTATCATTCAAACAGTCCCCAATTGGATAAATTCACACAATGAAATAAACTATTTGGAAAGTGTTTTCTCTGACACATCACCATATAAACTAACTTGGCATCACTGCTAACCTGACTAATACCCAACACAACCCAGGGAACATGTGGAACCCAGTCATAGACTTAGCCCAGTGCACTGGGCACAGGGGAGGAACAAATACCATGCAGGCAGTGTCTGTGCTGCAGAACTCCACACATTCCACACATAGTCTTTTCTGACTCTTAATCATTCAGAGCAGGGCTGATAAACTTTTGCTTGTGGTCTTGCCACTTTGTTCTATGCTACCTCCAGCCAAGTGGCTTTTCTGCCTCTGTCAGTGTTGGGTAATAATCTGTCAGGCTAACAGAGCCCTCCAGAGCTGTGTGGAAGGTTGTTACCTTCATAAGGAGGATAATCCTCCTCTTAATGTAAAGATGCTAGGATGGGGTTTGGGTTTTTTTCTTAGCTTTGTATTTAAATTTCTCCTCTTGTCAGAGATGGAGATTTTATGAAATACCACAAGATGTACCTACTACATATAGACTCAAAAAACAGGTATTAAGGTGAGAAAGGAAGGGATTTCAGCACAATTTGAAGACCTCTTGGCTTAGCTTCTTTGTTGTTGCTGGGGTTTTTTTACTGTTTGTTTTTGTGTTTGTTTGGTTTGTTTGTTTTTTCCTCAGAATCTCTTTTGGTGCAATGCCAAATGTGTATTTCAGGCAAAGAAAGTTTTCACAGCCCTGCTTCTCACTTTTGATTCCTGGTGCTAGCAGATGACAGTCTCACACACATTTTAAGCCTGTGAAGAGGCTCGTTGGCTTCAGTGGAGATGCTCACATGCTTAAGAGCCATGTACTTAAGTTCTTGTCTGCATGAGAACCAGGACTGAGACCATTCTGGCAGCCCAGAGATAGACTTGATGCACCTTGTAATTACAATGTAAGAAAGAAGCTGAAAAAAAGTGTTTACAATTATTTTTTAAATTAATTATGAAGCTTTTCAGAAAAATCCCAGAGATGCAACAATAGGTACAAACTACTACAAAGAAATATCTTTGGCAAACAATCAATCAGGAGAACCTTATGGCTGATAGACTGAGGCACCATTTAGTAAATATAATAATGAAAGGAAAGTTATTTAGGAAATAATTTTAGATTGAGTCTATGGGAGGGAGTGGAAAGCATTTAAAACACTAAAGACATATTTATTCTACCACTCAAGCAGGGGCATCAGCTTCCCAGACCTATGGAGCTTGGCTTGCAGCAGCCTGACAAGGAACTTGCTGGTCCTTGCCAGCAAAGCTGTGCAGCATTTGTACTTTGATGAGAACATTTTTAACAGTCAATTAGCATTTGGCAAACCCTTCAGCTAGGAGGGAGAAACTTGCTCTGCATGAATCCAGGCTCTGAAAGGGGCAACAGGAGGAAAGAAATAAACATTACAAATGACGTTCGACAAGTTTTTAGGCAAGTGGGAAAGGGAAGTTGACAGTAGAAAGGCAGTCTGGAAGTGAGGACCAACCCCAGTTGGTGCCATTGAGCCTGGGTCAGGGATTGTAACCTGCTGGGGGAAACATCCTTGCCTCTCCTGCATCCTCCAGACAGGATTAAGAAAGGAAAGCACCACCTCCAAGTCCTATGAGGAGAGGCTGAGGGAACAGAGATTGTTAAGTTTAAAGAAGAGGAGGCAGAAGGGAGACCTCATTGCTCTCTACAACTGCCTGGAAAGAGGTTGTAGGGAGGTGGGAGTGGCCTCTTCTCTCAAGTGAATAATGACAGGTCCAGAAGAAATTGCCTGAAGCTGCACCAGGGGAGGTTTAGACTGGATATTAGAAAGAATGTCTTTACCAAAAAAGAGGTTGGACAGTGGAACAGGCTGCCCAGGGAAGTGGTAGAGTCACCATCCCTAGGAGTGTTTAAAATAAATGTAGATACAGTGCTTAGGGACATGATTTAAGCACTGAACAGGTAAATCAGGTTATGGTGAGGATATTTAGATTATGGTTGGAGTTGATGATCTTTAGGGTCCCTTCCAACCAGGACTATTCTATTCTATTCTATTCTATTCTATTCTATTCTATTCTATTCTATTCTATTCTATTCTATTCTATTCTATTCTATTCTATCCTATCCTATCCTATCCTATCCTATCCTATCCTATCCTATTCTAGCTTCAGCCATTGTGAAAGATGAGCCAGGCAGTGGTTTTTTAGCAGGCACTATTATTGCTCATGAGCTGTTTTTCCCAGAGTCATAGGGTGCAGCTTTGATGTTACTTTGATGAACTGAACAAAAGCCAGAACCAAAACCATACAGAAAAACCCAGACTGAAAACAGTCCCAGCTTCCCTTAGTGAAATTAAATTTAACAGGAGCAAAACCACCTTGGGATTGAAGGAAGGAGATAATTTTATTTCTGGTTTTGCTGCTGATCTCTGATGTCTCTTTTATCACTTTAAAAAAATCACACTTGTACAGTCATATTGCTCTGCTTTTCCTAAAAGACTCTGGAGAGCCAGGCTGAAGGATGAAATTCTCTATTTATCCACAAAGAAGGCTCCAAAAAGACAGAAAAGCATAACCCTTTCTCATCTCCTTGCTCTGAAAATCCATGTATTTGGTCTTTCTGAGAGAGCCATGCCAAAGTTGCTGAATGTGATAGCAGGTGTATGAAGCTGAAACCATCTGGAGACTTCTCTGCCTGTTAACACCACACCCACAACCATGGGTTACTAAGGGCTTGCAACTTCTGTGAACTGGCAGTTCAAACCAATTTAAAGCTTTGTTCAAAAATGCTGTTTATAATCCAGAACCAATACTTCCATCTATCATGCACTTTGTTTTACAGAGGAATCATACAGACAAAACAGGGGTTTGAGAGCTGTCATTTTGTCTTCAAGAGTCTTGTTTGAAAAAAGTCTGTCCCAATAATCAGCCTACAAAGGCATTCAAACCTTGAAATTATTAAAGAGTTTTGGTCACACTAAGTAATGTGACTTAAAAAGAACCAGAATTTCACTACTGAAAGCTGGATCTGAGGGCTGCAATATTCACCTGGAACAGAGTGAACCCATTTACAGGGGTGAAAAGCTCAGTCCACTGTAATTTTAAAACTGAACTTCTTATGGTATTCATTCTGAAGTGTGGTCATGCAAAAAAAATTAAAATAAAATAAAAAAATCCTGAAGTAAGAAAATCAGCTTAGGAACCAATCTAGATAAACTGATTCAATTCTGTCTTTAAGGTCCCTTACTTTAAAAACACAGTTATTGACCTACTATCAGTAAACTGATTTGCTAAATAAATTTAAGGCAAGTCAGTGCATTTTTCAATAATAGATATTCCTGTGGTGAAAATGCCAAATAATGAAGCCAGTGCTTTTTATGCCGTTGTAACCCCTGGAACCAGGTAACTGGTAACCAGGTGTGCTTCTGTTTTGCCTCCAAACCAGAGTGACACCAAAGATGATGACACCGAGTTGGAAGGGAGTGTTGATCTGCCTGAGGGTAGGGAGGCTCTACAGAGAGACTTGGACAGACTGGATTGATGGACTGAGGTCACCCCTATGAAGTTCAACAAGGCCAAGTGCCAGGTACTGCACTTGAGCCACAACAACCCCAGACAACGCCATAGGGTTGGGGATGAGTGGCTAGAAATCTGCCCAGCAGAAATGGACCTGGGGGTGCAGAAGAGGCTGAATATGAGCCAATGTGTTCCCAGGTGGCCAAGAAGGCCAATGGCATCCTGGCCTGTATTAGACATATTGTGGCAAGCAGGACTAGGGAGGTGATTGTCCCTCTGTACTCAGCATTGGTGAGGCCCCATCTTGAATACTGTGTCCAGTTTTGGGCACCTCAATACAAGAAGGACATCAGTCTCTCAGAGTGTGCCCAAAAAAAGGCAACTAAACTGGTGAAGGGCCTTGAGAACAAGTCTTATGAGGAGAGGCTGATGGAACTGGGGTTGTTTAGTCTGAGGAAAAGGAGGGAGGGGAGACCTCATCACCCTCTACAACTACCTGAAAGAACGTTGTAAAGAGGCAGGTGCTGGTCTCTTCTCACAAGTAACTGGTGATAGAAGAAGAGGAAATGGCCTCAAGCTGCTCCAGGGGAGGTATAGACAGACACTAGGAAGAACTTTTTCACTGAAAGGGTTGTCAGACATTGGAACAGGCTGCCCAGGGAGGTGGTTGTGTCACCATCCCTGGATGTGTTTAAAAGTCATCTGGATGTGCTTGGGGACATGGCTTAGTGCTGGACTTGGCAGAGTAGGCTTAATGGTTGGACTCAATTATCTTGAAGGTCTTTTCCAACCCAAGTGATTCTATGATCCAGATGACCCCAGATAACTGCTCAGTACTATGGACTTGGAATCCACACAGGCTGCTGCTCTAGCTGAGGAAAAACTACTTTTGGCTTAAGAGCATCAATTTCTTAAAACAGAGTGAATCCATCACAAGAAAACTGTGGAAAAGCTGATGTGAAGAGAGTCATGGTCTATTCAGAAAATTACTGAAAACCATCAACACAGAGAATAAAAATTTTAATTGCAATAATTCTTTATGTGTTTCTGAAAGTGCTTTGCACATGGTAGTTAAGAAATGCTACACCAGTCAGTAAGGAAAGCAAGTAAATGTTATCTCTCTTTCACAGGCTGGTTGGTTGGCCTAGGAAGGTTAAGAGATGCATCTAATATTACCTGCTAAATCAGCAGTGAGACCAGGATTAGAAATAAGGAATGTCTGACATAATTTTCTGCCCTGACAGTTTTAGTCTAAATGCTCTTAAATACTTCAAGGTAATTTTTAGAAGACCTCACCAGTGAGGTAGTTGCTGGATTTCAGTCTTCTTTAAGAGAAGGGTTTTAATGCCTCCATATATTACCTATTTGCCCTGCTCATTTAAGCAAATATCTGCATGTATTTCTCGGCCAATTTTGGGAGATATTTTTATGATTCAAGAGACTCAGCACTGCAACTGGAGAATTTGTTAAATGTCAGTTGTGCACCAGACCAGCACGGGGTTTCTGCAGCAGCAGATTGATTTGAGGGGAAGAAAGTGATATCAGAAGAGCTGACACCATGTGTCTGGGGTTAGACTGACCACCAGGAGCTGCTGACAGAAATCCCAGCTGCAGGATGAATCCCACTTGGTCACAGATTCCCTGCTCTGAGACAGCTGATCTCTGTCATTTTTATCATTAGGAGCTGAGGGCCTGTCAGGGGCTGAATCAGCAGCACTGAGCTCCTTGAAACTAATTTAACTTCTGGAGGCTGGCAGAGGGCCCCAAGGAACCAGCAGCCCACTGAAGATTGGTGGAGCATACTGATGCTCCAGCTGCATTGCTTTCTGCCTTGGGTCCCCTGCTCGGTTGGAGGTTGGGAAGGACATGGAAAATTCCCTGGCTTGAAATATCAGCAAAAGGAGATTTATAGCATGGGAGAAGTTGCCTTTCACCACCCAGGAATTTGAAAGAAATAGTTAATCAAATATTACAAAGGTCTGGAGCAGGGATAGCAGCTCTCACTTCTGTGCTCTGTCCCTGTTTAGCTTACTGGGATGTTTGCTGCCTAGAGGTGCAGTTTAAGATAAAGCCCCTCTGTGCTAGGTACAGCACAATTGCCTACAAAAGGATGTTCCCTTCCTCAAAGTACTTGTCATCTAAATGAAATATTACACATGGTAGTTAGGCATTGTATGGATGACAAGGAAACAGATGAAAGAAAGGTTATAGAAGCATTCTTGTCCAGGAATTTTGCAGGCATGTTTATCTGTTCTAATAGACACAGATTTTGTGTTGATCTGTACACAGCTATTTGATCCAAAGAATGCAGTTTGCATCTCACTTTCACACCAGCAGGTTCTGTAAGCTTGACAGAGTTATTCATAGCATAAATGTGCAAGACTTCTTTTTGCAGTGATGTCTAAGCTATGGGCAATGCAAAGGCACCAGCTCCACAGGCATCCTTTCCCACAGGAGACCACTAATGTTCCTGAGATGCCTCTTTATTATATGGATTTTTTTTTCATGTCATCCAAGAGATGGAGCATCACCTGGAAAACCTCCTTGTCACCACCAGTGTTACAGGAAGTGCAAACTCCCCTGAGCATGAACAAGGTGGCCTTAAGCACATGTTGCTGGCACATGTTTTTCTCTTCCATTACCATTCTATCAGCTTCTCTGGCCAAGACAAACCTTTAATGAAAGTCCTGGATTGGAGTGGTGCTAAATCTAGAAATCCTCTCCCAAGTGCTCATGGTTAGTAGTCAATACATAGAGTATGTGCAGCTGGAACCCCTTATGTTTCATTTTTGTTCTTAAAAGAAAGGGAGCCAATTAGCACTGCCAAACAAAAGATAAGATGAAACACTTCCCCAATTTGCAATGCTTTTGTTTTGAGTGTGATTGCTCAGATTTTAAGCACTTGCCTCTAACACAACTGTAATCTTAATGACTTGTCCCTAATAATTTCAACATGCATTAGCAAGAACACAGCAGGAGGCATCTTTTCTTTATGTGCATGGGCACTGCATTGCCCATTTGTTGGATAAAGATGCTAGGTGATAACACAAAGTAAATAATAATAAGAAATAGTAAGAATTGAGCAACTAACAATAATGGATCAACATCTTCAAAATCCATCTACAATAAAAATGCTCTTGGAAGGAGTTCCTCCTTAGTATTGAGGGTAATAATCCTGTTATCATTGCTTGAACACTGTAACTTCTATAAAGATGTCCTACCTGCCATCTTGTCTGCTGATTGTGTATCCAAAGAGAGGATTGTTGACAAAGCTGATGTTCACTCCAACTAGAGGGGTCCCATCTGCTGTCATCACCTGGCCTCGAATCACACACGCGTGTCTGCAGGGAGATAAATGGTAAGACATTTTAATTCTTTTGACAAACTGAAGTTTTTCCTCTACTTCTGTGTCTGGGAATTCCTATGGATTAGAAAATCCTGTAAAGCTGAGGGCCATGCCAAATGTCTTGTGGGCGAGATGCTGCTCTTGAAGACTTCCTCAGGAGTTGTGTATGAACATTTGATACCAAAACGGAGGTTTTCCTTTATCCTACTCTTGAAAAGCAACCACTGCAGCATAAACTTCCTTAACTGTGAACTTCTGTAGGGTTCACCATATCACATTGAAATTTTCTATAAGTTTCACAATGTCTTGACAATATTACCCTAATTAAGGACAAAGCACATTTTCAGAATCAAAGAGAACAGAAACCTGCTCAGCACTGCATAGACATAGTGAAGGCACAAAAGCCACAGAAGCACCCTGACCAAGGCCTGACAGCTCATTTCTTCCACACTTGGGAAAACCATGACAGATAATTTGCTAGGTTCAAATAGCTTTCCTACAAACTGCTTAGAGAACTGAGCATGCTAACAGGACAGGCTTTTTCTTTCCAAATTTGGTAGATTGCACTATTTTATAGGCCACATCTATCCCAATTACTCTATGCTCTGTAATGTACTCTTTTATCTAAGGATTTCAAGGATCTTTACAAACATTGATTAATACCACTAGATAGGTATTTTACAGAGAGAGGAAATAAAGCACAGAGTGATTTTCAGTTTTCCAAGGTCAGTCAGAAAATCTGCAGTAAAGCCAAAGACAGATTTTCTAGCCTCCCATTCCAGAGTCTGTTTCCAGACCTCTAAGTCATTACGACGCCTCTACCTTAGCTGCTTCCTATAAAGACAAAGCATCACATGTCTGTGAGAGTGTCTGAACCCAATTTTTGGCTGAAGGTAAGTATTTTTCTGAGCAGCAATAGCAAATTGTGGTGTCAGTGTGCTAACGTGGCCCCGTGAGTGATTTTCCTAACTGATGTCCTGCTGGAGAGCAGAGATTGAAAGCCAGTGTTTCTACAGGTGCAGAACCAGATCTCAGCTAGAGTAAATCACCCCAGCTGTGCTTGCTATCTGCTCACTTCAACTGGGAAGTGTTGTTTTACTGGTCCACTGAGGAAAACAATGATATCTGCAACATTTAGTAAAGGTAATTTCATTAACACAGGTCATCAGGGAAAAATCAAGCTATTTTCTTACAGTCCACCCAAAAAGCTGACATTGTATACCACAAGGAGATAAAGTATAATTTCTCTTTAAGAAGAATTTCACTATTTGTATATTCCATAGTACACAAAGTAGGCAATTTGTCAGGGGCTCTTAAACTAAACTCCTACTGATCTAAATGAAGAGCTCCAATATTAATAAAAATTCTCAAAGTGTCACCAGAATGTGCTGGCAATCTAAAATGTGACTGGATTAATATACAATTTTGGAACAAGCCACAGGAAAAGGAGATAAATGAATTAATTTTTCTATCACCAAGTTTTCTCTAATATCACTGACTTGTTAGGGATCACATAGGAAAAGACTTGGACTCAGCTCAGAGGAGAGATTGTTAATATTTTTATTGCTTCTCCCATCAAAGGGTCTAACTCAGCTTCCCATATACAATGAGTTCAAAATAATATTCCAAAACAGTAATTGGGGCATCACTCCCTGACGAGCAAGCAAAGTGTAACTCAAAGTATCACAATGCCATGGAATATGCTTGGAAAAATGTCAATGCTTGGAATAGTCCCACTGAAGTCAACAGGTCACCAAGTGTAGTGCCATTTTTGCACAAAGTGATTATGTCTAAGCACATGTCTGAGCTAAGGGCAGTAGCTATGCCCCTCTTCCCAGATTTTTCTATGAACCCATTCATGCTACCTCATCTCCTTTTCCATCCTTTATAGATTCCTGGGGGAGGGTTTGAAACTGTCTTTTCTTATCTGGCTGCACATTTTGTGAAAGGCAAGGAATCACTACAGACTGTTGCTTGAAGACTAAGACCTGAGCATGAGGAATGCAGTATTCTGAATTTCTGATAACATATTCAAGCCAACACTAGTACTATTAATGTTTATAAATACTTGAGAGATAAGGTCATGCACATCTGTGAATCCAAAAAGGACACATCCACCTGTTGTTTCTTTATTTCAAGAGTTAAAAGCAAGCAAAGGAAAAAAATACAACACTGCAGGTGTGTCTCAGGATGTCATACACAAAACATATGTCCAAGCAGTTGCAAACTTTGATGTAATACTGCAAGCACGTTGGCCTAGATCCTCACCTCGTGTTAATGGGGGGATGTGCTTTATATCAGCAAGCATCTGGTCCATTACATATCACTGATGAATGTTTCTTCAATAATGTGCACCAGCACAACACGAACAAAGAGCTTCCTCTTGCCCTGGCAGCTGTAACAAATGCATTTGAACTCCTGCTTTCCAGGAGGAGACTCAGTTCCCATTCTAGACAACACTTCACAGCACTGCCTTCCATTAGCACATCTACGTGCTGACTAACTGGGATGATGCTGGCATCTCTTCTCAGAGAAGCAACTTGTCAGCAAGACCAGCTGCATCCACCATCCTCCCGAGAACAACAGCTTTATTATTTATAATATAAGAAAAGATGTTCCCACAAAGGGGACATCTTTCCTAAACCCCAGTGAAAAAAAAACAAAACAACAACAACAAAAAAGAAACTGGAGCAACACACACAAATCTGAATTCATTTAAAAGCTGGAGGGATAGAAGCTGGAGGGAAACCAAAGATGACTCTGCCTAATTAGAGTCTCAAATCGTCTTCTTCCCTGGGTGACAAAACTTGTCCCACTTGGGAAAAACAGTTAATACATTGCCTTGGAAGCAGCTGGCTTCTCTAGTGTTGATATGTCCTTTCTGGAGGCAAGATCGACTACCCTCAACACTCCAAGCCCCCCAGGAACCTGGTTAATGCTAATTCCATCAGCCATTTCCTTCAGAAGACCTTGGTCTAAATGCAATTACCCTACAAACAAGTTAAGTGGTACTGCTAAGACACTCAGTTCTGCTAGAAGGTCTCCCAATATATTTACATAAAATTATCTTTCATGTTAGTAGAATGGATGTATTCCATCAGTCTAGGCCTGCCAGTTCAGAGTGTTTTCTGCAGTTGAACAAAATTGAATTTCTTGTAGCTGGAGCCTTATCTGCCCATTGAATTATTAAGGCATTCCACCTATTGCCTCTGTTTTCTGGATTTTTTGTTTCTTTGTTTGTTTATTTCATTACTTTTTCACCAGGCTGTAAAGATTCATGTTTTACAGTGAACAGCAGCCCACTTTTTTTCCTTCTTCTTTAATTAGACTTTTCCTTCTTTTTTTTTTTTTTTTCTTTTTTTAATAAATAATTTGTCCATAAAAACTTCCCTGAAAGAGAAAAAAATGCTACCTGGAATATCAGATGATGTATAAGACAATTCTACACCATTTCTTTGGGGAGTCATTCTTTATTCCCTAGAAAATGAATTTCAGTCTTCCTGGTGGGATCTGGGCCATAGGGGCAAACCAGACAGGAGTGCAGTGATGCCTTTACTTTTCCATTGCTCAGATACAAATAAAGTTTGACAGGCTGACAACAAAATCCAACCAAACAAAAACAGTTCTAGAAAAGAAACCAGAAAAGTAAATTCCCCAAGAGCCATTTAACATTATGGGGGTACATTAAAGATTTGACTTTGGACTCTGATGCAATGTCTTATAGCTTAGACATCAGGTCTTCCAATATTTCTTATTAATAGATGTTTTCTGCTGACACTGCCCTTGCTACCTGGAAATATACTGCTGCTGCTAAACATTTTTCATTGGGAAAAGAAAATTCCACGCATCCTAAACATCCTTTTGCTGCAAGAAATTTCTATTCCTTCTCTGACTGAAGATAGGCATGATGGGAAATCTCATCCTAAAGAATTTCTGCAGCCGCTCAAAATATTTCTACCATAACTCATGGTGTCTTCTTTAAACATTTCAGATGTGTGGAGATGGTTATCATGCCTGCTTAGACACCCTCAGCCAAGTTATTAATAATACATATTTTAATTTGACACTCTTCATCTCTTTGAACTTACCAATTTCATATTTCATTGGCATATATATATATTAATATATATGGGATTTATCCTCCTGCTCTGGCTGAAACTTCCACAGAGAACCTAGAGCAAAAAACTAGAAAGCAACTACTCATTGGGAAGAGTGTTATTAATGAAATCAGGTCATCTCAGTTGTATTACTTCCTCTGCTACACACTTTCTGTGTGACACTGGTCATATCAGCTCTGTATGTGTCTTTGTACTCCACCTGTGAAGTAACAATCAAGGCACAGCCACTCCTTACAGAGACATTAGAAGGATAATTGTAGTAATCTACTAATCCTCTGCATAGGGATTTTTACATTCTCATAGCACTTCTTCTGTGAGATGCTCAGGCACCTTGCTGGTAAGTGCCTATAAATGCAGGCATTTGTTACAAACAATCTCATGGCTTTAGCTGCTCTGCCCTTTTTGCTTGGTAATAACCCAGAATGCAGCAAAATGTACCTCGTCCATTTTGGGTTGAATGCACTTGTCTCATGTTAAACAACCTCAGGGCAGACTAGTACTAGGACAGACAGGAAAACTGGTAGAATGCCAAGAAAAAGCTAAGGGCATCATGATCAAACACATGGACACAGAGAAAATGCCTGAGCTGACAGATGAAGGACAAAAGAAGACAAGAAACAGCAGAACATACAGACCTTCAAGTTTATTGCTTGTGGCAGTATTTCCTTCAAAACCTGTCTGTAAAAAAAAAAATAGTCCTGCCCACTTGCTTCTTAAATGTGCAGAAAAAACTCCTGGTAGTCATGCCTTGAACTGTGTCAATCCCTGTCTGGCTTCCTCAGTTCAGTTTATCTGCAGGGAAAGCTTAAAATGGAAACCCACCTACTGATCTTGGCTGCCATCTGCATTAAAGGATTA
>NW_009953960.1:437601-446880 GCF_000747805.2 Chaetura pelagica
AAAAGTGGAAATTAAAGAGTAGTCACCCAGGAAGACCCTCACACCACGATGGACAGCATAAGGAAGTTCCTCAAAAGGTTTGGCACGTGTTGAGCAGCTGGGATACAAATCATTAATTAGGCTGAGCAGAGGAGCTCTCCAATAAGGGGAACACCAGAATGCCAGTGCCAACCTGAAAAGGGACTCAATATGCTGACATGCAACCAAGTCTCTAGCAGGGACTTGCTAAAGTGGCCCTGACAGACATGGTTTGCAACAGATCCTGCCACTCAGCTTTCTGAGCAGCTGGTGGAGGAGGGGACCCAGGAGAAAAAGAATGAAGAGAATAATGTATAAGAGCTCTGACCAGATGCAATAAAAGAAAGTAAATTCTAAGTTGTCTGCAGCAAGAAACAGTATCTGCTCTGTTTGTTCAACCCACTTAGTGAAGCTATTTACAAGGCCCTATCACTGAAGGGTCAGGAAGTACTGATGATTCTTTATATGCTGTGGTCCTTAAATGTTAAGCTTTTGCAAGAAACCTTCCACAGCCTTAGATATTCTACAAAACACACAGTAAAGCCAACTGAATTAAATGCTTCACTGAAAACAATCATTTCAATTGTCTTAAGAAAGACAAGGGTAAAAGCAACACTTACAAACCTGGCTAATGAAGTTGGTATTTGAAGTACAGAGAAAAGTGCTTAATAATCAGATTTACAATAATAGCTCTAGATGCATATTTTGCTTCTTCTTGCCTTTTTAGAATCTAACCTCACAGCCTCAAAATAGTGTGTCTTCTTCATCTGATGTTTTTAGTATTCATGAGCAGGATTGGTTTTGTGAGCAGCTGCTGCCCAGTTTCTCAAGCTTTGCATGCACCTTTCTACATTCTGTTCTGCAAAGACTGCCAAACTGATGGTTCTCAAAAACCTCCTTTGGCATCATCTTGGTTACAATATTAGTGACTGCTCGTTGTAGCTCCTCCGAAAGGAAAAGATGTCACTTTTATTGCATGACAGTTGAGTAGCAGAATGTAGCATTGTTTGAGGACCACTTCCAGGAAACCCATGATCAAATATAGTCAAAACAATTCTCTGTTGGCTCTGTTCCTGAAAGGCTCAGACCCTTATTGCTCTGAAAACTTCTCCCAAGATTTGAACCTTATTCACCTACTCCATGTGTATCCTTTTTCTCTTTATGAAAGCCCAATCTTCCTCTGATCTGCCAAGCAATCTGGCTACTGTTGGAATGAGATGCCATTTATGCCATCCAAAACATTTTGGGTCTCTGCCTCATTGATTCACTATTTTGGCATCCCAAGATTTCTCAGTTGAGCTATAATGGGAAGGTGGGAGGATCAGTGATACAGGAAGGCTGCTCAGCAACTAAATAAAGAGGAAAAGACACTGATGCTGGTCTCTTAAATTACAAAACAGTCTCCAACTACACTATTTAAGTTAAAGCATTTTAGAAAAGAGTTTTATAGCAATGTACTGCATAGGACAGTTGAGCTGTTCTTTACTACAAAGGTCTAGTGAAAAATCCATTTATTCACAATGTGGTCGACTAAGTAATGATTTAAAAGTTGATGATTCTCTCCTTTACTCCAGTACCACTAAATAAACATTCTCTTGCTTTGCATGAGACTTCAAAGAAACAAAATCACACTCCTATTTTTTTTTAGGTCTGCAAAATCCAAGACAAGTGTTCAGGAGCTCATACAGTGCAAGATAATATTTCCACCTAATACTGAATTATGCTCATTTCATAATTTTTCAGAAGTGATCCAATAACCATTATTACTATGAGAGGTAAAGACTTTATGGTGCAATAACTTTCAGAGATGAAGAATGTATTCACGTCAAGTCTTCACAAAAAATGTCTGCAGAACTTACCACTTCTGTACTGCACTATTATAGTATTTTATGTCTGGTATTTATTTTGTAAGCTCTGGCCACATATTCAGCTCTGCAAAAGACCCAAAATACAAGCAATTCCTTCCACTGAATTTGGGGCACCATGAAAGCAAAATTAAATAGGACAGAAGGAAAAATACATCCTTTCCAGGTTAATTATAGAATGAGCTCTTTTTGATGATCACAGGGGAAGTTCTCTAACTACATAGAAGCTGTTTGACTGCTTTGTAATGATCCAAAGGAATTAAGAGAAAAAAAAAAAAAAAAGGTTCAATAAAATATATAAGATTTTATGATTGGGATTTAAAAACTGCTTTTTTATGTAGGAGGTATTAACCAATTTAACAAGTAAAGGACAATCTCATCCTGATATACTGAAAAGGTTTAAACCAGTATTTGGACTCAGCTTTTTTGCAGAATAAATGTGTTAGGGTCCCACATGAGAGTACTTACAAGAGTGAGCTGGTATTCAATTTGAAGAAGCTTTATGCAGTAATGAAATAATCAAATCTCCCTATTGAATGGGCTATGCTGTTTCTAGTGGTTATTATATCAAATGGAGATACTGACTCAGCTCATAGTTATCATGCCAGGCAAGTCCATCAATGAGCAATTTTAGGCTGATTTTGTTTTCAGATGCATGTAGCTTGAATACTGAAGAAATATTAATCAAATATCTACGTGCCAGGTCCAAAAGGATGCATCAGGATCTACACCTTAGTTTAGAGTCCTAAAACCAAATGTGCACATCAGCACCTGTGTAATCCAGGAGGTACTTAACTCATTAGGAGTTCTGGTTTTCTGCCTGGGAGTTTTAAAGGCTCAGGTTTTGCTTTCTACACACTCCAAGAGCTCCAAGGTACACACGTATCACCTGAGACCTTCTAATCCCAGGTACATAATGGTGCAACATTTATATCACTTGCCTTGCCTGATCCTGGAAGCCTGCCCAAATCCCACTGGGAAGATCCTACTCAAGAGTTTGTGCTTGATCATAAATACACAACGTTTTTTACTATTTATTTAAAACTGCACCCCAGTTTCTGTATTGGCTGTACACCAAACTTCCTTCTACTTGTGAAAGGGGAATATAATTACATTAGGATTACACTATCTATGCTATGGAAAGAAGCATGAAAATGGATGGGAACTTTGCTTTCATACATTCCTGTGGATACTAATTCCATAAAGTGCAAGTAAACTGCATCTATTGCATCAGTTTATTATGTGGATATAATGCCATGTTCAACTCAAAATCACTTTATGCTGAAATAATGTCATACTATATGATTTAAAATCAAAAGAGGAAAGGCAAACATTGGAAAAGGTATATAATTCTATATGCCCTGTATACTGAAAGGTAAGTTTTAAAAGTATGCTTTCCTGTGCTTAAAAGGAGTAATTACCAACATAAACCCCACTATATCTCTGAACACTCCTCATTATTCTCCCATATTTCAAAACCTATTATTTATAGCTTATAACTAGTTCATTTAAGCAGAAATCAAGAAAAGCAGGGTGATGCCTTTGGAAGACAGTAGTGCTGGGAAGGAGAGGGTTTGAAGAGGTGCTGTGCTAATTTGGTTTCAAATACAGAAAATATGACCTTGTTCCCATCAATGTAGGTGCCCTGGTGTGCCATGAGTGCTCACTCTCGGGAACACTGGATGGTGTCTAATAACTATGGCACCGTCTTAAACAGATGCAGCCTTTATCTTTCAAAGCTCTTTTAAGCTGTGGAGCTGCTGTGTTCCACGAGCTCCTGCATAACTTCCAAGGTGCCTGAAGTTCAGCGAGTGCATCTAACCCCCATGGCATTTCCCTGCCAGCCCCACATCCAGCTAGAGCCTGGCCAAAGCCACAGGTTGGACCAGGCACCTCGAGAGAAATCACCATCAGAAAGCCACACCTGGTGAGTTTGAGTTTTCTGACTTCTAACTTTGTATTTATCTGGCAAATAAGAGGTTTTTACATTCCTGTATCAAAATCACACTTTTCCTCAGGGAAAATGTACAGAAAACACTTTGGTTTCCGTGTGAAGGGGTCTCAGGAAGACCTGCTGGGGTGAACCTGCAGGCCTCCAGGTGTGGGGAGGAATGGGTGAAAGGAAGAGAAGGTGGCTTTGAATGTCTTCCCTCAAGGATACTAAGATATCATCATAATATTCTTTGAAATCACTCAGAACTGAGCCAAATGGAATACCAAAATATTTTGAAAGCCATTTTGATCCTCCTCTGTTCTCTTTGTTTTTCTTTGGTCATCATCAATACTCACAATTTTGGTTTTGATGGGGCTTGGAATCAATGAGGTTTAAGTATGACAATAAAAAACACCCATTTATTTATAGTCAAATAGTGCACACATGTGTTTATAGCATGCCCATCTATCTTAGCATCTAACAGTGCTTTTGTAATCCTCCCCAGCTGGATCAGCAAGGTACCTTGTACATCCTGGCAATGAGGGGACACAGGGAGGTGGAGTGACATCTTTACAGACCCCTCATCGTGCAGTAATGGAAAAAGAAATGTGTAAATTTAATTCTGACCAGAAATATAAACCATGAAAACTTACTACTTTTCTGTGCTCAGTCTAGTGACCTGAGGTCAATACTGGGATTCTCTTGCAGCTGATGCCACATCCTGCTCTCTGATGTGTCTTTATAATTCAGTTGGTCATTTCTAGATGACCATGTCATTGGGATGGGTTAATGATATTGGCAGCAAGTAGATATATACAACCTGTCCCAAAAATGAAGAGGTATAAAACACACCTACTTAAAACCCACCTGATTCCTTTTCAAATATTCTTTACCAAAAATGCCAGTTCTGCACATGACTTTCTGAGCTACTTTAATCTTATGCCCACATTTAACGTAGAAGACTCAGTGGATCAGGACTTTAGCCTGTTCTTGCAAATTTGTGACACTGTCCCTCAAGAGAGAACAAATATATCAGGCATCCTACTTGAAAGTCAACAACCTGACACCACTGCATCCTGTGCTGCTCCTTATGGTGATGGACAACTAAGAATGGCTTAAAAAAACAAAGCAAACAGCAAGAGTAAGTGGTTTCAAAATCAATACAAGAGTGATCAAGTAGCAGAAGAGAACTTGTTATCTGTTCATCAAAATGATGTGAAAAGACATTCTGTGCATTCAGAATTTAATTTAGCTACTTGCTTTATCATCATAAACACTCATTTCAATATGGGCAATGATTATTTCTTCTTCCCAAACATGAATGATATATAATTGCTGGTATTTTGAAAGAGACAAGGCCTTTACCTTTATCCATCAGTGTAATTTATCATTGTCTTTCTTTTTCTTCTGCAGTGGCGAGAGAGCTTGTCAGCTCAGCTTGTTCTTAAAAAGCTGGAGTGTAATTCAATAATAAATTCACTCAAAGGCTAGCTGTCATGAAGCATTCATTTATTTGTATCCATTAGGTGATCTGCACTGCTCTTCTCTCTAAAGGGTAGCTGAGCTGTGTTTCTGAAGCCTAAGAAATATATTGCATAGCTATTCAGTCATCTTCACGCTGCTGCCACGACCTGATAAAACCCTGAGCAGTAGGCTGTGGTTCCTGACCTGAATGATGAGTATGCTTGTGCCACAAGTGTCTTGTCAGTACATCAAGCATGCAGGACATCAAGGTTCACGTCACCTTTGTCTTGCCTGCTTATGGGGGACTGCTCACAGCATGTGGCATGGAACCAGCTCCAATCCTGCCCAATGAGGGTGATGGCATTGGGACAGAAAGAGGTAGGATATCCCATGGCCAGCAATCTACAGTCCTGATCTACACCAAGAAGGAGAAGACTTAATGATTGACAGTAGCAACAACAGAAATAAAATTCTGAGGCAGGATGTTGGAGCCCTCCACCTGAACAAAAAGATTTCCCTCCTGTTGGGCAAGTTATTCTAGGAGCTGGAAGGAGAGATGGAACTGCTGCTGTGATCTTTATGAAGACACCAAGCAGTTCCATGGATAAGAGGGATATTATTACCTGTCTGTCATAAAAACAACTGGAGGAGATGCAGTGGTGAGGATGCTACATGCAAACACATTCAGTCTCATTTGCCCAAACTAATTGGGTCCCAGACAGTCCCAGCCCATGCTCCTCCATGGACTAGTCACTGTCTGACCACTGTGGAACCACTGCCATTTCCAGGGTGGCAAGAGACAGCTGCATGAAGGTTCATCTTTCTTGGTAGTGAAAACAGACAATTGAAACTACAAAGAGAAGCCAAGTAAGCAGAAAACACTTGCAAAGGTGGAGTTTATCCAGATTTATAGGGTCTTTAAGAACTAATAGGAACACACAATGTCTTTCAAGATCCCAAAAGGGATCTAGGGTGGGAGTTGGACTTGATGATCCAGGCTGTCCAAGGAGGTGGTTGAGCCACCATTCCTGGAAACATCTAAAAAGACAGATGTGGTGCCAGCAGACAGGGTTTAGTAGTGGACATGGCAGAGTTAGGGTAGTGGATGGACTCATTGACCTTGAAGGTCTTTTCCAACCAGAGTGATACTCTGATACTGTGAAAAGAGTAATGGCATTTCTAGCAACCCAGCAGACTGGTAATCATGGCCTATGTGCTCTAGTGCTGTCTCAGGGGAAAATGTACTTTATGCTGAGGTCCTTCACTGTTATTTGCAACCACTCTTGTGATGAGTCCAGTTATTTCACTTGAGAGTTGCAATACAAGCACAGCTTGAGGTGACATATCTGTAGACCATATTTAGTGATGCATCCCCTATGTTGATATTTTAAGAATGGCAGCCTCATAAATCATCACTATCTCTGTGTAATTCTTCATGTTAACTTAAATGGAACAAGAAGCCCCGTTTATTAGTTCTACTGCAGTTAATGAAAAGCAATCATTAAAACCCTTCCTATTGATTTGAATCTTTGCATGCCCTCACTCTAGGTAATCTATATGCCAGATAACACTTCTGCTAGCAGGTGCTCCTTAGAATTCTGAATCTTTCTTTAGGAGGATGTCTTCAGATGGTTAGTAATTCCTTCCTACGGTGAGATCTATCATCGCATCTATGAAAGGTATGGAACTCCTGTAGGAGTTTATGTGACCTTAAGTGACAAAGTCATTCTGCTGGTCCTCTCCTGGCATGCTCAGAAACAAACTCACAGTATAAAAGAGAAAGTCCCATTATTTTCCCCTAACTATCTGTGCTGCTGCATGCAAGCAGCCTTTAAAGACAAACTGTGGTTTATTCTTTTTATCACACATGTATGAAGACTCCTCTACTTCTTCATTTTTATGGAAAGTTAACTCAAGACAGGCATGTGTCTAGCAACACTCTCTACCTATCAGAATGGATACAGGTGGTTCTGATGCCAGAGTCTTCTGTGGAAAGGCTTCTGACTGCAAGCTTAGCTGAGGAATTACAACCCTAAATATATCAGAAGAATGAAATTGTGAGTATAACCTATTTTATATTCTAAAGTCTGATTTCACAGCAACAAATCACAACAACTGACAGCAGAGAATTCACTGTACTAACATTTAGTCCAGAGTCTGGACTGTTCTGTATCCCGAATGTGCAATATCTTCAGAATGCTGATGAAGTACAACAGTTTGTGGCATAATGAGTGTTTGGCCTTAATCTGAATCACTGTTGTCAGCTTTCTTGGACTCTGAAGGGACTGGCAGTGAGACAAATCAGATAAACTATCACATCAGGTCAACTCCCTGGCACTGGTGTGCTTCTAAGTAGTTCATGTTTGTAGACCACCAGAGATGGCAATGCATGAGAGGTGGCACCCATGGCATGCTGGCAATGCTCTCTCATGGAAGAGCATTAGGTCAGACCCAGAAGGGCCTGAGAGGACTACTGAAGTGCAAATGCTGAAACAAATACCCACACAAACATGAGGGTTGTATGTTTTCAGTGCCAACAGATTCGGTGCTGTGTGTGGGAAAGCTGAAAGTAAGCAATGAATGACTGGGTGGAATACAACAGAGTCCAAACATAAGTGTTAAGAACCACCTCCTGGCTCAGATCACCACTTCTGAAAGATAGCATCCAGGGCAGACACTGAATGATCTAAGAATCTGACACCTCAGGGTATGTATTATGGTGTACAAGCACATGTATAAGCACATGATTTTAAAGGGATAACCTCCCGTGGCAGCCAGACACTTACAAATGGCTGAGATGTAGTCCCAGAAGTGAACTGCTTGAGGTTTCTTTGCCAGTTCCTGTTTCTTGATGATAGTGACAAAGAAAGTCTCAGGATTAAAACCAAGCTATATTAAACTTGATTCTCTACATTGGAAATACTCTAGTTGCCCTTCCTAGACTGCAAGATTTTTTCAGTTCTTTTGAGGCCTGTAATAGTCATCCTAGAGAAATATTCTGATTTCCCTCTCTTTTGGTTCTGTCAATGGAAGAAGATCTGCCACTGGAGTTTACTAGATACTTCTGGAAAATGACAGTCACTTGAACTGGGAGAGGCCTGCTGACTGGATGGCTTTCACTCCTCGAAATCAGACAAGGCAGAAAAATGCAACTGTCCATGTGCACTGGAAGAGAAACATCTTGTCTCACTGGCTGGCAGGACACTGCACATGAGGAGACAGCCAGAATTACACCAGCCACAAAATTATTCTGATGCCTACTTTCCTCAGACAGTTTCCATATTCTAACTCTTGCTGCAGTTCCATGTCTTACCATGGCCAAGATGCTCACGCTTCACCTCTTACTGAAACAAACCCAAAATTTGCTTACCCTCCTTCAAAGGGATTGTCTCCTGGGATGACATGGGTGCTGTCCTTGCCAATCAGGAACTTGATCCGGTCGTAGAATGAATGCAAGCTCTGCTGGGAGACAGGGGCTTGTGTCTCCTGGATGATATCCAAGGGGTCTGGGGAGCCCAGGCACAGCGCATTGACGTGGCACAGTGGCTGCAAGCAGCAATCTGGGTCCATGCAATCAACCAGGCCATCTGCAGAAGGATAAGGAAGATCTTTGAGCTATGATAACATGGAGTGTTGCAGATTTCAGAGTGCAAGAGCTCTTTCTAATGCAAACAACAGAAAATGTGAATTCACACCTGCATAGTTCCCTTAAAACCCCAGTAAAGCACTTCAAGTATTCATTAAGATGTGTACGTGAAAACACACACATACACATGAAATTAGAAGTTAAAACAAGAATGTTTGAGGTTAATTCTGGGATATGCCATTTCAGATCTCAGTCACTCAGATAACTCTGGAGTCCCCAGAGGTTAGTTGGTTGGTTGGTTGGTTGGGTTTTTTTCTGTCCATAAACCAATGACTTCTGTACACCGGTCCTGTTCTTTGTACAAATCACAAGCACATTGCATCATACCAAAGTTATCAGGGTCAGTTTCAGCA
>NW_009953960.1:447087-545450 GCF_000747805.2 Chaetura pelagica
AAAGCCGTGATATCTACCATGACTTCAGAGAGATCTGTGCATGCAACCCACAAAAGATTTGAGCTACATAGATGAGGAAGTAAGGGAGATGTTGCTGGGAAGGTTCCATCTGTTTTGACCTCTGTCACATCTATTCCATTCAGACACAAATTAACAGATTACCTCAAACTCTCAGGGTATAAATCTTGTACTTTTAACAGCACTAAATTAATGATAACAACAATAACAGTGGACACACATAGAATCATAAAATAATTGAAAGGCTTGTGTTGGAAAGGACCTTAAAGATCATCTAGTTCCAAACCCCCTGCACGGGCAGGGACACCACCCACTAGATGGGTTGCTCCAAGCCCTATCTAACCTGCCCTTGAACACTTCCAGGGATGGAGCAGCCACAGCTTCCCTGGGCAACCTGTTCCAGCATCTCACCACCCTCACAGGAAAGAATTTCTTCCTAATGTCTAACCTAAATCTCCCCTCTTTCAGTTTTAAACCACTACTCTTTGTCCTCTCACTACAAGCCCTCACAAAAAGCCCCTTCCCAGTCTTCCTTTAGGCCTCCTTCAGATACTGAAAGGCCACTAAGTGGTCTCCCCGGAGCCTTCTCTAGGAAGAACACACAAGAAAAGCTTGCCAAGCACGCTCTAGTAAAATGAGGGTTTGCATATCTGTCAAGTCATCAGATGCACAGACAGAGCTACTTCCCCTCCCACTGCCACAGCAGATTCCCCAGCTTATTTTGAAATGCCACTGTTCATTGCAAACACTGTAGTAAAAAGAAGTGACAGGAAATAAATAAAAAAAGAAGCTCAGAAGGGGTTTGATGAAGCATCACATTTAGAAATAAAAGTTGTTAGCATGTAGCAGGGATAGATCTTTAAATCAGATAAGGGAACTGGATGTTTTTGTTCTGGGGTAATGGGATATGGAGCCCTTCACTTCCAACTCATCAGCTTAAGCAAGACACTTTGATAGCGAATGAAAATAGTTACCATGTGATGTCTGTTCAAAGACCTGCGTGAAATGAGTAGCTGGTCTCAGTGTAGTTCCTGGGAGCTCTATTTATCAGAGGAATCACCTTTACAGCTAACTCCCTGCTAACGACTTCAGCATAGAGCCAAGAAATGAATGTGCTTGGGGAGAAAAACTGTCCTGAAAGGTAGGTCTCCCTGAAGTGGAATGAGATTTGGGGTTGTCAGGATAGTGAATTAAAACAAGCCAGTTTGTCATTATAATAGACAGTGAATTTCAGTTTCAACCTATTTATACCAGTATGAATTAGAGGTCCTTTCACTGATGTTCTTGGCATTACTTTAAATTTACTGTAATATAAATAGGACAAGAATCTGATCTTTTATTAGTCTGTAGTACTTACAATAACCTGCATGTCATGGACTAAGATTCAGTTGAGATACACCTGTGCTGTTCTTGGAAGATTTTAATGCCATGAAACATCACTGGCAACATCATTTCATATGGCTACCTATACACAGAAAACTGAACAAAAAGCCTGCTTGACATTCCCAGAGCTTCCAGTCTATGTGAGAGTCAAAGCCCAACGAGTATCTGCTCCCTGGAGACACACAGACACAAACAATGAGTCGTTTTCACAAGTGCTCTGCACCTGCCATTAATGATAATGGGAGCAGAGTTAGATTAGCAAAAGGGCTTTTGAAAATCCCCTCCATTATCCTTCCTTCTGTCTGCTCTGATATTTCTACATCTTTAGAACACCTTGCAAAAATGCCACAAAAATTTATCAGCTCGGGCACAAAATCTACCAATCTGCCTTTTCTCTTGATGACTAATGATAATGAAAAAGAAGTAATTACATTTTATTTGCCCATTCAAAAAGTGACTTGCTGCAGATGATCAGGCCAGTAGGATTCTGGATGGTCAAATCTGAGATCGAGTTTGAGAGACTGTTCACAGACTAAAGACCAGCATAGATGTGATATACTTATCTATAGCCACCCAACAGGAAAAAAATAGAGACAGAAAAGAAACAACAAACCAGCCTTATTACTATATTGACTGCAGCTTCAAGCAAGATAAAATGTTGTCATTTTCTCCCACACATCAATAATGTTTCTCTAAGGCTACAGACACTCTGCTAAGAGGATGGCAAACCAGCTGTACCACAGCTCTTCATTAATCTGTCTTAATTCGAGGCTTTAGAAACGTGTTTTGGGACCTGAAGCTGCAAGACAGCAAGGAAATGTCTTTGCAGGAAACAACAGATAAACGTTTGAGGAACAGATACACAGGACAATATTTTGTATGGGTGGAAATGCTGAGGACACATCTGCAGATAAGCTTTTCAACTTACATGTTTCAGGTCTGTATGGAGGGAGTTGGGGGTAATCACACCAGAGAGGTTTGTCACTGACAATTTAAAAGCATTAAGGTGCTCAGGAGCTTAAATGGGGTTTAGCTGCTCAGTTCCCTCTAATGTCAACAGCAGTCTCAGGGCAAAGACTTTCTTAAGCTTCAAAAATATAAAGGCCATTTTAGTCCATGACATGCAGAATAGTGAGAGTTAAGCTACAGACCAGATCATAAATACTGATGTTTCCACTTGAATATTTTTTTCTTGTGATTTCTTATTTTATGGTCCCCAAGTGGTGCCCTACAGTGAGTGGTAAGGAGATATAATTAAACTGTACACAGCTATGATTTCCCATGTCCTGGCATCTCTCACTGGCTCCATCAGAAGACCCAAGTGGTGCCCTACAGTGAGTGGTAAGGAGATATAATTAAACTGTACACAGCTATGATTTCCCATGTCCTGGCATCTCTCACTGGCTCCATCAGAAGACTCAGGATTAAGTGATGTTTGCAAGAAGTAGCCTACCAATGAAGAGCAAGGGAGCTGCATGGATTAATGAAAAGTAAAACCACAGCAAAGTAAAACTCAAGTTTTAGTGGTCCACACAGACAAAAGAACAATGTAGGAAGCCAGCACCAGCAGCAAAGGAAAATACAGCAAGGTATGATCCCACAAAACAATATGAAGTCATAATGCAAGACAGCTTTGGAATTTTTTTAAGCAGGAAGGTGAAATTTCCTTAAAACTCTTGACAAAATTTTCAGAGAGAGGTAAAAGGAGGAGAACATGGGATCAGTGGCTCTGCACCCTAAGTTTTGCAGCAGCAAAACCACAGAGACCCATGACCCATGTGTGGATTCTTAACTCCATTAGCTCCCAGCATACAGATAAGCAGGACAGTGAGTTCTCAAATCTGGCCATTTTTATACAGCTCTTGGTTTTAAAAAGTGGCAATTCCCTTATTCTACATATAGTCATAATGCAACCAAGACACTTCAGACCAGAGAAAAAATGTATTGCTGAGTTATCTCCATGCAAGTTTCAAAGTTCTGTGCAGAGGGATTACAGTAATTCATATACACAGACTGTTCATTTTTCCCCCCAGAACTGGATTAGAGCCTGTCTTTTAGAAAGATATCTCATATATCAAAGACAGCTGATTACAGTGAGTCCCCCACAGCCTCCAGTAAGCTATTCAAATGCTTAATTGCTGCTAGGAAACTGCATCTTATTTCAAGGCTGAATTTGTCTAACTCCTATATCCCATCACTGGAACTCGTTTTGCCTTCATCTGCAAGGTTACTGGTATTTTCTTCTGCCCTGCATGCTCAGGTGTCTTTCCCAAGTGCAAGTCCCTCCACATAGAGCAACAATCCATTCAAAACCTTTTCTCTGAACAGCTGAGGAAGATTAAACTTCCCATCATAAGGTTTATTTTCCAGTTGCTGGAGTTTTGTGTGTGTGTGTTTGTGCCACCCTTTGATCTCTCCAGTAATTTCACATCTTTTGTTCTGCATGGGTACCAACACTGGACACATGGCTGTGGTAGCAATATTTGGTACAGAAGAGAAACCACTTCCCAACTTTTGGATTTTTATACTTCTAAGGTTCACAGCAGCAACCTTGCACTGAGAACTCATGTTGAGACAATTATCTCCAGTGACCTCTAAATCCTGTTCTGAGTTGTTGCTTCTCAAGAGTCTCTCAACCTGTAGGTATAACATGCTTTGTTCCCAGGGGCATTATCTTGCATTTTCCTGCATTAAGACATATTTTGTTTGACTGTGACCTCGTAGCAATTTGTCAAATCACTCTATATCAAAATGTTCTGGGTACACTATTTACCACTATATCAAGCCTCAGGTGACCTGAAGTTTTTTTTCAGGAGAGATTTAAACTACATTCTAAGACAATGATAAAAATGCTGAATTGGGTTGGATACAACAACCAGTTCCAAGGGATCCCTTGAGAAACAACTTCAATTGTGGATGCATTTCAATTAACAAATTAATTCAGAGATCTGTCACTTTCCAGTAATTTCACATCTTTTGTTCTGCATGGGTACCAACACTGGACACATGGCTGTGGTAGCAATATTTGGTACAGAAGAGAAACCACTTCCCAACTTTTGGATTTTTATACTTCTAAGGTTCACAGCAGCAACCTTGCACTGAGAACTCATGTTGAGACAATTATCTCCAGTGACCTCTAAATCCTGTTCTGAGTTGTTGCTTCTCAAGAGTCTCTCAACCTGTAGGTATAACATGCTTTGTTCCCAGGGGCATTATCTTGCATTTTCCTGCATTAAGACATATTTTGTTTGACTGTGACCTCGTAGCAATTTGTCAAATCACTCTATATCAAAATGTTCTGGGTACACTATTTACCACTATATCAAGCCTCAGGTGACCTGAAGTTTTTTTTCAGGAGAGATTTAAACTACATTCTAAGACAATGATAAAAATGCTGAATTGGGTTGGATACAACAACCAGTTCCAAGGGATCCCTTGAGAAACAACTTCAATTGTGGATGCATTTCAATTAACAAATTAATTCAGAGATCTGTCACTGAGCCAGATTTTAAGCCATCTCTTGTATTCCTTGTTATTTCCATGTAATACGAGTCTTTACGTCTTTGAGACATTTTATGCATCCTATACTCACATACCATTTTGGCATTGCTGCCAAAAATAAAACTCTTTTGAAATACCTCCTTTGTGCAATTCACTATGAAATAAATACATTTTATTATGTCAGAATTACCATTGGGTAAATCAAATCATTGCCTTTGTGAAAAAGCAGCCATTGGCAAGACATTGCTGTGTCTGATGAATAATGTGATCAATGGTTTGCACCTTTCACTAAGACTCATGTAATCATAGAATAAGTAAGACTGGATGGGACCTCTGGAGGTCATCTTGTGAGCTCTGTCTTATTACCTTCAGAGAGGAACAGACACGAAGGAGAATGAACTGGTCACAGCAGAAAAAAAATATAAAAATACAGCCACCCAAGACAACCAGAAATTTTAAAAATCTGGAGCTACTGGGGTCAGTGTGGAGGACTCAGGGCTGTATCTTGCTTACCCTGCCCACCAGACCTTCAGGTGGGCTGGAGGATTTCTTCTCAAAAAAGCCAACAAACTGCTCCTGTTCCAGGTGTATTAGGACAGAAACAAGGTTGGTGTGACAAGCACCACATCTGCCAGGTGGCTGGTTAAATAGAACACGCTCCTTCCCTCCCAGGCACTTGGGAAGCAGCAGGCATTGAGTAGCCAAAGGGGCTTTGTAATTGTCTTCCTCATGTGCAAGCCTTCCAGTCCAGACTCTCTAGCTCCCCTGAAAGCCTCCTTTGCCAGGAACAGGTTAAGATCCTAAGCCACACAACCAGCCATTAACTGATAGGAACTGTTGGACACCACTGCTTATTCAGAGAGGCAGATCTTTTGGCTTACTCCTAAATTAAGATTAGGTGAACATGACATATTCCCTCACCAGAACAAAACCTCCTTGTCACATTCACAGCCACTACTATACTGCAAAGTAGTTACTCTCCAGCAGCAATGGGGCTCCTGTCTCTGCATTCCTTGAGTTGCTGCTGCTGCACTTGCTGGTTGCAAAGTGCTCACAAATCCAACAGTAGTCTCATTGCTCTTTCAAGCCTCATGCAGTTTGGCTTCCGTGTCCCTCACCCACCACCACGCAGCGTCAACAAGGTGTCAAGGATTAGAGACTTGTACAGAAGAAAAGGGCTGGTTTTGAGAGGCTTCTCCTGCAGTAAACAAGATCAGCCGGGAGCTAATAAAATTTCAAATTAGCTGTGACTTTTCATGGCCCCACAATTGTGTTGGCTGATTTAATGGGCAGTGCCTTAGCTCACTGAGATTGAATAATTGAACATTTCTACAGAGTTATGGATGCTGCAACAAGAATCCGTCATGCTAACATCAACAACAGAATGCAAATAACCTTCAGCCAGAGGTGTTATTATGTGTTTAAGCAGACTCTGACACTTGCTGCATGTCAAAGTGTTGAGCTGGAGAAGGCAGGCCACACGCAGGGACAGACCTGTCTGTAGGCACAGACCATTCTTGTGGAGCAGGATGTGCATTGGGAGCCCCAGACACACAGGCAGTCAGGGTGTGAGCCTAAGGAGCCTTATTAGGGTAAATCTGGGGAAGCATACATGGAAAACTCAAGGATTGCTCCTGCTGATCAGCATGAGACTTTTTGCCACTGACTGCAGCAGCAAGACCCTCTGTGAGAATCCATGCTAAGCAAAGCAAAACTAGACAGAAAATAACAATAAAACTCAACTGTCTTTCAGGAGTATTTTCACTGCCAGTGAAAGCAAAAAATGCACTGATTATACTTGCACTTCTCACCTTATCTAGTTCTTTCACTTTCTGTGTAATTCACCAGACACCAACATAATGTTTTGTGGGGACACTGTCTGTCTTGTATTACTGGGAGAGTCTGGATGGACAGGGTTTGGAATACAGCTGCTCAAAGGTAAAGCTAACAAAGTGTTAGTCTTTCCCTGGAGGAAATACAATTTTACCCTTCCAGTTCTAGTCTAAATGCTGGTGAAACAGGGACTAAAGGAATGGCTCAGTACTTGTGTACAGAACACAAACATGTCCATGTGAATGCTTGTGCTGATGAAGGTTTACAGAAGCAATAATGTTCTTCTCTGAGTTGAGGACGGACATTCAATTTACTTCAATTAGATTTGGGGAATAAATAGATTTTACTCCAGCAGATTTCAGAGAACAATTTTATCTTTTCAACAAACAAGTGGTAGCTTTTGGATCCACTGTAAAGAATCAAAGGGAAATAAAATACAAATGTAAGGAAGAATAGCAATGTCCTGAGACCATGTTAGGTACTAATGTTCTCTTTGCTCTCTTTCTATCCCACCTGCTCTGTTTTGGGGTTGCCTGAACAAGGTTCTCACTGGTTGAATCCTGGCTGCTTGGGAAAGGAACTGCCCTCACATCTTTCTCTAGGTGCTCAGCACATGTTTTTGAGTTCAAAATAATACAGTCATATGTAATAGTAATCATGTATTTGAATTACAGCTGTTCTTGAGCTCCAGTGCAGAAGCAGAGCTTTGCAGTGCTAGTTGTTACAGAAATACTCTGCAAAAAGTTCATCCTAATCCAGAGCTACATCTTGTTTAAAAAAAAAAATCTAAAAATAAAAAGAAGGGAAGTGGAAGGAGGAAATAAAGGAAAGCACATGATAATCACCACTAGCAGGGCACTAAGCAGAGCTATACTAATGTGTTTAGAGCCTACAAGTTCACAGCATCCCCCAGTTCAGCATTGCTCTGCAAGATACAGTTCAAGCAGCTGGCTTCATGGAATTCTTCCTTTCTCCAGGCAGGCTTTTAACAAACGACTTACACATTTCACAGCCAGCAAAGCATCATGGAAACCAATCTATGTTTGGAGTGAAATTCATGAAGCTGAGGAAGGCATGTGAGGGCCCTTCCCAGCAGAGGAGAGACTAACAATCAGACAGGGCAGTATGTATATAAATTGCTTACCTTGAGCAAGCAAGACTGAATCTGAAACTGCCTCCTTCAGGAGCTAAAGTACCTCTTTAAAGTGATTCCACTAAAAGAAAAGGGACTCAGAGCTTAGAATTCTTTTGTGGGAGCAATGAGTTCACACTTGCAGCAGCTGAGATATCCTTGTCACCAAGGTCTCTTGCTTTCCTGGCAACTGCTCCAAGTGTGAAGACACTGCTGAAAAGTTCACCATATCATACTGAATATAAGACAATCCACACATTAATCTGAGCTCAGCTTGGAGAGTGGTCTCAGACAGCTGAAACAGAGACATGTTTTTCAAATCCTGGCCAGAGGAAAGTGGCTGTGCACTCTGCACATCTCGACAACACCTGGGGCAAAACCTTAGGTTTTTAAGGGGACTTTCTGACTGAATAAGGAGGCAAGAGTTTGCCTCAGGTGCTAAAGCAGGTCTGGAAGAGCTTTCCTGAATTTCTGCTTCAAGCATTGGTGCTCAAGCTCTGTTTAAGCATCTTTTCAGGTGCAGAAAAGCTTTATGAAATGCACGTCCCAGCCTTTCTTTTCTGAAGATGGGTCATGTCACCTCCTATTACATCTTACATACCAGCAGTGCCTGCTTCCCATCAGTAACTTCCCTCATTTCAGCAGACAATGGTACGTTTCTTTTGACACAGAGGACACTTTCATGGTTTCTTTCAGAATCTATTATCCAAAGGTATTTCATTAAACATAAAACAGAGGAAGAGAAGCTGGGTGATCTATAACAAATTATACCAGCTAGCCAATCTTTTCAGGTACAGCAGAATTGTGCATTTTTTTCCAGTGCTTTGTGGTTCCTCCAAGATGACCCTGCTGTTTGACTGGATCTATTTGTGATGGTAAATGCTAATTGATGAAGGCTGTTTCCCCAGGTGCATTCAGATCTCAACACTTCCCTTCATAAATGTAGCAAGCACATTAATGCATCCTTTTTTATGGTTTCGAGGAAGCAGACAACTCCCACACCATGCCCAGGAGACAATCTTCTTGTGCTATAAAAGCCTTGCAGGCATGAGGTAAAGGTTTGTAATAGTGTGCAAAAAAGAAAAATAACCCTCTGAAATACCCCAGCACCTTGTCTGCAGCTTGAGCATTTGCAACGACAAAGGTTTGTGTTTTGGGGTTCTCCTGGATTCCTTCTAATTCCCTTTACAACCCTACTGCTACCTTCAGGTGTAACCCTAGTTACTGGCAAAGAGCAATGCAGAGTCCTGCCAGCTCCCTAACATATTATTCGGCATATGGTGGACAGATGGTGGACACATGGGTGTTAAGAAGGCCAGTGAGCAGTGCCAAAACTTCTCTTGCCAAAGAGTTTGAAATGCTGCTGTCCCAAAGCATTATGCAAGTCTCCACCTTACTACAAGCACTACCTGATCCTTGAACAGGGCAAGCAAGACAAGAAGCTTTACTCTGGAGTTCCACTAATGTACAGTGAAACAAACAGCAGTGAATTGCCTCAGGGAACCCATTCCTGAATTACACTGTCCCTGAAATAAGACTTGGTCTCTCGTGGCAGCAATAACTAATACTCAGGGCTGCAAGGAAAGGCAAAATTCCCACGTGCAGAGGCTTGGTGGCTCTGATCTGCTCATTGCTTCACAGTTTGAAGACTAAAGCAGCTTTTAGTTGCTCTGGCCCAGGAGGGTAGAGGGAAAAAAGCAGGATTGCTCCACCTGGAAGCTCTTGTGCAGCATCTGGTGAAGCACAGACACAGTCTGAACCTGCAAAGGCAAAATGGGGCCATGTGTACCTTGCAACACTGTGTTTGTGCTTCGCAAAATGCATGGCATTGGGGAAGAACTTTTCACAAAGGCATGTAACGATAGGACAAAGGGCAATGGTTTTAGGTTTTAAGCTAGAAAAGGGTAGATTTAGGTTGAACATTAGGAAAAAGTTCTTCAACATGAGGGTGGTGGATGACTGGAACAGGTTGCCTAGAGAGGTGGTGGAGGCCCCATCCCTGGAGACATTCAGAGTCAGGCTTGATGGGGCTCTGAGCAACCTATTCTAATTGGAGATGTCCCCACTTATTGCAGGGTGGTTGGACTAAATGACTTTATAGAACCCTTCCAAACCAAGACACTCTATGATTCTATGTAGCTGTCAGGAAGGAGACATAAAATGAGGGGCAGAAGCTTTACTACTTTTCTTCACTATCAAAGAAAGATCATTAAGCAGGTAGCACGTAAGAAAAATGAAGCTGCTGTACTTCTATGTAATGGTGTGAAATACCCCTCAGGGTCGGCCAGCATTATTTTAATGGAAAGATTATCTGTCTGTCTTTCCATCTATCCATCTGTCTATCTATCTCTTTAAATTAACAGGCAGTAATTGCTAACAGAAGCCTTTGGAAGTGTTTAAATTTCAAAGAGGCAGCAGACCAGCAGACAACTGAACATCAACCTCTAATTAATATGAAGGGTTAGATAAAATTAGGAACATTAATGTTTAATTGTTCATCTGAGAAGGACTCTTGCCTTTCATAAGCAAAACAGATTGACTTATTCTGAGCAGAGTTCAGCAGCTGTTTAGCAACTGGCATTGTTCAAAGCAAGAAATTAAGGATGGAGTCATTTCAACTTCCCAGAGGAACAGCAAGCTTCACCCTATCTGGAAGACTTGACTACTCTGCAAAAGCCCAAAACAATGACAAGGAACCTCAAATGAAGAGCCTGTGTTGATCAGACTGAACTTTTAGACAACTTTTAGAGCAATTTATGTTTAATATTAATATTTGTAATTAATGGTTTCAGAGAGCTGGGGTGTATCCACACAATGAAATGGTGAATTTGCCAGCTCTCTGGCTTTCAATATGGAGGGAGTAATATGGTCAGATGACTTCATAGAATCACAGAATATTTTGGGCTGGAAGTGACCTTCAAAGGTCATCTAGTCCAACACCACTGCAATAAACAGGGACATCTTCAACTAGACCAGGTTTCTCAAAGCCTCATCCCACCTGATCTTGAAAGTTTCCAGGGATGGGGCATCTACCACCTCTCTGGGCAACCTGTGCCAGTGTTTCACCTCTCTCATGGTAAAATATTTCTTCTTTATATCTAGTCTAAAATCTCCCTCTTTTAGGATAAAACCATCACCCCTTGTCCTATCACTACAGTCCCTGTGGAACAGTTTGTCCTCATCTTTCTTACAAGCCTCCTTTAATATTGAAAGGCTCCATTAAGTTCTCCCAAGAACCTTCTCTTCTCCAGGATGAACAATCCCAACTCTTTCAGCTTTTCTTTATAGCAGAGGTGTTCCATCCCTCTGATCATCTTTGTGGACCTCCTCTGGACTCTCTCCAACAGGTCCATGTCTTTTCTGCTTCCTTTCTCTGGAGCACAGATGGTTAATTCTTAGCAAGTTTGCTGGGGACATCAAGCTGTGTGGTGTGGCCAACACTCCATGCAACACACCACTTCTCCTGTCCTAAGTGACTCCGTAACAGATGGAGCCCAATGTCATGAGCTAAATGAACACAGTGGACATTTCATGGACATTTCTGGACATTTTATGGACATTTTACAAGGCTAAATGGTGCTTAGTTGCAAGCTGGGGTTAAACCATGACAGTGCCCAATAGAGTATCTGTGAGAATGTGATTAATATCCTGTTCTCTTCCCCTCCATTTTTCCTGTACACTGTCCTTAACAGAGGAGTCCACATATGCAATGGAGCCCATATTCAGCCTTTGGAATATCAGCCTCTTCTCAAGGCTGTATCAAATGCCATTAACTCCACTTCTAGGACTTGTCACAGAAGATAATTTTCTTGATCTTTTAAACCTGCAAACTTCTTATTCTTCAAGCACATGACAGAGCACACACTATGGGATGAGAAAGGACTACTCTCAGACTCTCAGGTACTGAGTGTTTGCAGCCATGAATTAGAGGTTATTTTCTGCCAAAGAGAGGCAAGAACCACATTTCTCAGCTTGTTTTAAGGAAACACCTTTCATTTGTTGTAATACAGGTGGCCTATTAGGTCAGATGTGCAAAATCCTAGCCTTCTCCCCAGATTGTTAAAGCTCTGTCACTGCCCTGGTTTCCTTTGACTGATATTAGATGATCACCTGCTCTCAGCCACTTGTTACAACTCCTTTCAAGTTGATGGACTTTGTGTTTAAAGGTGTAAATAAAGTGAACCTGGGTGTGAAACCTAAGTGCTAGCTTTGACAAATGACACTTGTGTGTAGAGAGGTGACTGCTCTCCAAGACACCTCTTTTTCTAACCTGAACAGAGATTACATTTCACCAAGTCTCACTCTGAGTGACTTCTTTTTAGCTTGTTATTGTTTATCTGGAGAGCCTCCAGGCAAACACACCCTGTAATTTGGCACTTGTCTCCCTCAGGGTATGATTAGCCTGGGATCAGATGAAACAGATTCTGACTTCAGCTCCCATTATCCCGAGGAATTTCTGGCTGCAGGGATCTTGATTAGTAGACAAAAGAAACCACAGCACAGGAACCAGCTTCTGATGAGCTCAGGCAGAGTGAACCCCCTTGCAAAGCATGGATGGCCCCACCATAGTGTCTCAACCTTGAGAGATGCTGACTTGGGCGGGTGACTTGGAGGGCAGTGGTCACCAACCAGAAGTAGGCAGCTACGAGGTGATACCTGAAACAGCTCAGAGAGATGATGCCCTAAATCTGTTTCTCTCTGCTGATGGTACCCACGACGTTTGGGTATACTCAGGTATTTGACTTCTAAAGCTTCATGAAATGACTCTTATTTCCATTGCATACATTCATGTGCATGTAAGTTCAGCAACTAGGCCTGAAATCCTTTATGGTGAACTGTCAAATAAACCACCTTTTTCCAGTCCTGAGAAGGCATCACTCTGGAGACAGTGCTATGACCCAAAAGAGGGGAAGCCAAAATGCTCATACATATACTACATGTTTTTTCAAGAGCCAGCTCAGGTCTAAATCTTTTCAGTGCTCTTTGAAGCACAGCAGTTTGCAAGGTATAATGCTTGTGGTAACAAGCTGGCTGCATCAAATATGGGCTCAATTCTGCTCCCCAATCACAGATGTTATCTGACCCTGCCTTTGGATATCTGAGAAATCTAAAGGCAGCTGCCACACATGAAATATATATTGGCTCTACTACAGATCCAAGCTACTGTGAAGGGGAAGCCAGAAGCCAGCTGGGCTACTCTAGGATGTCTCTGAGGAACAAAAGGCAAAATACAGTACACTGGAAGATGGAAAATTATTATCAGATATTAGGAGGAAAATGTTTACTATGAGGATTATCATATACTGGAGCAAGTTGCCCAGAGAGGTGGAATCTCTATCCTTGGAGGTGTTCAAGAGTTGAATAGACACAGTCCTGAGCAACCTGATGTAATTAGACCTGCTTGGAGCAGAGGGTTGAACTAGGCAACTGTTGGAGGTCCATACCAACCTAAATTACACTATGGATGTTCAAATGTTGAAATTCTAGATCTGATCCCAGAAATACAGCATAAATGAACCATAAGTGTGTATAAAAATCAACTTTTTTTGGTTATTTTTTTTCCATGGAAACTGTGATTATCCCTGGCTCTATTTAACATATTTTTACACATTTGATGTGATGAACTTTATAGATGCTCTGTGTCAGCTATAAATAGGAAAGAGAAGCAGAGAGATATTCAGTTTCATGTGAGGCAAAGTTCATTTATAGTCTGTATTCTTTGTATGGTTCTCCATTTTTTTCCATATTTTTGAAGGGATAATTTGGTCCATTTGCCATGCCAGATGTGCAGAAGTATTTTAAATATTCAATCAGAATCTCAGTTGCTGTGAAGCAGATAATCACAGTCTTGGCTTTGCTATTATTATTTGTATTTTGTAACTGTACTGTTCTTGTGAATATGATAAAATGGAGGCTTGCAAAATGCAGTCTCCACTTCACAGACTGGGTTCTGGCCCAGACTTGTGGTTTACAAAGCCTTTTGCTGAGTGACAACAAAACAAATTATGCAGTCTCCCTTATGCCTTAAATTTAATATCTCATCTCCTGCCCTCTAATTCAAACCTTCACACTGCACCAGAGTTTCCTTTGTAATGAGATAACTCTGAATATTAAGTTTGCATTATGCAGGGCTATTATTCACATGCCTGACATCATTACATATGGAACTGTAATCAATAAAACATGGTTTGAGAGGGATTGGATGGCTTGTGGGCACAGGAATCAGTCACTGAAGCCTCTAAGTTTCTGCAAAACATCCACCCCAAGTCAGTAGTGACCTACCAGAGAGCCTTGATGAAAACTTCAGGCATGGAGACCAAAGTTCAAACAGTCAGGGACATTTGCTGCCTGAAGTGGTCCCATTGTGTCACTGCTGAGCCATCCAGCTGGGGTGAAGGGATAGGACTCATTCAAGGATAAACAAACCTCCCTCTCCAGCCCTGGCACCCCCAAGTCCAAACGCATTTCATTTGAATTCAAATCCATTCTGGCTGAACTCAGCCTGGCAGACTTCACTGTCTATTCTCCACCAGCTGTCAAAAACCAATGTGCCCTGCAGAATTCAGCCCAGCTGAACATATCACTGTGCAAGGTTTGAAAGCTCTGTGAAGCCTGACATACCACATGTGCTTCTGTCCTACCTCCATCGTTGTCTTTCGCATCTCCACACGCCGTCTCCATGGAGGTATCGCAGCCTGCTCCTCTCCAGCCCAGCTGGCAGACACAGTGCCAGCCATTCATGTCCAGAGTGCATCTGCCATTGCCATTACACAAGCCAGGGCATCCCTCTGCAAGGCAAACATTCAAATCTTGTCAGAAAAACAAAGCAATGCAGCCCTGAAAGAGGCTAATTAAATCGCTTTTCCCCCCCTTTGCCTTCAGTTTATTTCTCCACTTGGTTTCTTCCCAGCTGGAGCAAGCTGTCCCAGTTTGATATTGGAATGGTGGTGACCACTCAATGGGCTGCTGTTTCCCAGGAGGTCCTCACAGCACGGCCTCACTAATTGGATCGAGGGGATGATGAGCTTCAGGGAGGTAGTGAGATTTTCCTGCCTCATTGGTTGTAAAACCCACCCTGCCCTCTGAGTCTCTCAAAGCATTTGCTTTGTAAGACTAAGATTTAGGGTTACCTAAATTGCACATAGGGTTAAAGTTCCCCACATCCAGTGGGATGAAGCAGCTGGCTTTCAGCAATACTGGGACCTCAGTCTGGTCAGCAAAGTCAGCTGGAAAGGGAAAGCACTTCCTATGTTAGAAAATACTTGGAGAACACCCAGTTCCTGTACTGCAGTCATTTTGGGTGGGATGCATCTCATCTGTTTGCAATTCATCTGTAATGGAGATGCCTTCAACTCTGTCTGTAGTCAGCAGAGAAAAAGAGTGGCCCATGGCTTAAATCCCCCACGTGTGCTAGATGCCCACACTGATGAGCTGAAGCACACTCTGGAAACACCTGTTTCTCCCCACTGACTAGAAAGAAACTAGCAGAGAGGCAGGTGTTTCTTGGATAGGTGATAAAACTCATGAAGGATGAACTCCAAGCTCCCAGTCTGCTAACTAGCATTTGATTTTTCTCTTCTGATGACCTCCAACTGAGGTTTCTTTCCCCTCCCTCTCCCCTCCAAGAAAATAGCAGAGTAATTTCCACAGTAAGCATCAGTGTGAGGGAGTATGTTTAGTTTATATGGTACCGGGGGCTTTTTACCTGAAGAGCTCAAAAATCCTTACTGAGAAGCAGTCAGAAATGTAAGCCACATTTTACAGGTAATAAATAAAACACAAGGGATTGAAGTGACTGTCAGGGTCATCCAGCGGGACTGATTATACCAGGAGGACTGATTATTCCTTCCTGAGGCCTGTCTTAAATCCCTCTCTGTTCACACACATTGTGGAATCTTAACACGTAGTTCGACATTCTTCAGGCCCTCTGCTTTGTAAGGCAGGTTTGTTTGTGAAACTGTGCAACCAACACTGACTTCTCCTGTCCTAAAGGGTTACAACATGATGGTGAAGAGTACTGAATGGTGTATGTCATTGGAACAGCTGGCTGACGTGATGCACGAGGGTCTGCCCAAGAAGTACTGAGCCAGTACATCGTATCATTGTGTGTCCTGTGCTGGGGACATGTCCCTCAGAAATGCTTTGTAACTATAGAATTATTTCATGGCAGACTTAATGAGTTTTCTAGGATTGTTTTTCTAACAAGTGACAGGTGGGAAAAGGAAAAAAAGGTGGTCAGGGACAGTCCTTTAAAAGCATCTGAACTAAATTTTTCATTTACAAATATATTTGTTGTATTTCAGTCTTTTAAAATGTGAATTTTAGGAGGGGGGCAAAAAACATGTGAGCATGCTTGTGTGTTTGTATTTTGGCATTTATACACTGTAATGGTATTTCTATACCACAGAAGAGCTATTTATAGAAAAGGCTACTTGAAATTACCCATTTTAATATCCTACCTTCAGTTACTTACAACAATGCCAAGCTTCTAACTATTTCATCTGTTGGGGGTCTTCTTGGTGTGTTTTTTTTTTCATGCTCAAGCTAATATATATATATGTTTTTCCCTTCACTTATTTTCAGCAGAAGCTGAAAATATACAGCTGTTTTGGAGAATAAGAGAGGGAGAAGTATATGACTCGTTAAAATAACCTGATAAAATGATCTAGGTAGCCAGGTAATCCCACTTTGAAGGAGATAAATTCGGTTTGGATGGCACCATCCTGAAAGTAGGGATACAATTGTTTCCCCTCTTTATAAAACTGCCTACGTTTGTCTATATGAAACACCTCTGAAGAAAACTCACTTTATGTGTGTTCTGCATGGCTCAATTAGACCTTAGCTTATACATCAACACTGAGCACACAATATTTTTACTGCTTGGACTCCCCATAACCCATCCTAAAACATTCCTTTCTGTCTTGCAGCTGTAGAGGCTGAGCAGTAAACTCCTTGCAAAGGTGTTTTGATGTTGGCCTGGACAGGAGGGCAGTGAGAACCAAAAAGATATAGGTAATGAGAAGTTGAAGACACTGCTGTAGAATAGTGAGAGAAAGGCTGGAGACCACTAGATTTTTAACCCAGCAAGGAGTGTTTAATTCCTAATGGGAAGAAGACAGGTTTCAGAAGTTTCTACTGGGAGCTAAAGACAAAAGGTGTCCTGGGTTTGTTTCCAAGTTGTGTAGGAACAGGTCTGAATCCTGAAAATGGTTTAAGTTAGGGCTATGAGCTTTCACATATAAAAAATTCAGAAGGAAAAGAGTAATTTCATTTAATGGTTTTTGTTTTAATTACATTATGCATTTCATAATCTTTGGGATAAAGATCTCCAAGCCAAAGATCTAACATTATTACACAAGAAAAGATAATGTAGTGATTGATCATGTGCTCTGAGACTGAAAAAAATTATCTCCAAACGTTTTATATAAGGAGTGTCAATCAGATATCAGAAAAAACTAATAGAACTGTAGAAATTAGGAGCTGATGTGGAACTGCATGTGCTCTGCTCACCCAGGCTTAGGAAAGGGGGAATTTGGAGTGGTGGGAAATGGCTGCTATATATAAGAGGGGAGCACTTTCTACATCTGAAGAAATGATAAGAGCTTTATTTGTCTACTCTAGCACAGCAAAAGCTGAAAAAAAAAAAATATTATTTTTTTTCCCAAAAAAATTAATGAAACAGATAAACAGTGAGAAGGGAAAGCAGATATTTAACCTAAAAAGAATATTGCTGGCATAAGAACAAATGGACCTAAACCAAGCATGAATAAATTCTGGCTGGAAATAAGAAAGAAAAAACAAAACAATTCTCCAGGATCAAAGGAATGAAGCTTTGGAAGAGCCTCATGGTAGGACTGTTAAGGAGAAGAAGCCTCCCTGATCTATCCAGAGAGCTTAGTAAAGTTATATAAAGTTTTACCCAATGTGGTTGCCTTTGACAGCAGAAGACTGGACTCTAACTGAGGACATCTCTTCCAGTCCTATGTCTTTGAGTTTTGTGTGAAATTCCTTTTCTCCATGATATGTGTTTGAGATTATCTTCATGGACTTCCATTATTTCCTTTGAAATCCCAGAGAACCTAAGTCAAGCCCAGAGAAACTAAGTCAAGCATCTCAGAAGGTGTACAGAGGAAAAGCATCAGAAGAGGAATGACAGGAGAGACAGAGACTCATGAGGTTATGCCTTCCTGAAGTGTCTGGTCTCTTCTTGACTATAAAGGGAATCCAGTACGATTAAAATGACATACAAGCATCTATGCTGTAGATACCTAAAGTGGGATAACTCCCACCTGTAATGTCATAGTCTATTGTCTTGGTATCTTTCAGGTCTAGAAAGCAAGTTCAACCCTTCCCACGAAGGGCAGATCCATCTCTGGTTTGTAATGAGATAAATCTCTTCCAATGAGTCAGAAAGAACTGTTTCCTAATGACATAATCTCTTCTTCATGGATCCATGAACATAAAAGTTTTCATATATTAACCATTATATTACGAGATACAGCAAAGTATCAATGCTGTGAGGATGAAGTTGTACCTCTCCTGTGTCATGAGTATAGTAGGAGAGTGGACAGTTTTCAGAAGTAATGAGAAAGGAAATCACTAATAGAAAGCAACACAATTAAACAGCAGCTGTCAGAGGACTCATACCTTCAGAAAGTTAGAAGACAGCATGGATGTGTAGACAAATGTATCTGGAAGAATGGACCTACAAGTACTACCATGTCTAAACCAGTGCACTGCATAAAGACTTGACCATCGCTAGCACGATGGGGACAGGAAGGGACAGTATTGCCCATTCAGTGAGAAGTGCACTTCAGAACACTTGACAAAAAGACAGTACAAATAAATTCTATCCTCTCCTTTCCCCCATGCTGGGGAATAAAGCTAAAAGATCATCTTGTCTCCAAAGCGCTGCTGAATATCAACACAGCAGGATGGCTTAATCCTCCTGGATTTACACCACCGTAATCTTGGAGCTCTGATATCTCATAGCTAGAGTCACTAATGATCCATTATTGCTGTTTGTGTTTGGTAACAGTATGTGGGTGACAAAGAGAATTAAATATATGAAAGGGGCTTTTCAAGGGGGAGGGGGAGGACTCCATTTATGTGAGTTTCCAACTGAAGCACATGAAAGCACTGCTGGAAGATGGTGATGCTGTGGGACGTTTGCAAAGGTGTCAGAACTGATATGGAAAAGACAACACAGAAAGGGAAAGAAAGAGAAAAAGTGGGCTAATTTTGAACTAGACAAGTAAAGAATGTCAGGGGCACAGAAGACTCACCAGAGTAAGAAATTATCCTGCCATTTTAAGACTGTTGGGAAAATAATCTGCTCTTAATGATCTGTAGAGTTAAGGCCTTCTCTAATTAGTCCAATTATAAACAATGTTCAATGGACATTTTCTTCAAGCTAAGCCTCATTGCCACTTGAAATTGGACTTGAAAGATAAGACTATTATCTTTCCTCCATTGTCAGTAGCAAAGCACTGATGGATGTTCTAGCAAGTGCCAAAGACAGTGGTTGGGCTCTGAAATGAGTAGGACATGGCTGAATGCAATGTGTGAGGATGCAAACACCTGGACCTTGGGAGAACATCAATCAGTAAGTGACCTGCAGAAGTTCTGCAGGACTGAAGTGGAACAGCAGAGCATCAGCTGATCCCGGCAGATTATGTGAAAACTGGTAAAGTGTCCTGAAAAACACTCAACTCTTAAACCACAATCATGATGTTTTGTGATGGTGGGAATTCAGATGCTCTTTATGAGATACATCGTATAAAAAGAATATTAAATATTTACTTGCCAGAGCTCCTATTACTTATAACTGCCCAAATGGCTGTGGTTAGACCTTGGTTTCTCACTGCTTCTCAGACTTCAGGAGCAGCCCAATCAAGTCACTGTGCAGCCTGAATTCAAACATTGTTCAGTATCTCTACATTTCAGACTACTTGTTTATATGCCCCACTACATTGTTAATGTGGTTATTTTTTAGAATCATAGAATGTGTGGGGTTGGAAGGGACCTTTAAAGATCATCTAGACCACATATGAGAACTGATAACCAACAACAGAAATCAATTATGGTGATGTACTGTCAGGATGGAGAAGTTCTCTCTAAAATCAGCACCTCTTTAACAGTAGGCAACTCTTCATTTTAAGCATTATCAGTGTTAATTAGGCCTTAGTCTAGAAGACTCCATTCCAATTCTAGTTGGAGCTCCACAGTTTAATTATGTTGATGTTTGGTCTTGAAAGTTGCCCTCCAATTTAGAAACAATTCTACATTTTCTCTGACTTACTGGTTTATTTTAAAGCTGTAGGAAAGATTCAGCAGTAAATCAGGCTCACCCTTGACAACACAGGATTACTGGGAAGGGATTTCAACCAGAAAGATGTCAGTAATTAAGAAAGCCAAAAGGGCACGAGTAATTCAGCTTTGAAAAATGTGCACCATGCAGTTATCCATGTAAAAACCATGTACTTTTACTGCTCAGGTATTGCTAACCTTTCCAAAAGAGGCCATGCATGGCAAGACACAATCTTTTCTTCTTAGTATATTGCTAAACATCCCACTGAAATACCCACTAACTATAATGTGTCTTTATTCTTGGGCATAGAGGTGGGTCAAAAGGCTATCCGGGGGGGAAATGAATGCCACAGAAGACGGATTCCTCATCTTTTCTATCATCTACTTGGTGCTTGTCTGCTACCTTCCAATCAAACTTTCTCCAGTACAAGTTGAGATGAAAAGCAGGAGTCCTGGGGTTTTGAAATGCAAAGCGTTGAGATGTGGAACATGAAGAGGAGGTTCCAGTGGCACTCCCTAGTGATGGCCTGTATCTTCCCCTAAGGATGCCACCACTGTTACTCCATAAGGGCACAAGTACCTGTCTCTCCTTGATTAAGAATGAAAATACACTTTTTCTCCTGATTTAAATAAGTCAGACATGTTTTACTGATGCTAAGCCATGAGATAAAACTAACCACCACTGAACAATCCACTGATCTATATCAGGGGTCCAAGGACAGCTGCCAGTGGCTGCATTACACTACAGACAAAAGTCTCCTTGTTTAAGTTGTGGCCACTTCCTTATAATTAATAATTGGGTTGGTTTTTTTCAAAGATTTTCCCTTTTTGTGATTGTTCCTGAACCTGCATTGAAGCTTCAATGGAAGCAAGATAAAAACATTAGATTGTAAATCTATCAGAAGTGAAGTCAGTAGGACAACCACGTTTCTTGTCACACTGCAAGAGCCCGATATGGCAGAGATTTTATTTTAACTGTTCACTGGACAAACATTTTGGCTTAACTGTCCTTCTTCATCAGCCTCTCACAGATGCTACTTCTGATTGCTCACAACCTGAGAAGGAGGGTAATTCTATGGAAGAAACTGATTTGTTCAACCTGATTTTTTGGTTTGTTTAACCAGCAAACATATGATGCTGTGTGGTGTCCACACTGTGCTGCTGTTAGTGTCAAATCAGCCATGTAGGAAGATATTTGTGTCTAACTCAATCATATTTATTGCCACATTGTTGTATTTAACTAGATGTATGCTATTTCAATATTTTTAGAAAGCTAAGTGTATTGTGGAACTGTCTATTTCTATTTAAAAGTTGTAAATCAATTTAGCTCATTGGTCTGATTAATAAACAACTGAGATTTTTTTAAGATAGCAGATCACCTCTATTCTGTAACAGTTCAATTCTTTTACTTCTCTGTTGAAGAAAGACCTTGGTTCTAGACTTGGTTTAACTTTTACAAATAGGAACATAGGGTTGGCTTTTGTTGTAGTGTACAGTAAAGCAACATCACCAATTTCAATAGATTTTGTGGATTTATACAACCAGAGGCTTTGAGGTCATAACATTTTTTGTATTTTGATAATAATAATAATAATACATCATTATGCAAAGTTCCCATCTAAGACTTAACAGTCATGGATTAAAAACAGGAAGACTCCACACAGAATGTGCACTCACCTGCTTGTTACAAAATGGATCATAGACATTTAATTAAAACACACCCCTGTGTACAGCTCCTGCTGCATTCACAGACACTTTTGACTTGCCTTACCTGAGTAGGAAGGGTGAGGATGAGAGATGATTTGGAGGGGAGGGCAGAGACAAGGGGATGGGTAGGAACACTGATACGATGTTAAGACAGGGTCACAGCACTTAAGAAGGTATTTCCTACCTAAATGACTGGAAAGTTCACCCTTCCAGACATTAGGGAGCACTTTGGTGACAATGAGGAAGAGATGCAACCTCAACACAGCATGTTCACGGTGCATTTTTTTGTTTTGTTAAAGAAACACAAAGACAATAGGAAAAATAGGAAGGAAGAGCATACCTTTCACTACCTTATCCAGATAGTGAGCTTGGGAGATAAAAGACAGGACATTTAAGGTAGGATTGAATAAGTGCATTGCAGCTTACTACGAGACTGTGCAGGTGCTAGAAAGGCAAAGGAGAGTTCACTGTGATATGAAAAGAAAAACCTTGATTATGAGGAGAGAAAAAAGGAAGAAGGGTAGAGCACAGCCCTCCTCAGTCACAGAGCTCAAGAAGGCTGTGTTTAGGCATCCAGTCATCTTTGCTCATTAAGATCAGGAAGAGAAACAGGGAAGTTTTTAATATATATATATTTATATGTTTATATATACATAGGTATATATATGTATAAATATATATAGCTGAATATTGTAATGCTCTGCTCATTTGCAACAGGCTTCCTGTGCTTCACTGACTGCTTATCTTTTCACCAGGAAAAAAAGAAGTCTTTTGAAAGTGCTCCACCTCACCTGATTGTCTTGAAGTTTTTAATATATATATTTATATGTTTATATATACATAGGTATATATATGTATAAATATATATAGCTGAATATTGTAATGCTCTGCTCATTTGCAACAGGCTTCCTGTGCTTCACTGACTGCTTATCTTTTCACCAGGAAAAAAAGAAGTCTTTTGAAAGTGCTCCACCTCACCTGATTGTCTTCTATTTTTCCACTCAGAGAGGTACAGTTCTCCTGTGACCTTACCAGACTGGGAGAGGCTTTCCCCTGGATCTTCTTAATAGTAATACATTGCATTTATACAGCATCCTCCAGCCCCAAATCAAATCAATTTACACATATTAAATAAACCTCACGGCAGCTCTCCCAGATAGAAAAGTATTAATATACTCATTCTACAGAGGGGCAAGGAAGAAAAAAAAGTATGTTAGAGATGTAGTGGGAGCACTCATGTGCCCAATTCCCATGGAACATTAATTTAGAAAACTGCCTTCTCATTTATTTTCTGGGGTCAAGGAGAAAGTTGGTGGCAAAGACACCAGCAGAAGCCAGGAGCCCTGCCCCGGCCAGCCCTGCTCATGCCAGCAGGCGGCACTCTCTGTCCTAACAGAAGCTGGTCTTTGTTACTAAATAAAAGGCTCTAAGTCTTGCTTTTCTCTCATTCATTACCTGCTAAAATGTTATTTCCCTTGTTCTCTTGCCCACTCCCTGCAATCTCTCTCTCGGTTGTGCCCTGGTACCCTTTTGAAGAGGGTTTTATTTCAGGCTGGTTCACACAGACTGCCCACCTGGGAGGTCACAGCCCTTGCAGGAATTATTTTTCCATCCTGTGAATATAATGGATCCATCAAAGCACTATTGTAAGTGGGGAGGGCTGGGAGGGCCGGAGCCAACCTAGTGTGGGGCAGTTATTAGGCTTGGGACTGAGATTAACTAATCACTCCAGTGTGGTGGTAGTGTTGCAGGAAGCACAGCATCACCAGCCACTTGGATGGTGGATGAAGCCTGGGAATGTGTCTCTTGGATTTTGGCATCCGGATCAGCCCAAGCTGTAAACTCAGGCAGCAGTCACTGTACAAATGATGGCAGTGGAGACAGTTGCCAATGCCAACCATATGTCAATTTTGTGTCCATGCTTTCCTGTAATCTGAAAAACAATGGAGGCTTTCTGTAGGAATCACAGAATTAGAGGGGTTGGAAGGGACCTCTGAAGATCATTGAGTCCAACAAATGTTCCATGGTAGCATGAATCTTTCTTCTCTAAACCCATATAATCTTATTCCCATGCTATACTTCTGGCATAAAAATATCATCTTATTATCTACAGAGAGTCCTTTGGAAACCCTGTGGGCATCAGGCACATGTGAGGAATTACGTAAGGACTCAGAAGAAGTTTCTTTTCTAAGGTGTCCCTGCACCCAAAGGCATGTGGGCTCATGTGAGCTTTTTTCAGTGTGAAAGCCCCCTCATTTCACCAGACTGAGCTAACTTGGTTTGTTTTGTCTGAAACACACTGGAAAGGATAACATGAGCATTTCTTTTCGCTCATGGAGAGGTAGGGAGGGAAAAGAGAAGTGAGGGATGCTAGGAGCAGGTCTTTGGGTAGGACTCCTTCCCCAGTACACTCTCCTTCTTCATTTTCTAAATATTCTTCTTCTGTTTACCTTTCCCATGGGGTGAAGAGGACAGAACCTCTGTGAAATCATTGGAGTTAAACTGAGATTGCACAGATTTGAATGAGAGGAGAAAGTAGCCCTTCATTGCCGAACCAGTGATGGCAACAGAAGTTTATGCCAACGGGACAGGGAAAAAGACTGTCTTTGAAGTTAATCTGTGCTTAATATTTACTGTTAAATATGCTACCAAACTACATAAGGCCAGATTACCTTTAGCTTGATGCAAAATCATGTTGGAACAAAGCAGCAAGCACTGCTGAATTCACTGAATGTTTTAACCATGGCCTCCTTTTGCCCAAAGGTAGCCATCCCAACCAGGCAGGGTGGGTGCCAGAGGGTCAAACACAGCTCAGCTTCTTCTGCAGACATGACTGAGTGCTGCAGAGAGCTGACTGTCTGCTCTGCTGGGCTGAGGTAGTGAGAACCTTCACCAGACACTGGTGGGCTTATTTTATATTGGGCTGCACATGGACTGAGCTGCCTTATGGATTTACATGGCACAAGTGACGTGCTAGAAAGCCAGGGAAAAGAAACCAGGATCCACCTGTAATGTGCCTTGTCTGGACTCCAGCTGCTCCAGCAGAAACCAAGAGGGATTGACTACAACCCTGGCTATTCAGAACATATGTGATGATTTATGCAGGAAGGCTGATGAAAGGCAAACTTAAAGGGGCAGATTTCTCAAAAATCCGTTTTGCTGAGCAAAACAAAAACCAGCCTGATGGCGCCATAAGCAGAAGCCTGTGTGGGACGGGCTGTCTGCCTGTCTGTCTAGGCATTTGTCACTGCATATATCACCAGTGTGTTCCAGGACCAGATTTTCAAAAAGAATCAAGTATGTAGCTTTTGCAGAGATCAATGGGAATTAGGCACTGAGGTGCTTTGAATATCCTGCAAGGTAGACAGTTGTGTGTTTGGAGATCTAAAGGCTGGTCCCTCAGTGCTCTACAGCCCCTGCAGTGTTCAGGTGCAGCAACTGAACTTCAAGGGATGGCTTTGGTTTTGTGTACATGCTGTTCAAGGATGATGAATGTCTGAACTCCACCACACAGGGAAGTCCCCTCTGTCATGATTTTTCTAAGTAACCCTAATATGAACCAAAGGATTACAGCCTTTTGCTAGTAAAGTATCATACAGAGAGATTCCCAATCTCAGTGCAAAGTCCATGTAGGCAGAGTAAAGCCTCACTTTGCATCTCTGAGGTGGGATGCACAGCACCTGGGGCACTATCCAGGCCACGTCACTAAATGTATCAGATTTGAGGCCAGGCCTTTACAGCCCTGGAAATTTTTTGAGTTGTTTATCAAACCCAGTAAATTTTCCATGGTGTTACCTGTGGATGAATCCCATGGAGTAGCCCTACCACAGAGCCGAGTTGTAATTTGGCCTTTCAGAACCCAGACTAAGAGGGTTTGTTTTACCTTTAAACTCAATGGTCCTAACCCCCACCATGCTCCCTGGATGTAGTTTGGGCCAGAACAGAAGAAACTTCAGTTCTTGCAGTGTTTCTAAGTGGGGCAAAATTTGGAATATGCTGGAGAGCCCAACACAGGAATCTGGCATTGTGGCTGTTGTCATGGTGCTTTTTTTTCCTTTAAGAAATTAGATTAAATTTATTTAACCATTCTGCTGGATTTCAGGATTCCTGCAGTTATATAATCAACTTTCTGTTCTACTCTTTTGCCTGGATGCACTAAGTTTGCTAAATTAAGATGATGAATGTAAGCTTCTGCACCAATTTCCTGGTTGGGAATTAACTGGGGTTCCTCTAATGAAATCTCTGAATGTGAGCAATCAAGCTAGTATATTTGGTAACATGACTCTTTGTATGAGCAAAATTAATCCACTGGGATCAGAGTTCCCTTGAACACCATAAGAAAGAGCCTCCTATGACCCACAAACCAAAAGGATTTCTTACTCTCAAACATGCTCAACAGGAAATGGAAGAAGTGTCCTTTACTTGTATCATCCATTTCTACCATGTTACCTGCACACATGGCAATATTGTTAAAGCATCACTTCAGCAATGGGGTTTTATGCTTGTCAGTGCTAAAGCAAACCGGGCCATGACACAGACATAAAAAGAATTACTGTCAACAGAACAAGTTGCCATGCAGGGAAATTACACAAGGACAAGGGGAATGCTTTCCACATACTTAATGTAATTCCTAGTCAATGTCCTTTCATCTGTGCCAATATAACTAGCTTATTACTCCTTCTAAAGCTATTCAATTTTCTTGGATATTTATGACTTTGCCAAATCTCCTTTACATTCTACACATTTATCAATGAAATATTCTGTAAGAAACACGGTTTACAGCTTCAGAGGCATGAGACTATGTACAAATTTGTTGCTAAATCACCATGCAAGAAGATGAGGAGGAGAGGAAAGTGAAAAGAAACAGAATTGCTCCAGCACTCTAAGTATTAAAGAATTATTCCTAAACCAAGGCAGGACTGCAATGAGAAGGTAGCACCACACAAAATGATTGTATGCAGCAGTAAAATCTTGATGCTGTCTACATTGTGGTGCTGGCCTCTCCCATCATGACATGCACTCTTTATACTTAGAGTGAGGAATACCACAAATAATGGGGTAAATTTAATCATCATGAAAGATAAAAGCTTGTTCAAAAAAAGTCTGGGCATATCAGCCTTGTGGAGATATCTCATATATGGAATTTGTGGCATTTTGATTTTGCAGCAGAACTAATAAAATGGCACTGAGGGTATGAATCAGGTTTATTTTGTGCATAAATGACTTTCATATCTGGATCTGGGGACATTTGCTGAACTTTTTTTAAAAATTATTTTTAAGACCTTTCCATTAATCTGTTTTGCTTTCCAAATCAGTAGTTGATTTGGAAAGTAGTTGTACACAAGTCTACAAAATAATAATATAGAAACACAGAATTCCAATTAACACAGGACTGGTCTCTTTTCATGTTAAAGTCATTCAAGAAAGGAGGTGGGTTTTTTTTAATACTTTCCTCATGAAAAGAAATGAAAGCTGCTAGGGACATAGAAAAGAAAACAGAATGTCATGTCTAATGAGACAGAGGAAGTTTTAAGAGCCAGATATTTTTCATTAGAGGATGCATGTGGAGACCATAATGTGGTAGAGTGACATTAGCATAAATAAATGATAAGTAGAATTGAGCCACAGATATGGTTTGTACCATTGCCCTAATGCTGGAATTAAAATACTGTGATCAGGCTTCATTCCATGTCTGTCTTTGTGTGTGCAAACCTACCTGCTGTTCAAGAAAATAAAAAGTGATGTTGACATATAACTAAATTAATAATCCACATGGATAACTATGCTGATATTTGCCCAGGTATTGCTAGTGGTTAATTTTGATGCAGTCTGATTTATAAGTATCATGGCATAATGAAAGCAACATAGAGGTAAATTTTCTTATCTTTGAAAGAAGCTGATTAAAACAAAATGACTTGAGGATTCTCATTCTGGAATAACTCTTCTAAAGGCAACCAAATTTTTTCAGGTCCACACAGGCAATACTGAGAGCAAATCTGGATTCACTTACTTACTTTTCCATTAATGTATAATAAAGGCATCTGGGGAGTTTTAATGCTACTGATTTTATAGCATAACTAGAATGGAATGGGGACTAAAGTGTTTGAATACAAGACAGTCAGAAAAAGGAAGAAGGAAAAATGCATCAAGGAGTTCAGTAAGATGAAGGAGGAAGGTAAAGTCAAGCCAGTTCATTAACGATGCTGCAAATTGCTTAATGTGGGAACTGCACCTCTTTGCATTATTTCAGCATATTGGTGGTACCTTGTTAATAATAATAATAATAGGTAGGACACTGAGAGTTCAAGATAAGTGCCAGGTGCATGAGAAACATAAAGACAAAAGAAAATGAAATGGTTAGAAATGCTGCAGAGCAGACATGGGATAAGCAAGACAGCACTAAATACCAGTGCAAATAATGGAGCAAATAAAAGGAGTGAAAACTTTCAATCAGATGTATGTGTTTGAAGATGCTGTTGCCATAGTAAAAAGAAGTCTTGGAGGCCACAGAAAGACCTTTTGAGAGAGGCAAAGTAGGATGTTTTTAAAAACATCTAGCTGCTATTTGACAGCTTTGTCTCTGTAAGATCAAATCCCACATGGGTGTACTTTACGTCTAATAATAAAAAATATATAGACCCATGTCATCAGCAAATGAAAGGACATTTTTTTCTTGTTCCCACATGAAAATGTATGATGTCAGAACTTGAAATCCAAGAACAAAGGTGCTCATGCTACACTAAGTCACACAGATTCAATTAAGCATGCACCTTTTCTCCTCCCTGATCATCAATTATTCTTTTAAAAGTAGTCGTTTTTTCTTTCTCCCTACCAATAGTGCAGTGCTCTCCGTTCCAGCCCGGGCTGCATTCACACTTGCCATCCCGGCATGTCCCGTGCTCATTGCAGCGTGGGTGACACGCTCTCTGATCACAGGCTGTGCCCATCCAGCCCTCCTCGCAGCGGCAGGTGCCTCCAACACAAATGCCGTGTCCTCCGCAGTCCGCTGCACAAATCTCTGTGGGAGAGGAGGGAAGAGAGAGGAGGGGATATGGGTGGAGAGAAGGGGAAGGGAGAAAATCCAGAGCGTTATTGTTAAGAAAAGCAGCCACACTTCAGTACCTCGCCTTACAGGGCAATGAAAGGAATTCCTGGGGCTCATAACACTAATCCTTCCTGACAATAAGAACCTAATAAGTATATTACAAAAAAGAGACGGACATGGATTGCAGAGATCTGCTGTGATTGATCCCCCTATTTGCTTTCTAATTCTCTTGCACTCCTTGAGCTTTTGTTGATCACCAAATCCGAAGAGGAAGGCTCTTCCAATAAACAGAACGAAAGTCACTTTTAATTAAAATCTGGTTAAGTGTGGAAACAATGTGCTGATAAACTACTTATGCCCAAGTTAAGCACAGGCAAAGCCTGTTTATGGTTTGTTAACCCACAGTCCTGGGGATGGGATTCATTAAAACCCATCTTATCTCTTTAAAATGAATACTGATTATTGCTATTTCTACTGATTCTGCACATCTCCTATGTCTCTTCTACCATCCTATTAAATACCCCTTCTCAGGCATTTGAAGGTACCACCGTGCTCTTTTAGTGACCTATGTGAGCTGGAGTTTCTAGGATGGTGATTCATAGAATCACAGAATCACTGAACGTTTTGGGTTGCAAGGGACCTTAAAGACCATCTAGTTCCAACCCCCTTGCATAGGCAGGGACACCTCCCACTAGATCAGGTTGCTCAAGGTCCCATCCAACCTGGCCTTGAACACTTCCAGGGGGGGCAAAATCTTACTGGAGTTAACGGAAGCATGGAGTCACAGATGGGCATCTTGGTACTTACCTCCCAAATAGAGAAGAGATAAAGGATATTTGCTTCTTAGAAGTGCTGCCTTTCCCACCCTCCATGAGCCCCAGTAGGCATGACAACATATATATGCATAATATTTTGTCCCAGCACTAAGCTTTTGGCTAAAACCTGGCATGCCCTTGGCATGCATTTAAGAGACTCCATGCTTCATCTGCACTGTATTGTCTGGAAAAATTAAGATTTTGTAGAGAAAAGGTACCCATGAGTCAGATATGTAAATGCCTGTTACCACCATTACTGTAGAGAACTGATTTGAAGAAAAAGAAAAATTAAAATAAATACTTGATGTGGTGTTACACTGCAGATGGGATGAAATTAGTCTACTTTTTCTTCTTCAGGCTCATCCCCTGACTGCTCACTTTCAGTCTCTCATAAACCATGGCCACACTCTCCTCAATCAAAGGAGAGTCAATTGAGACTGTATTTCAGACTATCAGGTCTTACCCCATCTCTCTGACTTCTGCTTGGTGCATCTACATTGGAACAAACTTTCCCAAATGTTTTGGACTGAAGCCCTCTGCTTGACTGAGCCATTATATAGATTTTATAGAGTAGGGACACAGTTCCTTTTGGGGAGAGAGGAGAGAACATAAGCATGGAAAAATGCTATAGAAGGTTGGGCTAGATACCCAAAAAAGGGGTACCAGAGTACTCTGCAGAGCACATATTCTGTCTGTTCCTCCAGCTCTGCACCCCAGAATTAGTCTCTCAGACATCAGCCTATCTCCAGTGCCTCTCTTTGTGCCTCTGAGCATATTAAGTGCAGGATTCAGGCTTCGAGGCTTGTGGTGGAGGGGTGGCTGGTATTACACAAGACATTTACTTTGGGTCACTGGAGGCATATAAAATATTCAAAACTACTCAGCCTGCATTAACATCACACGTGACTGAAATTCAGCTGTACTGAAGTGGGCTTTAATCTTTTGCTAATTAATACCACTAGTAAGAGGAAGCTTACAGACTTTTTACACACTCATTGAGACAAGGTTGGAATGTCCACTTCAACTCCATGAGGAAAGAGAGAGGTGGAATGTCTTCAGCTCCTTACACTGAGATGGATTCTTGTCTCCAAAGATCAGTGAGTTCTTTAGACAGTGATAATTATTAAAGTAATAATAGTAATGCTTTGTAGGTCTAGAAAATACCAATATTTTCCAAGTTCGACATGAACACAATACTCCTGCTTACTATACAGCTCAGGGTGGTGCAACAACTTCCCATTGAACTCCCTTTTCTGCAGAATTCGATGTCCACAAACACTCTTAAGCATTTATTAATATATACTTAAATCTCTAATGAGACAATTCTGGAGTTCAAATGTGGTTCAGACACTCAGGAAGTTGTCTGTCATTTAGAGTCAAATCTGCAAAAGTATTTGAGCACAATGGGTGCTTAAACCAAGGATGTGCATATAACCACTTGCAGCCTAAATGTAACAGAATCTAATGTGAGCTTTATTGGAAGTCAGTTGAAGTTACACTATCACCTAAGACATGGCTGAGGAAGAACTCCTGAGTTGCTGTCAGAAGATTTGACTTTCCATGTGGCATTGAGAGACAGATTTTCACAGCTCCTAGGTGCAAGGGAGGTAATATCATACTACAGTGCATAAGGGATGGGCAATTATTAACTAGCAAGGGTTGAAGCCCAGTCTTGTGTGTTTTCCACCTCTTCTCCCAGCTGTCAGACAGCACCACAATGGGGGGTGGGCTGGTCAGGGTGATATGTGAACACACAGGACCTGCAATGCTAATTGCATTTATTGCTAATGTAGCAATAAAGCTGCACTAAAAGGAAAAAAAAAATATAAAAAATAATAATTAAAAAAAATAAAAAGCTCTTCTTGGCTGACCTCATTAACAAAGTCTAGGGGAGGATAAAGGAAACAGCAGATAAAAAATAAAAACCTAAAATTTCAACAAACTGAGAAGAAACACATTGAGAAAGTACAAAATCTGAGATTGCTGGCAGTTAAGCTCAAATTAGAAAAGTATTGTTGTAGTTTCTAGTGCTTCTCAGCTGTCTTCCACTGCAGCTCTATTCTAGAGTTGGACTGAAACAACTCCCAGATTATTGGTTTACTTAATTTCCTGTGTTGAACTTTGCACCTCAGAATACTAAATTACATGTAATTTTTCTTGCTCCCAGTTCCCCAAGCAATCCAGAGAGTGCCAGCTCAGTTACTCCACATCTTCATTATGTCCCTTTCCCCAGCTTTGACCTCTAGGTTCCCATCTGTAAATGGGGATAGCACTGGTATCCTCAAGTCCAGTGACATGCACTGCTGACTATGAAGCTCTGAAATACCAAAGAGACAAATATCTCCAGCAATGGGCAGGAAAACTGACACCCGGGAGGACTTGGCCTCTTGTGTCTCTAAAGTCCATGTGAATATCTTAAGAAATTTACTATAATTTACTTAATATTTTATCTTCGGTTTGAGAATGTTAACGAGCCTGCCTGAGTACCAATGGCTATTTTTGACGTTAAGATGCTATTTCTGTTTCGACAAATGAAGTAAACAAGGCATAAGAAATTAAAGTTTTGGGTCTATAAATATATGTGAGCTCTGTGACAGGCACAGGACCTCCTAGATGTCCTGATATCCAGTCCTGTGTCCTGTTGATAAGCCAGGGAAATGACAGTAGGTTAGACATTAGGTTGGTGGTGCAGGGGAAATAAAAACAGTGACAAAGGAAAGTTATTTTGAGTGATAGTCAAAAGCCTTCCTGGAGTTATTCAAAGGTGTGAAACTAGGATAATGGAGTGACATTCAAAAATGGTGAAGAGAGAAAAAAAAAAAAAAAAAAAAGCACTTTCTGAAAGGCAGAATCTCTGTGGAGTCATTTCTATGAAGAGGGATGAAAAACCCACTGGGACATTTACATCTCGACTGAAATATTTCCCAGACAACATGCTGCCAAGGAACAGTTCTGCACACCCAGGCCAGGGACATGCACTGAATGATCTACACCAAACAGATCTTAGGCTAATTCAAAAGGGAACGCTGGGAACATTTTGGATTTCATCTCCCACCCAGCTGAGACCCCACCCATACCACCACCCACACATGCAAGAGAGTGAAGCCTCAAGGTTATGAATGTATAATTCCTACATACTGGATATACAAGATGGTTTGGATTCCCAAGGGCTGTAATAAAGACCCTCAGCTGAGGAAACTACTTGTGAAGCAAACTACTTAAGACAGTCTCTCTAAACTCTAGTTTAATTATTTCTGACAGGGAACCAGGAGCCATGAACTCTCAAATCTAAATCTTCCATTTAGCTGCCAGTTTAAAGATAGATGGGAACCATACAATTTAAATGGCCTTAAAACACACATCCTGCTCTACACCCAGCCCTTCATAACATGGTGCTCTTAAATGCTCACAGGTTTCTAATGGGCGATTAAATTGTCAGACTAGCTGTTACTTTTCTGGTGGCACTCAAAGAAATGATCAAAATGGATTTCAGATAAAGTTTCCTCTTAAATAAAGGTCTTTTTGGCCACCTCAAGATGACTAAGGCTGATTTACAGGAAAGGGCAGGTGAATAATTTCTTCATCGTTCAGTCCCAGGGACAGAATTTGCCACCTCTGTTCTTATTACAAGCTGCATTTTTTTTTTTTTTTGGTACGTTTCCCAATTCTGTTGTTAAAATTAGAGGACATGATTAGCTACCATCTGAGCTGCACAAGCAAATGAGAAGGAAAGCTTGTAATTCTCCCATTACAGCATTCATAGACTGGCCAGCTGCATTATACTGCTCCTGCCTATTTAAACTTAGTTAGAACACTGTGCTTGTGCATAAAAGACCTGCCTGTTAAATGTTTTCACACCAGCTGTTCCCAAAAGGTGACTAAATATTTCCTTTCATCTTTAATGTCTTACACTGTTTGTATGAACAGCTTAGCCATTCCTTATCCTTTCCCAGAGGTGCATTGGCTTTTACTTCATCATTCCATGCAGCTCTCAAAGCCACCTGTAGTTCCTTGAAGGAAGGGGATCCTCTAAGCAAATCCGGTGTCCAGTTCTAAGAGCAAACATAAGGCTTATTGCCCTCAGAAGGAACAATCAGCCCATGCATCTCTGGAAATACCTGGACTTTGAGTAATAGCCTGCATTTTGTTCCCTGACACTTGCACTTACCAGAGGGCACTGATGGATGTTAACTGATAGATGGATGCAGGGTTTTATCTAAGAAATCCAGTTCATTTCGATTCTACCATCCGGGTTTTTGTCATGTTACTGTCTGGAATTAGTGTCTTTCATTGCCTGGATTTCATCTCATCTATGTCACACTCTTATCTGAAGAACTGAACTGAGCCTAATTGCCCTCTGTGGCTCAAGGAGGAAGGACAGGTAGCTCCAGATGACAATTCACTGGAAACCTCTTTCATGGAGAACTTCTGGAGCAGACTGAGCTCAAGGCACTGCTGATTGGGTTGTTAACCCAGAGGTCTCAGGTTTACCATAAAACTTTGTCCTTGCAAAAGGATAATGCCATTCCAACAGGATTCTGGTTCTTTTTCAGGCAGATAATAAAAAAGAAATTGCTCATCTTCAGTTCCAGGACCTGCTCTGTTCCATCACTGCTCCCCACCTGGAACCAGCCCATGACACTAGCTTCAACTTCCTGCTGGCTACTTTTTAAAAAAATGTGTCTATTTTTTTCCTCATTATCCCCTCATGATTGGAGGAGTGATTTCCCTCTGGTCAGTAAAGGCTGCCTTAAAGTTCTCAAGGCTCTCTTAAAATTAAAACCTAGCCAAAATCTTGACAGTGGACTCTGATGTGCCTTAGCTTCTGCATATTGCATTGACCAAAATTGTGTTGTAATTTTATTCTAACCTCCACCAGCACATCTCTGTCTGTTGTTGTTCACTTAGCACTTAAAAATCTCAGCTATCTGAGGCCAAATTTATCCTTTCTGTTCTGTGTTTGCACTGTGCCAGGTATAATGAGGTCACAGTCCATTAACAGCACTTCAGAAGTAAGAATACTAAAGCAATTACTCATCCAAATAAAAAACCTTGTACCTGATTTTTTCTTCCTTTTTTTTTTTTTTTCATACCCTGCTGAAAACTGACCCAAATCTGTCCCCTTAAGAACAAAAAGTCTGCTATGTTGCCTTTGATATTCCAGAGGAGAAGTGGGAAAAGAAGGCTATCAAACTCTAGCCACCAGTGTAATGCTTTGCTCATGCCCATTTTTAATTGATAGAACAGACATGGTAGCTTTCCAAACTAGGAAGTGGCATAATCCAGAATTTCTTATTATTTTCACATTACATTAAATAATTGGGTTCCGAAAGGGATAATGATGTCAATTTATGCTTCATTTATGGCAAATCCATTTTTACATGTTTACCCCTATCGCCTCAAAATCCTAAAATTGGCTTGACAACAGTTTAAAGCTTTCCAGCTTAGAGAAGAGCAATGCAGATGAATATTTTTCTTTAGCATTCATGTGATGAAGAATCAGAGATTTAGCTGCTTCTGACCTGCCTGCTAAATCCTTTAATAAATATGGATTTAGTGCTAAAATATAAGATCAGGTGAAATTGCTCAAAGCTTCCTGAAAACTGGGGCAGTTCTACTGACCTTCAACGTATTAATAGAAAATTTAATAATTAAAAATCTGTCTTAGCTGGGATTTTCCAGTTTCAAGTTGGCACATCTGAGGCAATTTCCAGTGTCAGAGAGATTTTTCCAGAAGAGAAGCACAGGGGAGAGCTAAAAGGCTGACTTCTGTAAGGAGATAAGCCTTGATTTCACAACCTTCATTTGCTCTAGAAGGCAAACTATGGGAAATATCTGGGAAAAGAATATAAAATAAAGTAATGGATGGAAAAAACAGAAGGTTCATGATCAGCATGATTTAGACAGCAGTGAAGTGCTAAATACCTTCTTCATAATGAAACACATTTTGCAGTGTTAGGAAACTCTCATTTACATGATTTGATAACTCTGTAGTGACATATGAATTCCTCTCCTGGAACTGAGCAAGACATGAAGTTCATTACCTTTTGAAACCATCCTTTTAATAAATGTTATAAGGAAAGGTTCAAACTAAGGAGCAAGACAAAACCTTACAGGAGAGGTCTGAATTTTCTGCCCTTGCCAGTAACAAATCTGTAGCATGAAAACCCGTGAAAAACAGCCTGTTTAAGTAGCAACTGGGGAACAGTTGTGCAGCTTGTGTCAGTGTCCCTAATTGAAGGTCATGTGTTTTTTCCTTCACAGATTGTGTCCTAAAATCAAGGCCTGCACAACTTAATGCCTTTATACAAATAATCCATTTAACTTTTTTTTAACATACATAAATTATGTAAATGTTACTAATGTAGAAATCATAATTAGAATTTCTGTCAATAAATATAAAACCTGTTGGCCTTTATGAGTGTAATTAAGCTTCTGGTACAGAGACAACTATCCACTCCACTCAAGGATCTCAATGCATTTTACATAGCTCAGCAAACTGAATATATCTGAAAGGTAACAGTAATTTCTTTTCTCTTCATGGATGAGGAAATCAAGATTAAACGATGCTCTCCGGAGACTGAAAATTAATCCATCAGCTTTGCTATCATCCCTCATCATGAAGAACAACTGACCTTCAGCAATGGTTTTAAAGTGTGATTCAGGACACCTGAGTTTTCACCTACTGAAACTGAGGCCCTGAGAGAGGCTTCTGGAGCACCTGCACTGGGAATGGCACATTATGGCCTGGCCCTAACCAGGATTCCTGAGTTGGCCTAAATGCTGCCAGACCCTGCAGAAGGAGGACCAAATACAGGTCTTCCATACATGTGCAGAGGGACAACTCTGGCATTTGCAGAAAAGACTGGGTATACCCAAAGAAGGTATAAAATGTGCATGACAGAACAGGGGAGAGGTTTTTCCTCTAAGTGGTTGTCTATCTCTAGGAGGAGGGTTGGTGGAAATCTCTAATAAGAGAAAGCACCCATCTCTGGGCCTCAGGTAGATGCAAAAGATTAACCCAATTCAGCCCTTTCCCCCATTTTCCTCCTGGTATTTAGTTCTTTGCTTGCATAAGCAGCTTTGTGCTTAACTGAAAAGCTTCTGCAAATCCTCTTCTAGGTCTCATCTCTCCCTGGAGATTCAAATCAGGAATCCAGGCAGCTCTGAGCTGCCTAACTTAGAGATGAAGATTGCACAGAGCAGCTGCTCACCTGGTGCTGAGCAGATCCAGGAGATCTGCCCCAGAACTGCCCTGAACGTACCTTCCATCTCTAAAATGAGTAATGAATGAATTTGGAATAGTCATGTGCTTCAGCTGATGTATGTCTGTCCTCCAAGACAGAGCCTCTGACTCTTTAAACACACAGCACCCAGCACAATGGGACTCTTGGCAGTTCTTGCTAGAAACAGTAAAAACAGGAGCAGTCCTTAGCAATCCCCATGCTAATGGATCACAGCTCTTACCCAATCTGTGCAGCTGCACAATGTACAGTGGTATAGTTGGGATGTCTGTTAAAAAAAAATAAAAGTCTCACTTCCAAGTGCAATTTCAGTGTTTTTCATGTTTGCATAAAGATCTTCCAGCTCCTGACTGAAAAGCTATAACTCTTGAGATGAATTCCATTAAACTGGTCTGCAGCCTTTTGTCAGCCTCTAGTTTCTACAATATTTATAACCTATTTTCAACCTTGCCTTAAATGCTAGGGATTGACCATCACATTGTGTCTAAAGCATCTTCTCTATAGCTGTGATTTACTTTTGTACTCATGTCAATCTTCCCTTTATTTATTATTCTGAACTTTATTTTAAACTGTCTGTTGCAAGTTGAATAGCAGGGCATGAAATGCCAGGTATTGATGGACTTCAGTCCTGGAGCTGAGATTTGTTGAACAAAAATAAATATCCCAAAGTGCAGGATTATGTTTTTCTCTTTGATGCTTAATTGGATCTCTGTGCTTTTCTGGGATGTGAGTTAAAGCTTCCCAGAGAAGAAACAATTCCTGAAATGTTAATGAAGTTCTTAACAAGGATTCTTCTTTGGACTAATTTTCAGTTCCTCTCTGTATCCATAAGGAAGAGATAATGTGACAGTAGAAAAGTGTTTTGCCCGTGTTTACAGTCATTAAAAAGAACTAATTTCTTTCCCAATTCTGAACAGTTTGGTTTTGTCCAAAATAAAATCAACAGAGCATTTTCAATGTGCATGCTGAAGTAATCACAAGCTAGATTTGCTTGGGATTCCCTTTTTCAAAGCTTGGCACTACTATACAGACAGTGTCCCAACATGGATTCCTTTTTCTTCAGCCAGCATTTCACCAAGGAACTTAGACATTTTGTTATTAATCTTTTTCAAAAGGAGACACAGAACATGTATGAAACATGCTGCTTTGAGATATCCAGAAGTTAGATGTCTGTCTCTCCACACCAATGGGATGCAGCAACAGCTGCTCCAGAAGCTTTGTGTCTGCTGTGCAGTCCATATGCCTCAACACCAGGCTGGAAGATTCACCTTTACAGAAAAGAAGAAAAGCTCTCACCAAAGCCCTTTCAAACTTTCATCTGTCAAGATCATTAGAAGGGTTCTTATTAGTGCAAATTGTGATGATAGCTTTTAGAGTATGAACATCTTGCAGCTTGGAAGGGGGCAGAGAGGTGATCCTGAATTCAGTGCATCCACTTCAGACAGGTTACTGAATCATGGGTTTCTGGTCTTTGATAGCAACTGATTCACTATATGGCAATTAGGTATTAATCTTCCTTGCTCATTTTTCACTCCATTCTGTTCAACTGACCTCTAGATTCTTTCCCTTATTATTTAATCTAGAATAATTGAATCATAGAATGTGTGGGGTTGGAAGGGACCTTTAAAGATCATCTATTCTAGCCCCCTCACATTGCTCAGGGATCTTTTTGACTAGATCAGGTTGCTCAGAGCATGGTCAAACCTGACCTTGAATGTTTCCAGGGATGGGGCCTCTATCACCCTCATAGTAAAGAACTTTTCCCTAATGTTCAATATAAATCTACCCTGCTTTAGTTTAAGACCATTGCCCCTCCTCCTATCACTACACACTCTCCCCAGCTTTCTTGGAGCCCCTTCAGGTACAGGAAGGCCACTATAAGTTCTCCCCAGAGCCTTCTTTCCCCCAGGCTGAACAATGTCAGCTCTCTCAGCATTGTCTTTGTAGGAGAGCTGCTCCAGACCATGGATAATTTTTGTGGCCATTCTCTGGACTTGTTCCCAACAGGTCCATTTCCCTCTTGTGTTGAGGATTTCAGAGCTGGACACAGTACTCCCCACCTGGAGTACACCTCACCTGGTCTTACACGAGCAGAGCAGAGGGGCAGAATCCCCTCCCTGGCCCTGCTGGCCACACTTCTGTTGATGCAGCCAAGGATGCAGTTGCTCTCTGGGCTCCAGCCCTCACTGGCAGCTCATGTCCAGCTTCTCATCAACTACCACCCCTAAGTCCTTCTGCTCAGCACTGCTCTCCAGCCATTCTTCCCCCAGCCTGTATTTGTGCCTGGGGTTGTGCCAATCCAGGTGCAGGACCCTGCACTTGGCCTTGATGAACCTCATGAGGTTGACACTGGCCCACCTCTCCAGCCTGTCAAGGTCCCTCTGAATGGATCCCTTCCCTCTTGGCTGTCAACCACACCACACAGCTTGGTATCATCAGCAAACTTACTGAAGATACACTCAATCTCACTGCCCATGTCTCCTACAAAGATGTTGAACAGCACTGGTCCCAATACTGACTCCTGAGGGACACCACTCATCACCTGCTTCCATTTGGACATTGAGCCATTGACCACAACTTTCTAGGTGTGGCCATCCAGCCAATCTCTTATCCACTGAGTGGTCCATCTGTCAAATCCATACCTTGTCAGTTTGGAGACCAGGATGTCATGTGGGACAGTGTCAAACGCCTTTCACAAATCCAGGTAGATGACATCAGTTGCTCTGCCACCATCCACCATCCACCATCTCTGTAGCCTTGTGGTAGAAGGCCTCCAGATTGGTTAGGCATGACTGGCTCTTAGTGAAGCCATGTTGGCTGTCACCAATCACCTCTTTATCAGCAGGAACCTCACCAGACTGCCATGACCTCTCAAATATGATGGACAGAGGCTTAGCAATTGCATCTGCCAGCTCCCTCAGGACCCGTGGGTGAATCCCATCAGGTCCCATAGATTTATGCACCTTTGGGTTCTTTAGATGGTCATGAATCTGCTCTACACCTACAGTGGGAGGTAATTCATTCTCCCAGTCCCTGCTTTTACTTTCTGTGGCCTTTGAGTTGAGGTTGGAGCATTTGCCAGAGAATACTGAAGCAAAGAAGTCATTGAGGACCTCAGCCTTCTCAATATCCTGTGTTGCATCCATCCTTTGAATTAGCCACATCAACAAGAACCCCATAGAGTCTGTTACATCATTGCTGTTTTCAGCCAGAAAAGTCCACAACACAAAGCATAATTGATCCAAACATAAAGAACTTTTGAGCTCATGGTGTGACTGCTGAGGTCACATTTGGAGATAGTGAAGAATGCTGAACTAAAATTGGCATGCTAGGAATTAGACCTAATTGTTGTAGAAGACAAATAGGGAAAGGGATAGGCTCCCCATTGCCCTTTAAGGGGGGCCCATAAATTGGCACTGATGCTGGAACAGATGATGTGAGAGAAAGAAGTTTTGCTCATCACAAGGTCAGTGAAGACCAGGGGTTGCTTGTTACACCACTGGGCATACACTGTTTTCAGCCTGAGACATGACCTAATCTGACCAAATGTTATGTGATCTAATGGTCAGAGCCAGACTGATGATATCACCATTTCCACTGGTTTTGGCCAAGTTTGAAATGACAGCTAGAACACAAGTTTTCAGTTCCTTCACTTTCTCCCTTGGTCATCGTATCTGACCAGGACTGCATGGGCTGCTTCAAACAGAAGTAGCTAAAAGTAAGATCCTAACCAGATCCCAAAGCTGGCTGAACTTTGATGGATCTCTGGTTGGCCAGGGAAATGTGCAAAGACAGTTTCTCAACTATCAGTTTGTAAGCAGGAATCTGTATTTGAAACATAAGTTGTACTTTCTGTATCACAGGGAGTTTTGCCCTCCCTTCAGCCTGTCCTTTTCATCTTCTGACTACGAAGATATTTGGACTTGTGAAGAACTGGACTCCTCAAAAAAATAACTACAGCCCATCTCAACTTCTACCTTTATTTCCACCACACCTGTAAGGTCTCCTTACACAACGTTTTTAAAAACCAAAGGGAAAGGGACTAAAAATACTCAAATTAAAGCCTTCCTGAATACTTTTATTTCAAGTGTTTTGGCTGATTTTAGTCTTTTATTGCAACTTTAAGACAAAGCTTAGAAGACTTTAAAGGATAAATTCATCTTGGGGATGGGCAGGCTAAAATCAGTACTCATAATCCGAGCTACATCAAAAACCCCATTTTGTATGCTGGTAGTTCTTGTTAACACTGTTGATTCTCCAAATTCACTTATTCCTTCACAATTCACAAAGCAGATACCTGCCAGGCAGGGCCTGTGATAGCCTTGTGTAACAGTGCTGGGCTGCACATAATGTATTCCTTCACTGAGAAAACTCCCCTCCACCAAAATAAAATGGGGAAGATCACAATTTCACAAATCAATATGTTATGGTTCTGCAAGGCTGAGGATGAAATTCCTGCTGGTACAAAACATTTCCTGGCTTTCAGTGACTGGTAAAGGACCAAGTTAAGGCTTTCAGGAGTGGGTTTGCAATGTTAGTATTGAACCAGAACAGATGTTGATGATACCTTCTGAAGGCTTTGCAGATCTTGTGCTCCCATAATTACAATTGTCCCAGACTAATGTTTCTCACTACAGGGTAGTGCCAAAGAAGTGAGATGAAGAAGTTACAAGCAGAAGGAAGATCATTTTAAGTGGCATTTGATTACATAGCTGTGCCTGGTATCTATTTTTTAAGACACTAAGATCGAAAATATATGGATTTTTATCAATTTAAAGTGCTGCATCCTGACATTAATTCTCTTGTTCTTCCCTATGTGTTTTAAAGCTAAGAAAAAGACAAATCAGCAATCTCTTAGGCTCTAAAGGGGGACCTAGTCTGTAGAAAGGTATAAGCCTGTATCATCTGTCAGCTGATATAATATCCTTCTTTGACAGTAACACTTTTACTCCTTAATGAAGAAAATAAATGTTTTAAGGAGGGATCATACAAACATTTTCCAAGGATAGATTTTTATCTTGGTGGCCTTGGGCATGACATGAATTTAACAGGAGATTTTGTTTTGTGAGGTTCACAGCAACAAACCCAAGGAATTCAATTTTTATCACACATGTCGTGTTAATCATGGTGCTGTTTGACTAATAGGATATGATATTGTCTGCTCAGATATATGAGAACTGTGTTTCTGTGTGTCTGTTTGTGTGCAATGTTCTACTGTAAAATTCCTGATGAAAAAATTCATTGGAAGACAAAGGTGCATTTGTTCTAGTGTTCCTCTTTCAAAATTCATTCTTCTTGGTGTCCTCATCTACTAATTGGAATACAGAAAATATGCCTGTTTCAGTGAACTGTACAGCTCTGTGGTGGGGATGTCTGTTGGGTGCTATCTGAAACACTTTCTCCATTGTTAATTTATACAACTAAATTGGTACTAAAAAATTCAGTCATTACCATTAGCTGATACAGAATCTTAAATCTAATCAGTGCTTGTGAATGGACATGAATTGACCCGCACTCCTGCAAAGTAAACATTGACTTCAGTGTGTTGTGCAATAATTTATAAGAATATGGCTTCCCTGCAGTCAGAGACCTGGATACACAGACCATACTAGTTCTATTTTAAGTCCATCTTCTCAGCCTATCAAAAGCAGTGAAGCCATGGAGGTCTGTTTTACAACTGCTGGACACCAACACTATTTCCCCACTGTGCTTGGAGGACATGTTTACTTAGGCATGTCTTCAAGTATTGATACATGGCATTCTGAAGCCCCTCCTAAACTGTTTTTAACTGATCACACAGGCTAAGAGAGGGTTTTATAATTTATTTTTTTTTCTTTTAAATGCCACAGTTCTTTAATTTCTGTCCACTAAAGACATTTATAACATTTCTAGCCAGAATAAGCATGGCAAGGCCGGGTGCTGAGTGCAGAAAACGCCGAGGAGATTGATGGTCTTAAACTCTGTTTCTGTCCCAAACAACATGCACTCTGGGCTTTAGAATAATGCTGGGCTGACATTTAGGTTCAGGGCATGAAACTCATGTCCTCAACTTTGGTATCCCTTTGGATCAGCCCAGCCAGTTAATTCTTTTCTTTGAGATGGCTGCTTGTAGCATCTGCATCGAGCGGGTAGTCGGGATATTCTCCCAAGAAGTGAGAGAGAACTAAGTCTGCTTCCTCAGACTGAGAAATGTGCTGTACATGGCACAGCAGAAATTTAGGACCTTTAGGTAGCAGACAGTGGGACGTCTCAGAAGTTGAGAAGAGGTTTTCTGCAACACTGTATTAAAGTTAGATAATCTGCATTTGCTTAAGGTAAATCCTAAATGCCTAAATATCTTTGTGATCATAGACCTTATTAACAAAGTTTGGCAACAATTCACTGGGAAGCAGCATTTCCTCCCTATCACAGAGGCACATCCTCAGAAAACACTGTTGGTGAGACAAGTTGTGAATAATACCAAACTACTAGATTTTATACGATATGGTTCTGCAAGCTCAGCTCCAGCCTCTGACCAGGCATGCTGTCCTAGCTTTTTCAAAATGTGAAGAAAAACATCATAACTTCTAACTTCTTCACTGACATCCAGCTTGCAGTTCCCAGTTCTTACCATTAAATGTACAGCCCATTATTTTATATGTCCACTGCCAATTTAGGACCACCATATAAAAAATACTATTCCTGTTACTTCTCCAGTGTACTTTTAGAGGTCTGAAATATTGCACTGGATGTCAACCATGCATAAAGCAAGTCATTATGAACAAGTGATTGGGAAAGGATCCTTATCTGTATGCAGCTCAATGAACAACCACTGCTAATGGCCCAGAAAAAGTCAGTACACTTATTACACGGAGAACATAATTTCTATTGCTGCTTTGTACAATCACCTTTCAAATGACTCTTGTGAATATCATGTATGTCAAGATGTCAACTACCAAATGGAGAACAGTGTGAACACCACTGATTGAAATCTAAGGAGAGTGAAGGACAACATCAGATAACTTAATTCCTTTAAGAATGATTTTGCATCCAACCATAATACTGTTTTGATGGGCTTGTGATTATACTGATGCATCAGTGAGATCCCTCTGGGGAATGGTGCATTCCACAAATGCAGATAACCTGACTCACCTATTCATTTCACTGCACTCAGGAAATATGTCTTATGGTATGTGTCTTGTTGCCTCTTTACTAGTCAGAAATACTTGGTCCAGTTTGAGTAGGTCAAGAGTGAGACTCAATCACATATTAACCTCTGTGTCATGTTGCAGCACAGGCCATTTCCTTCTTCTCACTATACTCAGACAATAAGTAGTTAAAAGAGCTGTCTTATAATGGCTTCATTAGTTGCTCTGCTTGGAGAAAGAAGCCCTTTTTGGGGCTCATTAAGAGGTGAAGGGACACAGTATGCCAGAAGCCTGGGATACAGAGGATCTGTGATGGCACATCCTGGAGAAAAGGGGTTAGGATGAGTGGTTCCTTAATTATCTTTCTTGTACTAAGCATTGCCTTGAACTTTTTAGCTGAACTGGCTTACAAAGGACCTTTTTGTATTTGTTTGTGTAACAGTGCTAGGATACAAAAGAGAAAGGATTTAGTTAACCCTTGGAGAAATCGAAATGTCCCTTTTGCTGATAAGCACCAGTTACCTCTGGACTTACCTGTGCAACTTTCACTAAAAGACTTTTCCCTGTATTTGGGAATCTACCAACATAGAAGCACACACTAAGGGAAAGGAGATCCTAAGAAACTACCCCTTGTATGAAAGGCTAACACATGTTTAAGAAGCATTTTTCCAGAATGAAAAATCTAGAGTAGTATGGCAGCAGCCCTATCTCAAGCTGTACCAGCAGCGGGCACACGTATCAAGAAAAACAGAACAAAACAAAACAAAAACAACAAACCATATCATTACTTCTTCCTACAACACAGGGCAGAGTAGAATCCACAAGATATCAAATTGAATATTGTCTACAAAGACATAGGCTAAGTGCAATTATAATGATAATACAAAAAGGAAACAGAAATCATTGTAATATTATTATCTCATGAAGAACAGAGGGTTTTCTCCAGCAATCTGTGTTCCTCTAAGATTCCTGCTAAAGGTTGTGAAATCTACCTACTTATCTGAAAGACTGAGTCTAAGGTCCAGAGATGGTCTAGTCTTATTTTCTACATATGACAATCCACAAACTTTATCCTAGCTGCTTCCATACTGACTGATACCTTCTGAATGAATACAGCATAGTGCATTTCAGATAGGTATTAATCTTGGCTTAAAAGGTGTTTAAAGCTGGAAAATTCACTCTGCTTTCTCATCTGTTACTGTGTTTCCAGTTAACTATGGAATTCCCAGAGTCTGCTTCTCAATGTGGTTTATGAAGGGGGCTGTCCTCAGCACTAGTCCATGTAAGCACAGTTCTATATATTTCACTGGGACTGAACACAGTCCTAACTGCTTTGCTGAGCTGGAGGCTGATTTATGCAAGTACTTAATTCTCTCACTTAATAATTCTTCTGTTCTGTTTGTTCCTGTTTTATAGGACAATAAAAATCAGGCCCCTTTATTCCCTTTTGCAAAACCTCTACCCCACAGGGTTGGGCAGTATATTGTTACATTTACTAACATGGTTACTCGCTCTATTTTAATAATGCAAGAAGAGTACCATGCATTCTGTGAGTAAATCTGTCCTTCAAATCAAGTCATCAATTCAGTGGAAAGGTTTGGGTTAGAAATGGAAGTTTACAAATCACCTTAGCGGTGATTTTAGCTCTGAGGCACAATAACCTGAACGTTACAACCAGCTCAGTGAGGAAAAAGAACTTGAAATGATGCTCAAGTTTGTCTCAAATAACCTCACATTGCCAAAGAAAGTTTGCACTAGATGGATTTATAAAATCAGTATAAGGAAAGCTTATAAATCATCCGCACATGACCCTCCAGGTTAACAAAGGGAAAGTGAATTCTCTTAGCGTGTAGGAATGAACATTTTTCCAAATCCATCCCTGCAATCTCGAAACCTCCAAATAAACTCAGAATAATGACTCAATTACAAGCTATGCTACAAAATCACTAGAAATACACTACTACCTTTCCCCTTACAGTGGTCTTAAAAATGAACTCACAGAGTATGGAATTGAAGATGTTAATATGAGGAAAGGAGAACCCTGACACCAAATTTATCCTCCTGTTAATACAGGATAGCTTCCCTCCCTACATCTGCAAAAGTTTTGATCAACTTAGTTTTAGCCCCAGGCAAGTGGGCCTCCCCTTCTGATTACTCCTCAGCCCAGTCAATTTTTACTTTATGACAAACTTCCTAATACCTAACATAAATTATGGTTGTAGAAAAGGTTTTCTTCTTATATCCCTTGTACTACTTAATTCAGTTTGCTCCATCCTTGGAAGTTGCTCTCTGAAAATACCCACAAGTTGTTAATCTAATTTTCTTTACACATTATAGTAATTCCTCAGTGAAAATGTCATTTATGTAATTTTTCTACTATACCCTCTCTCCTATAATTTTGTTGTTGTTGTTGCTGCTTTGCTAAAAATTCATTCCATTTCACTGCCTATACTGAGCTGCCCTGGATTTTTTGGCCTAGTTCCACCCCAGCTGTGCAAGGTAAAGAAGCTGTTATTGCTGTTGTCTATTGTTTGTGAGCACAGCACACAGCACAAAAGCCCCAAGACTAATGTTTCATAGGTTCTGACTATTTAATGCATTATAGGATTACTCAGTGTGGCCTCTGAAAGCTAACGGCTTTTGGAAGAAAAGGAGGGACACCTGAATAGTTTTTCTTTAGCCTTCATTTCACATACCTGATGCAGACTTTGAGCCAGATGCCCATTGAGCTGAGGAATGAAGAAGACTGTAGTTTCAAAACTCTATACAAAACTGCCCATAATAATTTGTGGTTTATGTAGACGCTCATGCTTTTAAATACTTCCACTCAGTAAACTTATGTTTTACTTAATAGAGGACAGTGTTTACAGTCTTTTCATACAAACCTCATCTGCAACTCATCCTCCTTTAGCTGAGCCTAGAAAAACAGTCTTAAATTCAGAAGGGAAATGAGACCTGAAGGACTGCCACCTTTTCCTTCTTGTTTACGGACACCTGAAGAATATTTAGTCATCTCTTAAAAATCAAAACAGACCCTTTGGTGGCTACTGGGATTCATCAAGAACTAACACCAGAACAAGCAGTTATATGTAGACCATCAATTACATTCATCGCAATATAATGAACAATAGCAAGCCTAGGTGGCTTTAATGGGGTTATTTATTATATTACTCTATGCTCAGCAGTGGAAGCAGAATTATTTATGTAGTTGAGCTATGGCATTTCTGCTTCCAGTCATGCCCTACATGGGCTTTACTGGAACACATTTGTAGTGCTTTTCTTGTAGATCGAAGTCTGAATATTTTACAAAGTTTAAATAAAATGAAATGCTACAGTAAGTCACTGCTGACATTACCGATTGAGCAATCGTGTCCAGTCCAGTTGGGATCACAGCTGCAGAGTCCAGTGTCTGGGAGGAAGGTCCCATGACCTGAGCATTGGTCCAGACAAGTGGCTCTTGGGGTCTCACAATTTGTTCCTCCCCAGCCAACCGAACAGTGACATTCTCCTCTCACGCACACGCCTCGTCCCGAGCAGGTAGGATCCATGCAGTCCACTACATGTGAGAAGGAAAAGGAAACAGATGGGGAAAGCAAATGGGAATTTCAGGGGAAAAAAAGCTATCAGACTGTCAGAAACACAGACTTCTTCATATAGTATTTCAAGGCTCTAACCAGAAAGCAAAGCCCTGCTGTGCATAAAACAGATGCTTCATGCAAGAAGATAAGTGTCCCAAAAAGGCACTGAGATACAAAATACTTACATAAAAATCATGGAAAATTCTAATGATTCAATCCAGGCCAACACTAATAAACTATCTTTCTAGTAAGAACAGGCTAGTATGAATAAGAATAGTATGAATAATATTCTCTTACACACATACTGTGCCTCCATTTATTCTATTAGAATAACCTAAATTACTAATACTAACTAATTAAAAGCTGAGCTCTATTTTTCTAAGAAATAATTTCACATAAGAATTTCCTTATTCAGCAAACTACATGCCCAAAACGAAGAAGATGCTGAAATCTACACAGGTTTTACAGGCACATATTTTCATGTGAAACATACCCTTAGACAGTTTTCTTGAGTAAGGATGAAAACAAAATAATGTATTTTTGGATATTGATATTCTGGTTTTCTTTTTCATCAATACTTTTTCCCCCTCCTCTTCCCTTCCCCACAAAAAGCCACTTTCCTAACAAGACTGGAGACCATTCCATTAGGTGTATGGTATAGAAATGTGCACCAAAAGACCAAATGTGCTGTTGCCTGATTCCTGAGGTATGTATTTTGTAGGCAGCTGTCAGCTCGTTTGCCCACAGGGGAATTTCACCCAGCAATCAACAAATATGAAACACACCAGACACTCTCCCAAAAAAGGACTGGAGGAGTTGATAATCTATTTATATATAAAAGCATATAGGACAGCCTAGAGAAATTCTTCCCATCTCTTGCAATGGTGTGTGGCAGTGCCCTGGGGATTGGTGACAAGTGTCACTCTGGTTTAACAGCAAGAGGAAAGTTGTCCAGCTCCTGGCTCTAATATAGCAGAGCAGAGCATGGCCACAGCACACACAGCAGGTTTGTGGTTAATTTTTTTTCCTTACTGTAAAAGCTAATAAGAATCCCAATGACTTGTTTAAGATCCAGAAACCTTAAAAAGAAACACAACAGCTGCTCTGATAATTCCCTGAGTTCTCAAAACCTCAGTCTGACAAGTAATGGCTCAGCAATTACTATCCCAAGGCATGTGAAAGAATTTTCTGTTTTGTTTGATTCCTGGAGCCCTGCTTGTAGCTGGAACAATTCTCAAAAACTGTAAGAGGCTGGAAAGGATGAGTCTATAAATCTCCTTCACTGTTAGTGAGCTGGGAGCTAGGTGCCAATTTTAGCATGAGACCCTTGGAGCCCTGGCCCTGTTCTTTCTCACCAGTAACAAGTATGAAAAGGACTAAGAAACAGAGTAGCAGCCTTGTAGGTTCTCAGCAGATGGTTTGAACATAGAGAACAAAGATCACAGGCTAACTGACAAGAGGCTACCTCCAGGCAATTAATCATCCCCTCTGAAGGTCAACTGGGAAAAAGGTGAGTTTTACAGGGGGGCTCCATCACAGGAGGCAGACAATCTGCTATCTCAGCTCTAACACAGATGATTATAGGAGGGGAATGTGCATGTCAGAAAACCCCATTTATCATAATCCCAAGGCCATTTTTCATGTTGAAATGAGCCCTTTCAGAAAATGTCACACACAATGGCTACTTTAATCTCAGCCTCACTAGCTGTATCTCTTTAGGCTTTCTGCACCATCGGAAGGGCCCTGGGACAGGATTATGGGCTTCTGCTTTCTTCCTAATCAATTGCTTAGTGGATTTGGAGTACAATGGTGTATTTTTAAGGAGTTCTGCTTGACAAATTTAGTGGCTCAGCTCTAGGAGAAGTGGAGATGGGGAATGGGGCAAGTGAGCAGAGATGACAAAATCTTGTATAGTTACCAAAAAAAAAGTGAAAAAAAAAGTGTTTTGCATAAATCTGTGTTGCTGCTTGGAAAATGTTCCAAATGGTCTAATTTTTGGTTAGAAAATGCCTCATTTATAATTCAGCCTTGTGCAGAACCTCTGCTAGGGAGATAAATCATGCAGCAAGCAAGGCTAGTGCCTCTTCTACACTTTTGCCCAATATGCTTCATGCTTCACTGAGCACACAAGTTATTAGGCTTTTTTTGGTACCCAAAGAGTAACTTCTCATTTTTCACTGGGTAAATTTGCTCCCCTCCCTTTAATGTCTCGCTGGCTTTGCCCATGCCTTATAAAATATGGGCTAATAACCTAAGGAAGGAGAAAAGAAAACCTCCTGTAAGATTGTTGGCTGATGTTTTATAAACATTGCTGAACTTCTATGGGGGGAAAAGAAAAGACAGAAGAAACCCAGGAAAGAAAGCCCATTATAAACATGGACTAAGTGGTGAAGCTACGAGAATTGAGAAATAATAAAAAGTAATCAATACCAGATGGTCCTTCTTAGTAGAGAAATTAAAAAGTAAAAGCATTCTAAAAAAAAGTATAAATCCATATGTATTTCTGCCCTGAAGATTTCCCACATGGCATATTTCTGAGTTACTTCCCCCCCTCACAACACAATACAAATTATGCCTTCAATATGAAAAACAAATGCATACTTGGAAAAAGACTAAAGATTTCATAAGAAAAATCATGTTCTCTTTGTTCTTCATTCTTTTTCAAGTTTTTACCTATTGGGACTGACACTGTTCCCTGCTACAGGGATAACATAAAATAACCGAGTAGTGTCTGGCTTTTTGGTTTTAAACGTGACCAGGGAATAAAGGTTCCTGTTAGAAAAAGGGTAAATCTTACTCTGATTTACACACATTAAACAAGTCTAGCTAGAGGCAAAATCAGGATGTTTTCCTTTCTATTTATCTAGTAAAGATATGATCTAGGAAATAGGGGGTTTCTGGAGATGTTTTAAAGATACTTCAGGAATCACCATCTTTGGGTTTTGCATGCCCCACAGCTTCACTGCATTCTGCTTTCTTAAACCAAAATGAAGCTTTCTCAAAAGATGCCTTATTGTCTCAAGAGCTGATGCTATCTTCATCTCCAACATTTCCTGACACTGAAGCCATGTTATGTCACAGATGTCGCAGTCCAATACACTTAACACATCAAAAGGACTGATTATATACCATTTGAACGTCTGAATCCAATCCAGTCTGTTTTCATTGCCCATAAAATAAAGCCATTTCAGATAAATTCTGATCCTGCATACATGAAGACAACCATAATTAATTAAAGCCATTGTGATTCTTATATGTGTATCAAATGGATGTCCTAAGTCTAGCAGACACTGCAGAGGCCTTGGATATGCATTTGTTAGAGGCATAATTTCAACATAATTATGTTTCAGGTCTTCTGCATAGAATTTTGAGAATAATTTTCAAAAGTGTTGTACATTATTCTGTAAATCAAGCACTTTTAGATGTATTTTTATGACTGTCCAAATAATTTGTACACTTATAAAACTGTATACTTTTTCATTTGGCAGTCACAGACCTGGGAAGATAAATGTTTATGTTGGCAGGTGACTTCCTACACAAAAAGATTAAAGATAACTGCTAAAAGCCACTGCCTTTCTGAGCCACAAATCTAAATGTAAATGAAAAAGGGTTGGAGGCTAATGTGAGAAAAAAGCTATGGAAGAGCCATTAAAGTAGTATCTGATTGTGACGAAGAACTTAATTCAAGCCCTGAGCATTTCTAAGCTTTTAAAATTGACAAGAATAAGGGACTTTCACAGACCACCATTTTCTGGATGTAAGCAACTGAAATCACTTGGCATAGCACAGCAGAGAAGAGAGCACTGTAAAAGTAATTATACGTTTAGATGTGAAAATGGAAACGATGCTTTAATAAGAACATTTGAACATATGATTAGATGTTCTGGTCTTTCAACTAGATTTGTCTATCTGAAACATTTGATGGCTCTTTACCCAATTATTGAACAAATATGATAGCTAACGACAGGTTATTACAACATATCATTTTTATGTTGCATCCATCTATTGTATCTCTAAGGTGCTTATTATTGCTCTGTTTAAGCACAGGCCTATTCTGAATTGCCTCCATCCATGTAACTATACGACAATCAAAGCAAAAGGCTAATTGAATGTATCTTGCAAATACCTTCTTCACAGCTCTCTCCTTTGTATCCTGGGTTGCAGATACAGGTCCCCATGATGCACGTGCCATGGTTATTGCAGGACACATCAATGCACTGGTTTGTTGGGACGTCACACTCTGCTCCTTTCCAGCCGCTGTGGCACAAGCACCTCCCCTTCATGTACTGCCCATTCCCACTGCACAGCACAGGGCAGGATGCTGGGGAAGGAAAACAGGAATCACATTCAAACACAATTGCACATGGCTTTCACTTCAAAGAAGAGCACAAGAGTCCAGCATGGGATTTATACTCTTCATACACAGCTTTCAGTGGGGTATGTTGTTCTTTTCTTTGCCAAAACCAATGATTTTACATGGATGACACCCAGCTGCTAACTGTATTCTTGTGTGAACATTCAAAACAAACAAACCACACTCTTGAGTTAGAAAATCCCCTTGCTTTGTGTCTCTGATGCTTTTTTTTTTTTTTTTTCCACTAACTAAATTAAGAATTTTCTTGTATTCTGACTTCTCAATGTGCTGGTGTCTTCTTTCAGCAGCACCACTGATCTTAGATTGCTTATCACTGTCCCTAACCTGCTGCTGGATTTCATACTTTCCTTGATGCTGCCCCTTCTTTGGACCTTAGCTATACACAAATCAGTCCTACTTTTTTTCTGTTGCAGTTCTCAACTTTATGGGTTTCAGTTGCTTTGCTGAGAGTCCAGAATGCCACATTGAGACTGTTCCCCCAGTTAAGCTCATGTGATGCCATCCAATGAATCTCCAGTCCCATTTTTTTTTGGTTCATCTCTGCTGAACTCCATTACTTATGAGGCACCATGAAACACTGGCCACTGGTCTTTCCAAGCTCCTTGTAATAAAAGTTCTCCAAATCTATCATTTGATCTTTATATCAATCTAAAAAGGATTTTTTAATTGTCCTTGTTTCTGGCAAAATCAGCTGATTCTCAAGGCCAACCAGCTACAAGATATAGGGCAGAAGAGAAAGAAGACAAGCTCAAGCTGTGGCATGATGGATCCCAGGATTAAGCATCTTCTGAGCTAAATGTGGAAAATGTCAGAGTGGAATGGGAGTGGAAAGGATACAGATCAGACTCCCCAAGGAAGGAGAGGGCAGCAAGAATGAGAAGCCCAGCCTCCACGGCCAAAGCTTTGGCAATCATTGCTCTCTAAGCATCCTTCAGCTCCTCTCTGATGATGCCTTCTCCCTTTTCCATTCTCCATACATGCCACCTTATGCTCCTTATGATTTTTCCAAGAAAGCTGGTAATTTCTGTCCCTCAAAAATAATGGCCTCCTGTTGTTCACTATCCCTTGAAATTCCTTCTTGCTTAAGCACTATTCTCTTCCATTTAATTTTGCTGAAACTCAGCTGCAAGGACATATATTCAACACACTCTTGCCTCATTCACTGTTGGACATTATCGTGGGGAAGTGCACCTGGGCTTCCCATTTGCCCCTCCAAAAGGCAATTTATGAACATTTTTACACAGGGCAAATGTGAAAAGGATATTCCAGGCAGCTGCTTAACTTCACTGCATTAGTCATGTGATTAATACTCTCTTTTGCTTCATTCCTGACTCTGAGTATATGCAGGAAGAGGTATTAACATGGTTAAGGGCAACAATCCTCTCCTTCTCTTAGGGCCTTTTCAGAGAGTAATTGCACAGTGCCCAATCTATGCTGCTTCCATGTGTCCTTCTAGACAAGTTGTTTGGAGTGTTACAGAATTACAGCAACCTCAAGCAACATGAAGTATTGCCAGCTCTGAATGTTAAGTCAGTCTGATACGCAGTGAACTACATTTGCCTGACCAAGATAAAAGGGGTTTAGAAAAGAAAGGAATTTGGCAACTGTCATTACTAAGGAGCCCTCTGTTCACTTCAAAGGAAGCATATTGCTGTGGTCTGTTTCAAGTACATCATTTCCAAGGCGGTGTCTACCTATACAATACAAAACATACATTGTTTAAGATACACTACGTTGTGTATATGGTCCACAGCAAACTCACTCTGCAATTTCACTTTTCAGCTAGGCTGGTGGAATTTTCCACCCCACTCCCATCTCAAATTTCAAATGCTCAGTAATGGAGCCCGTTCTTTCAAGGCACTGGAAGAGGTTCGTCTGCAGCTCTTTTCAACAAGAAGAAAGAATAATTGCCTTTAACCAGGGAAAGGTTGCTGAGAAAGACTTACATGTTTTCTGACAAGACAGCTGATCACTCAGTACAAGATCAGATAAATTACTGGCCATCTGCAATAAGGCCAATACTCTAAAGAGCTGTCTGTGGAGAACACCTTCAACACAACCTGGAAAGTGCCACTGACAATGTCAAGGCAATGGCAAAGGACAAGACCTCCTTTGTAGCATACAATAATGAATAAAGACAAAAGAGGATTCTGGAATTTTTCCACTGCTACTTGCGCAGCTCTTTTCCATATAAAGATATATAGATATATAGATATATAGATAGATAGATAAAGATATATAATTGTTTGTTCATTCAGATTCCAACAAACCTAACATATAGATCACTTTTCTTGTAAAGTTTAGTTATCATCAGAGAGCAAGATCATTTGTGTGTTTGTTCACTTTATAAATAACAACTTCAAAACACCATCCCCCATCCTTAAGGGGGGTCTTCAAGAGGCCCATGAATACACCTCTGGTGATTTGTTTGCATTTACTTGGTTTAAAATAATTGGTTAATAATACATTAATAAGTAACCATTATTAAAAACAGAAGGGTTTTCTATGCCACAGTCTCCCACCCATTTGGATGGTGAATTATGAGGCTGAATTGAAACAAAGAAAAACCCAGCAATCTATGACCTAGAAATATTCATGTGGGCAAAGATGCTTATTTAAGGATTACTGCTCAGTACAGGGACTGAGATGTGGCTGCAGACAGACACTGTAGCAGCCTTATACAAGCTGCAGTTGCCCTCTAAGGGATTTGTAGGTCAAAAGTTGCATCTTAGCTTCCCTTGAAAGCGAACAGGAAACCAACACTGAGGCCCTTGCATCTCATGCTCATGGAAAGATGATCCATTTAACAAGCTCACTGGGCAGAAATACATACACAAATAGCATTTTGACACTCCAGACGTTAATCTGTGATCTGAAGCCAGGTGATTCTGAATCAAAGGCGTTCATATCAGCCAGAGCAAGTACTCTTTTGTGAAATGAGACATACTCATGTGGCTCAACTGAAAGCTAAGTATATAACCCATGAAGGGAGGTAAGCTCCTCTGGAAGCGGATTCGGAACAAAAGTTTAAATATCTTGCCTCACAGTGAAGGAACTTCTCCTCCACTGACTCTGCAGGAAACTTTGGGGGGAACAAACCCTGAAATTCTGCCCCTACCTTAAGTTAGGAGATGTGACTATTCTAAGGGAGATGTAAAAAAACCTCCTTTTGTCTCCAGCTCTAAGGATTTGAAAAGGAGCTTGGAAATGCAAACCACGTGTAAGGAAATGCAAACCAAGTGTAACCTGAGTCAGCAAGAAGCTTGACATTATAGCTCTCAAGGATGCAGACTGCCACATCCATCTTACTGGGCTGTGAACTCTGAAACACCTCTGGGGTTTTAGCCTGGACCACACTCCCTAAGCAGGGAGCTTTCCACAGGGTGTGTAGCCATCCTTATCTCTTGGCTGGGCTACGGTGATGTGACCCCAGCTCAGCTGGAGGAGGAGAGGACATGGGGTTGGACAGAGTTTAGCTCTATCTTGGGAAGGAGCCAGGCTGCTTTCCCAAGAAGGAGTGGGCTGGGGTAAAGGCCTGACCTGTTGCCTTAGCAAAGCTTCTTGTGTGGGCACTAACTTTTTACACTACTTCTCTCTCCGAATATATAAATCTGTGCTTAGTTTGTAGGACTGTTTCAGCCAAAAAAGGCCTTGAAAAGGTTCATGCACAGCATTCTATCATTTCCCACATGCAACATTTTGATTTCTTGGTCTGAAACGTGTTCTTACTAAAAGTACTTCAGTTTGTTTTTTAAATGTTTAAAAATCAGGTCAAATGAAAATCCTTCGAAAAAAACATTTATTAAAAGTATCTTTTACTTGAGTACAAGAAACGTATTGCTTGCTGGGCTAGGCCTTCTTCCCAGTTGTCCAAACATTTTCACTTTTGGCTAGAATACCCAGTTCTTCTTGCCATTACTCTACTCCTAGCCTCACTCTAACCCTGCCCCATTCCCCACAGCCAGGCTGTCAGTGATTATTCAGAGCTCAGGTAGACCTGTGGGGCCTGCAGCAATGAAAAAGGTACTTATTTTTTGTATAATCAGTGAATTTAAAGAAAGTAACATCATAGGTTCGTGCCACACAGTGATCCAGTGCTCTGCTGAAAAACAACAATGCCACATTTTTGAGTCGTGTTTCTAAAGTTGCTCCCAGGGGGAAAATTCCCAGAGTGACACTCTGACTCTCCATCTGTAGCTGTGGGGTGGTATTGCTGCTAAGGTCACAGACATGAAGACTGCTAGCAAAGAAATCCATAGATGCAACCTGTTCCATTCTACGGGAGCATCCCTAGGCTGGGTGAAGCATACTTTGCAAAAGGCAAAGGCAGGAATATCAATTCAACAAGAAAAATGTTAGCTGAAGGAGAGAAGGGAAGAGTAAACAAAGTATAAATTCCTACCTCTGCCACAGTCAGGCCCCAGAAAGCCAAGGAAGCAATGGCAAGTCCCAGACACGCAGTCTCCATTCCCATAGCAATTACTGGGACAATTATCCACTGATTCTGCAAAACAAAAGAGAATTCATATACTTGAAAACACCTCTGAGTTTGAGAGGGCTCTGGATAGCAGGACAGGTGGAACCTCAAATCAGTCAGTGCTCTTGGGGCTGAAAGCATTAGTCTGAGCTCCACTAAACAGTGCTCATGCATTTACACCAATGGACAGCTCAACGGTAACACATCAGTGCAGATTGACTGCAAATCCTAAAATTAAATTGCAGCTCCTCAGTACCCATCAGGCTTTGTCCTGACTCAGTACCTAAAACTTCCAAATCTCTTTTCTTTTGTCTTATTTTTCTGACCATTTTCCCTCTGAATTTATTGGAGAGAAGTGACGTGCACTATTCTCATGGCAGAACATGCATCTTTTTTTCCAATTTTGTTGGCTGGGAGAAGTGAACTTGGGCATCTGTTTATGCCAAAAGGAGCTGAGCTATGACAGAAAAGTTCCCCTATGAAGTTCATGGAACACAGAACCCCAGTTCATCCTGTCTGCCTGAGGAAGAATTATTTCCAATCCTATGTCTTCTAGTTCATTCTGCAATAATATACAAACAGCCCAAAGTGCTGGGGCTATTATTGTATCTTGGTGGAACAGGAATGGGACTATTCCACACTTTCTCCTGTCTCTAGTTATCATCCTAAATTCCCTGACTTTGGCAAAAACACTGGCTATTCATCCTTCAAGGAAAGTTAACAGGTAAGCAAAATGTCATCTAGCACTTTGATTTTGAGGACAGTTCAGAATACTGGGGCTAAAAATTACCTTTCATAAAAGAACACAAGCTGGTAAACATCACATATCAAAAAGAGAATGAAAACAAATTTATTTTCTTTATTAAACTGTGAGTGAAGATTGAGTAAATGTGAGTGGGGCTTGGAAAGATGATGGAATACCATGGTTCATTCCACACTATTATTTCACATTTTCTCGGAGGGAGATGCATATCAGATTAAAACTGGATTCAGTTATACAGGGAGGGCATCAGTGGAACATCTATAATGGAGAGAGGGGTGGAAATCTCAGCCGTGAATAATGACTGTGCTTTCATGGATGTGCTTCAGGAGGCCTTGTGGTAGCAAAGATATTTGTAAACTTCCTATCCATGCAAGTGAAGAGAAACAGCTGCAGCAGAGATGTGCAGATTAGTTTCTAATCACAAATGAAAGGAGGCCTGTTTCTGGGTGGGTGTTCTCCAAACAACAGAGGTTTCTGAAGGACATTTTAAAGGCCGTGGTGTAATTTAATCATTCATAAAGAGTAACAGCAGTTTCAAATAATAAAAACAATTTCAAGCATTTATGTTTTAAGCCTTGGCATCAGACATCTCACAACCAGATAGATCCACACAACAAGGGAGGTACAAGGAACTGCAGTCAGTTTTCTAAGACTTAAGCAGACATTCACTTTATGGCATACGGAAATACAACCACAGCATGGAGGCAACACATGGGACTTGAGCTACCACCTTTAGATCAACCAGCCACCCTTCCTAGAATAAAGAAATAGCAACTCAGGGCTTGTGCATTTAAGCTGATATATAGTACACTAACTCTCACTTAATAGCAAGTATAAACACAACTCTACCCTGTACATGAAAAATTAGCCTGTATGTATACAATCTTCAGAACTTTGTGATGTTTTCACTGCTGAAAAGTAAAAAAAAAAAAAAAGCTTTATGCATTTTTAATGCTATTTTTACAATGTTTATATCCTTCTTGTCTTCAAGAAACACATTTAGGAATTTAGAAAAAATAAGTTATTCATTGGTGCACATACACATACTCACACATATGAAGAACATGCAGAGTATGAATACTGTGAAACACAATAATGAGGCAGGCAAGAATATTAACAGCTCCTGTTGCTGAAAGATCACTCCTTTTCCTCTAATCTCTCCTCTCATCTTATGTACAAGCCTAAGCACTGTCTTTTTGTACTGGTTCTGGCACTTGCTAGATGATTCAATGAGTTGGTCAGGCTCAGAAGGTGCAGAGCACAAAAAAAACCCAATGCAGCTGAGAAAAAAAACCAAGTGAATTGTTTTCTACTGCCTGAAAAGTGGGAGTAGAAGGTGTAGGGCCACAATACTCAGCATCAGCACAGGACTCAAGATGTCTTATGAAACCTCACCCTCACACTGTCCTGCTGGGTCAGGACTGCAAGCTGCAGCATTAGAGGTTACATATCCATGATCTTTGCAGGGAATGGGAATAGCTATGTCAGTGCTTGATGTAGGACAGACTCCCAGTGTTATGACAACTACCTATAGTATATTAATTTTTCTTTTAAGAAGGTTTCTTTTTAAGCTTTTGCTCTAAAAGTCTAAATTAAGTCTTTGAAAAGGAGTAAAATATCCATACAACTGTTTTGGTATTTTTATATGTGCAAAACAATAAAAAAATCAAAGCGACCTCTAAAAACCAATGTAACCTCAGGCACAGCAGCTGTTCCAAAGTGCAACAAAGCACCACATCAGCTAAAGGGAAGCCTTTGTTACTGGAAATCATATTTTGCATTTATAGTGTGGTTCACCTGATGTACTTGTGATGTCTAGAATAAGACAGGCAAGACTTGGTACACCAACTAGATTTCTACCGTAAGTTAAACTGATTGACTGTCATCCACTACACTGGCTACGTGCAATGGGATCCCAAATTTTAGAGTGACCACAGAAACGGACCATACCTGTGTTTAGGTAATCAAACTTTCCTGACTCTTAGGGTAAACCCATTTACTCTCATGGTGCTCCCTTTCCTCCTCTGACTGATTCGGGCATAGATATTGTCATAAAAGACACCTGCAATTGGTCAGATCCCATCCACAGTGACCAACATTATTGCATGTCAAAAAAATATTCACGTATATTTTGTGGTTCATGTACAGAACTGCCACTTTACTTCACAAAAATGCAGTGCTAATATGCTCACATATATTCATATCTTACTATTCCCTCGGTCCTTGATTTCCCAGACCCTTGTTTGCAAGTTTGCCCTAACTTCATCATAACATGTTGTGGCCAACACAAAAGGAATAAAAAACAGATGTATGAAACACATTGTAACTTCACTAATGGACTTCAATAACTAATTGTGGCCTGACCACCCTATACTATTAATAATACAGTAAGACCTTAAAAATTCCTTCATCTTACTTCACTGCTTATTTTTCTATTACAGTTAAAAGTAACATTTCTAAGGTTCTTGCATTTTACACTTTGCCCTGGAATAACCTGCCTGGTGGAGACGAGCTGAAGTAAAAAGTAAAAGAACTTCTTCCCCTCCAGTGGCTCGTGCCACTTACCATTTTTTAGTAGTTAGGGATACTGACTTCCCTGGTGTGACTCAGGGCAATTAAGGTCTCTGCACACCCCCCAAAGTTTTTCACTGCTGAGAATAAACCCTGAAAAGCGATGAAGATTCACGCAGTACACGTCTCAAAGCTGCTCCCAAACAGCTCAAAAACAAACCTCCATAAAGGAAGTGTTAAATTAACCTGCCTTTTTAAATTATTATTTTTTCTCTCATGACCTCCAGAGCTAATGAGAACAAAAAAGCCTGGTGACTTAGGCTTGTGAGCAACAAGTCTGAGAGTTGTGTCTGTGCTACTGAGCCTGGTCCTATTTTCATTCTTAGGTACAATCATAAACTGGATTTTCTTTTTACTTTGAAGATTGCAGGCATTAGCAAGTCAGACTCACTTAAGACTTCCTATAAAACCCTCCTTCTTCATCCTGGGACTAAATTTCCTATAAGTGGTTACAGACTGCACCAGTTGGACAGCTGAGTTAATTTTCTTGCCCTTCTGAAATGCACACATAATGTGTATATAGAGCTATCCACACTGCTCTAATACTTAAATTTCAAGCTAAACAGGAGAAGGTGGATGACTTGGCATAAGAAATTAGGGAGTCATGATGAGGGAACCCTAGAAAAAATGAAAAATCAAACTGACAGATTTTCAGAAGCAAGGACTTAGCCAAATTATTATCTAATGGGGCTCAGACGACAAGAAGAGATCAAACTCATTAACATTCAGGGAGCCCCTAAATTAGTGTCACAAAGCAACTGTCTGTTTTCTAAGTATGTCCACAGTTGACATGGCTATAGAGCTGACAAACTGTCAATCCATAAGTAAAAACAGGCCACTGCAGTTATGTCTAGGTTATAGTCTTTATTCTACAGCTTATTCTGTAAGCTGATTGTGTAAATAACAGGATATTTTCCAAAATATACAGAATTCCATATGGTGTTTTATGAATAGTGCCATGGGAACTGATTTAGAGAACAATGACAATGTTTTGTTTTGTTTAATTATTAAAGTTCACTATGTTAGAAAGAATTATAGGTTCTTTGTTTTCAGTCTGACTCCCACATCTTTCTCTTGGCTTCCAAATCTCTGAAGTGATCTGATTGACACCAGCTGGAAAGGGCAAAGATTATTAATTGGAGGGTCAGCCAATGGATCATGCATGATGCTTTCATATGGTTTTGCTATCGTGTCCAAAGAGGACATTCAAAATGCAGCTCCCATGGCACCTTCCAAAAATCAACAGCAACAGGAGCTGACCTACTAAAAGCAAACAATTCACACTGGGGATAAACCTGCAAAACCCAAGGTGGTGTGGCTTTTAATAGGAATTGCAGAAAGTTATATATCAAAGTAATTGTCCTGCCAGCTTCAAAATCCTATTAGTAAGTGAAAAAACCAAATAATTTCCTGAATAAATATTGTAACCATCCAGATCTCTTCTGAAAGAAGGAGTAAACACCATAATGAGACACAAGGTCTTCAATTCCACACTGTCTCATTTTGGAAAATGGTATAGAAATACCTTTGCCTGATATAGCAGGTATTGCCTACCCTAGTCCTGCCTACCTCACTCAGGAAAAGAAGGATGTACAAAAGTGTTTCTAGATCCATCAAAATGAGAGATGGAAAAGATTCATTAAGTGTGAAAGCCTAGACTTCTCCAAGAGCAAAACTCTTCTTCTGAAGTATTCTTTATGGCACTTTCAGCTCAAGAGCTTTAATTATCAAATCAGAGAAATAAATAGACGATGGTCTGGAGCAAACCAGCTTTACCTCATGCACTATGTTGACTTACAGCTGCTGAGGATGTGATGTTTGCCATTAGGCTAAAGAGGCTTTCTCAGCACAAGTAATCTCACAGCTGGTAGATTTTGAGGGAAACTTGGCTGGAAACTTTATCTCACTGCTTGTTTCCCCACTGCAGTCACTCCTTACCCTGACAGAAGCTATAAACTGGCATGATCCTGCCCCTGCCCATAATGAGACTTCACACTACACTTTCTTTCATTTAAGAATATTACCAAGCTCAACAAGAAAATGCTAATTGTTACAATTTCCTTTTTTTTTTTTTTTTTTTTTTAGTTTGGTAATATAAGGCAGAGACAAATACACTGCTTGCTTCATATCATAAACTGACTCATGTGACAGCAACAAAGCTCTCAGGCTAATGGTCTGCTCAGGGGACCACTTTGCTTCTGACAAAAAGCCCTGTGAAAGCCACCTCTACTGTGGTGAGCTCTATAAAGATCCATCAGCCTGGCTTACAATTACCTACATGAATTACCTTTATCCAGATGAAATACAGTAAACATATTAAGGAGGCAGACAAACTGTTAGACTCTTGATGGACTCCTCTTTTATGTACTCGACCAGTTTGTTGGTCAGTGGTACAGCTACTTTAACAGTATTTCTGCCTTATTTATTTACTATGCAACATTCAACTTAATAGCTTGTTTCGATATCTTTGGGCCAGAGGCCAAGGCAGATGTTTGCCTGACACCAAATCCTATTAGAGGCTGCAGTAACACAATTGTGTGTTAAAGATAAATATTTTATAGCCTAAACTTGCCACCCAGCATCATCATTTCTTTGGCATTTAGAGGCAACTATCTATTGGCAAGGAAAAAAAATAGTTATTTAGCTGGCAATAGAAGACAATAGCTTTCCTGGGAGTTAATAAGCACCATGGCTGCTTTCTAAGAACTGATGAAATGCCATTCAGTGCAGTGTGGTTGTATGAATTCAAATCTAGCTATTTCATACAATAACCTCAAAGAGTTCTTCTGGAACTGGCAGTGCTTGTTGTCAGAAACATGTAGGAATAGTGCTACAGTAGAAGAACTATATTTAATCATAGAATCATAAAATGGTTTGGGTTGGAAGGGACCTTAAAGATCATTCCTGTTCCAATCCCCCATCATGGGCAGGGACACCTCCCACTTAACTAGGTTGCTCCAAGCCCCATCCAACCTGTCCTTGAACCCTTCTAGGGATGGGGCAGCCACAGCTTCTCTGGGCAACCTGTGTCAGTGTCTCACCATCTTTACAGTAAAGAATTTCTTCCTAAGAATCAATGTTAATCTCAGTTCCTGGAATAAAGGTTCAAAGAAAATGAACCATGTCATAAGAAGAATGTTCAATATTAGAAGTGAGATAAAAAGAAAAAAATAAGGTTTTTTTTAGGTAACCTCACTGTTTGATCTCTTCACCTAGCAGTCTACTCCACCTTTACACAAGAAATGGCCTCAAAGTCTTTTGCTTTGTCCTGGTGAGAAGACACATGAAGCTCCTGAACCTAAGTAAACTGCCACATCATCCAGTCTACCAACCTGGGGAGATATGTATCAACTGGTGTAACAAAAGGTTCTGTGCTTTCCTTATAAATCTCAACCCTCTGTGTATGCACATGCATTAATTTAAGAATATCAAATACATACAAAAATGGAGGTAAATCAAACACTCAGAGAATTGTGTACTGTACCAAACCAATTAATATATATATTGTCACACTGAAAAAAAACGTTCCTGACTGTCCACTGACCTATTTCTCCCTAATTATGTTCCCCTGGCTAAAGAAGATGGTTTTTCTGTGAGGAAAGGAGCACTCATGGAGGAGGGCAGCAGGTAGTTAGACTCCATAACTCATATCTAACTTTGAAATCCTCTGTGTGAGACATATCAACGAAAAAGAGCCATGAGGAGTGCACAGCATCCCTCTCACCCTACAAGGAACCACATCCCATGGGAGAGTGAAGGGACAGCACATTATTTCACCTTATTTTCTGCTGCTGCACCACAGCAACCTTAGCATGCCACATATTCTTTCTTCTAGACTTGCTTATCCAGGATAAAGCTGTCACCTACAAGCTGATTGCAAGAATATCTCTCTTTCACAAAAATGATCCCTGTCACTGCCCCAACTATGTTAGCAATAATTTTAATAGGAAGTCATGCAGTATAACATGAAAGGCAAAGAAAACTCTAAGGCTCTGTGAACATATTTAATTTGCTTCCCAGTTGCAGAGCTTGCAGTCTTGTTTATTTTTCAAAGAAATGATGCCACTCAATTGAATTTCACTGCAGGGTGGGTTGAATTCTAAGTCTAGAGAACAGTCACTTGCCTTTGGAATTGTGATAACAATGCCAAGGGAGACGTGGAGGCGAGAGGGAATAAAATAGGTTTCAGACATCTCAAACCATCAGATTTGACACTATGAGCCAAAAGAAAAAAGAAAGGGGGGTGAGGGTGTTGTGTGTGTGTGTGTGTAAAGCCCTGGAAACAAAGGAAATGTTGAAATGCTGGGTCAGGTATTCTCTTGCTCCTCCTCTTCCCTCCCCAGCTGAAGTTTGAAAGGACTGATTCCTTCTTATGGTACATCCTCACCTGCTGAGATTTTGATTTTGCTGCTTCATTTGTGTTTTAGAAGGCTTTTACATTTCTAGCTCAAGTAATCCACACCTGGCAACCAGGGATGTGAGAGCCTTGACAGCATCATGGAAACTCAGTTGCTATTTCTGAGTGCTCTTTCACAGTTTCCGTTTCTGGAGGGCACCTAGTGTGATGCTGATCCTGCTAATGCCACTTGATCTTGTGCCAGATTTTTACTTATATTTTTTTTTCTTTTTCTGAAGGCTAGGTGGTCTGTTTTAATTAAAGATCCATGCATAACACCATGTTTTGCTCTCTTATCCCACTGGAATTCCAACCTTCACAGGCAGGTATCAGGATGCTAAATTATAAGAAAGGCACCAGGCAAGCAGCCCCTTAAACAGCTCCTTAAATCACCCCTGATTCTGGAAAGCCAGAGTGAAGTACAGTAATCATAGTATCCAATTGCATGTTATTCTCCCCCCACTCTTCTGTAAGAAGAAACTTCCTTTTTTTTTTTCTAAAAAAGCCCTTTGCAATGACAGACACCCCACATCTCCATCAGTGCACTGACAGCAAATACCTGCTCCAGCCAGCAGTGACTCTAGAGGCTGAATCCTTGTTAAAGATGATGGTGAAGCATGAAAGGTTTGGTGTTCAGTTTGGATTGCTTATTGAAACCATCAAGAGCTGTTGAGTTTGCCAAATTTGACAGTACATCATGTGAACACACTCCCCCTTGAGATGTCTGGACTTTTCCTTCTAGGCCTGGCTTGAGATCTCCATCCAGGTACTCAAATGGCTCTCACTGCAATAATGTCAGTCTTTCTCACACTATTTCAAGCACATTTGACTCCAAGCCCAGCTGGAAATACTAAAAAAAACAGCTTTTTTGTGCACTATTTTTGAACTTCTGTATTACAGAAACAGGGACCGAGTGGGAATAGTTTGGAGAGTAAATGAAGATGAGAAAAAGCCCAAATACTTCAGAAGCCTGTGCCACATTTGGTCTGAATTTCGTTTACCCTTTCAGAGAGAGCTTTATCTCACTGATTCATTCCTTTCTATAACTGCTTCCTTTTTAAAAATAAATCTTTCCAGTGCAGAATGCCTTTTAATCTAAAGCTCTCAGATGGCTGGAAGCATAAGATGCATTGGGATTTCAAGAGCTCTTGGTCACTGGCTTATGTATACTCCCTTTTAGGTTAATAGTTAAATCTCCTTTGTCTTCACTGGGGTCAGAACCATGGCAATTTTTAGGAAGTCTTCCTCATGCATTTCTGCTGTTCACAGGGATATACAGGGAACACTGTTTTCTTCCTTAAGAATGTGAGAACTGCTAAAAGCACAAATGGATCTATGAAATAGTTTTGAAGGAACTGTATATTGACCATCTGAAAAAACCCTCTGTTTTAAGGGACTTGAAATGTGATCACAGGTTAGAAGTTAGCTGGGGAAAAAGAAAATTAAGTATTTTAAACAAAGAGTAGCTGTTGTGCTGAACCCTTCTTCTTCCTTCTACAACACAACTTCTAACTACAGTAACACTTTAACCCCATACTTGTACCATCCATATGACAGTGCTGTGGAGATCTAGAAAGGCACCTTATGAACATGTTTTTTACTCCTAGCTTTCCTTTCTTGCAGCTGGAATATTTTTAGTCCTGAATGTCACTCCAGTAAATGAACTGGATATCCTCAAATTTGCCCAAGGGATTGCAAAGATATTTTTTTTTTTTCCTTCCCACTCTCATAAATTGTTACAAACTAATATAGGAAATAACAATTGTTCAGCCTTCAGAGTTCAACTTCTGGATCTGCACTAGCAACTGGGAAGTTATTTCACATTCAGTACATTACAATTTCTGTTTTTGTAGCTCAGGGCAAGGCTAAAGCTGGCTTTGAGTTTCATTTGAAATGATGTTGTAAGTTGTTGTGTTTTAGGGGAAAAAAAGGCAAATAATTCTTGCACACAGGGAGGATCTCAAATGTGATCTCATTTGATCAAGCAAATGCCATGAAACCTTGGCAATGTTCTAATGGGTGCATTAAAGATTAACCTTCATTTTATATAAAGTCTTTAGCAAATACATCCAAGCCTGATAAAAAAGGATGAGTACACACTGGCTGGAATGACTGATGTCTGAGGTTCAGTTAGGTCAGTGCCTGCTGCTAGGGACATGCTCTCAAGTATCATACTTGGTCTCCAGCCACTGCTGCAGAAGGGCCTGAGTCTCCTCAAGTTTTTATGTCAGATCTGCCCTGCTGTAGAGATGCCCTCAGTTTCCTGGGGCATCTCAGGTGCCACTAGATGCCTGTGCTCAGACAACTGCCTTCAGCCTTCAGTGGTATTCACAGGGGAAAAACAAAAAACAAAACAAACAAACAAAAAACCACAAACCAACAAAAAACAGAACTCATTGCTCCTTTTATGCCTCTAGTAGACTCGCTGCACAAACTTGGTCAAAGCATGTTCCTTCTCAGACACTCCAGCAAGCCCTCTAAAAAATCCATTTAACATCATTTATTAAACTCTTTTTCTGAGACTGCTGTAGCTCTTAGATAAAAGAAAGGAGCCACACATCTAATACACAGCCTAGTCATTATCATCTAAAAAGTCAACATATGCCAGGAGTTACTGTGCAGACTATGCCCTTCTCATGCCACTTGGACCCCATGCAAAGGGAGAGATTGGTCCAGTAACTCCTGAGGTGCCATTGTTGTTGTTCTCTTCTGTGGTCCCACATGCAAGTATATACATTTGAATACCTCCTTTAGAAAAATTAAGTCTTTAAAAAGTCTGTTGTTCTAGTACTGAAAGGGTTCTCCTTTTGTCAAAGTGAGTAACTCCCACAAGTGTATTTCTGTGCTTTAGCAGGGGAGCATTCAGGGAATGAAAAGTCTGCACAGAGCTGTTCTAGCAGCTCGGTAATAGGACACAGGAATAAAACAAGCTGTGCTTACATTAGCCTGCAGTCTGGAGTGCACGGAAAGAGCTATATACAAAAGTGTAAAAACAAAAACCATATGCACTGTTTTACACATTTCTCCAGAAACCCTCAGATAGCACAATATGCTGTGCTATTAAGGCAGAATTCTGCTGTTCTGAAAAAAAGATTGAACTGAAAAAGGGGACAGAAATAACAGAGACCAAGAAAAAAAGGCTTTAACTTCAGTATTAAATAAACCATTTCTTGACCCTAAAACTAAAGTAATTACATCAATCAATAAACCTTTTGTACAAGCTCTGTCAGATCAAGAGAACTTGCCTGCCTGCAAACAGCACATTGACAAGCAAGTTCAAGGCTACCAGCCCATGTGATACAGACGTAGACAAAGGTTTTCAAAAAGACAAATCTACCTTCATGTTTTCTACCACTTTAAAGCAGGATCAAAACCAGACAAAATCTGGATCATTAAAGACATTCAGATGTCTAGCTTCTACAGAGATGAATACTTACTGGTATCTAAGCTATCTTAACATATGTGGCTTAATTTGTTTTGTTCAACAACATAAATGAAAAGATGTGTCTGCTTGTTTACTTTCCCCACCCAAATTATCACTTATAATCATAAGATCTATTGAAAGAAGAGTGTACATATATAAAACCAAACATATTAAAAAAAAAAAAGAGAGAGAGAAAAAACTCAAGAGTAGCAGTAAGTAAATTATTCTATCTCTGCTCTAAAGTTAAACAAGCTTTATACTCTGCAAATTTCTACTGTTACATTTTTCTCACAGTGCATCAATGAAGAGATACAGTCTGTATGGAAAGAGCAGCTGTGGAAGTTTTTACAGCCAAGTATCTGACCTTTACAGGCTTCTTATTATTTCATTATCTTTCAGATGTGTCCCTAATTTCCTCTTAATTAGAGATGCCTTACGTCTTCAAAAGAAAACCCTGAAATAATAATTTTAACTGCCATTAGGGCTTGGGAAACAGGGTTGTTATGTAACAATTGTTTCAGACACTTGTAGGGAGAAAAAAGGTCATCACAAATAACATGTAGATTTTAACAGATTGGTCTGTCTTCAGGTTTCTTGGAGTGCTGCAGCTCCAGCTGAAGCAGGCAGAAAGACAGAGGTAGCATTTGAGGAAGGGTGTGCCACAGAAACAAGTCCAAATTACTGACTGAAGCTGAAGAGGATTTAAGAACCAGAAGAAATGATTAATTTGTTAGGAGTTGTCCAAAAAGACAGGGAGATAAACTCCAACAGTGGGACATTCTCATCCTCTTGCCTTACTTCACTGGGAAATGAGACTGCTCATTGGTCCTTGGGAAAAAGGTGAAAAGCTTAAGGGGGCATTGATAAAGGTATTGCTGATTTCTAGGTGATCAGGTGTTAAGGTTTGTATTGCTATGCTTCTAAAAAACTTTATCACTGTTCTACCAAGAAGAGGAAAAATAAAAAATTCTGGCCACGGGAAGTTGCAAACTAATGTGAGAAGTTTCAGCTCCACACAACCCTCTTTCCATTTCCAGAACCCATCTCAGCTATGTTTGCTTTTTAATAAACCCTACAAAGGAAATAGATTAGATTTATGCATAGACTGGATGAAAAAGAGAAATCTCACCAAGCACACAACTACACCTGCTTGGAGAGAGGAACTCTTGCAGCTCCTGAAAAGCTCAGGCAGACCAAGTTCTCCCCACGTTTCCGTCTCCCCAGGAGATGCCTTTCCTATCAAGTGAAGCTGGATTTGCTTAACATGGAGATGACAATCTCCTGTCGTCTTGCCATCCTTCTGAAGGAACTAACTTAACTCTCGCCAAAGTACCTTAAGTCCTGTGGCCAACTGGATATTTAGTGGAAGACACCTTTCAGTGCTGCAGCACAACCTGAATCTACTCTGTCAATAACCCTAAGTTTTCAGTCAAACAGACCTGTCAACCCAACATCGTAAGAGCAAATTCACAAGGGAAAAAACTTACACTGCCTGGAAGGGACTCTTAGATGCCTTTTTGCCTCCTGCCTGAATTGAGAGACTGGATCTTTTCTAAATACTACCTGACTGAGACCTTACAATCTTTATCACACTCAGAAAACCTGGGTAACAGCTGAATGCAGGAAACAGTATCAAAAAAGAGGCAGCAGAAACAAGAGGGTAATCAAAAAAGGCACTGACCATCTGACAGAGTGCCTGTCAAGCAAAGGCTTGTAAAGGGACACAAAGAGCTGGAGGCAAAAAACTATTTGCAGAGCATGCAAAGCTCTGCTGTTATTTTGCAGGAGAGAGATCAATACCATCAAAAGCAAAGTTTTGATTTTCCTCCCTGTCATGTGTCTCATATGGCACTATATTTCTTTTTCTGTGTAGAGCAAGAAAAGGGTTGTGAGACCAGGAAGGAACACGCTAGTAATTTACTATCTGTAGAGGGTTACCACAGGGTGGAAGTGCCCCGAAGTCCCTCTGTGAAATAGTGGAAGGGGTGAGATGACCATACTCATGCAACAAGGGAGAACAACACTTGTAGTAACTGAGCACTTCCATGGAGCAGCTGGAATCCCATTAGCAGTTAAAGGGTCCTATTCAGCAAACTACTTGCTCAGCTTTCAGCCTCTTTTTTTCTGGATATAGCCCAAGGAGAAGTTTGGAAAAGGATAGATTGGGCATTAAAACCACTTTTCCTCATTCAGAGTCCTGAAGAGCTAATTGTACATGGGAGAGTTTTAAGTCAAGTAACTCAGGCATGAAGGAGCTAAAAGAAAGTGCTAGAGCAGATAACACCCCACTTTAGTCTGCACAGTACTATGGCTCCTTGATATTTGCATGCAACCAGTGTAGACTTTTCCAAACAGTAGCAAAACAAGTGCAAATAATGTGATTGGCTTTGAGACTATAAGTGGATCACACTTATGCATCCCCACTGAGTTGGAAGTTGGTAGAGCTTAGGTTAGCCTACAAATAGGCAGCAAAGAGAAACAAATTTGAGCTACTCAGGCTCTTCTTTTTCACTTCACTAAGAACAAGCTAAACACTAAGGCATTTTCACTCAGAGCTAAGGAAGAGTAATTCTTGTCACTTGCTTGCACAAGGAGAGTTCCCAGTCCCATGCTTGCCTCTGTGCCCTGCAATTTCTTCTCTCTTCCCCAGGCTCAGTCCTATTGTGAAGTGCTCCCTCTCTGCTGTATCCTTGTGTGTGAACTACTGTCCTGGAGACTGTATGGGGGTGGGTTGGATTTCAGACCAACACCCCAAGTCCTTGTCCTCAGGGCTGCTCTCAATCCATTCTCTGCCCAGCTTGTATTTGTGCTTGGGATTGCCCCAACCTGTGGGCATGACCTTGCACTTGGCCTTGCTGAACTCTGTGTAGTTACATCCTGTCACAGGTGTTCTACATGTGTTTCCTTTTGCTTGTTGGGTGTCATGCTGGTAAACAGAGATGCTCTCCTCTCACAGCCAGCTCATTTTGCTTTTCCTTTTGATTTCTCAGTGGCCCTGCACAGCCAAGCTTGGCTGAGCCCAGCAGTAACAGCTGCCGGAAGACACTTTCTCTCTGACTATACAGACACTGTTTTGAGGCTCTCAGATGTTTCTTGCTTTTACTGAGCAGATTTTTGGCCAACATATCTGTCTCATATGTCCTGGCTCCAGCTGATTCCTCAGCCTACTATTTTGCTCCACTTATACAAGATTGCTCTGAATAAATTACCACTATCAGGAAGAGGTGAATCCACAAGACACTTCTCAGAGAAGTGTTTCTATTAGAAATTTCAGGAAGTGCCATCAATGTCATTTACAAAAAGGTTAATTTATTATTGAGAGATCTTGATTGTCCATTCCTTTATAATGTCTTGTGTTGTAATTCAGAGGAATGGGATATAAAAACGCTATTAAAAGATGAAAAATGTCCCAGGATAATCTTTTTTTTCCCTCCACCTGAATTTTCTGTGTTATGCAGAAGTATGAGTTCTGACAGACATTACGATGCTGTGTCCTCCCCAGGTTTACATGTGGTGACACATAACTGGCCCACATTTTGACACCACCTCACTCTTTAGTGATGATAATTTCACATCCTTTTAGAAAACAGGCTAAGCTGCCACCTCCTGCCCTCAAAATCAGTACTAACATCCCTGAGTGGATTTAGTTATAACTCTATTGGATTCGAAAACTGTATGATGGACAGCCTCACAATTTATGAAATTAACTGTCTGTTCTCAAAGTGGGAATACAGATACTTTTTCCCATTTTACCCCAGTTTACTCTAGAATAGTGGAAGCCAAATCAGTCCAGACAAGCACTGCATAGTAATTGCACATGATATTGTCATACAGAGGCTGCAGTGATTCTCCTGGTTCTGAAAAGTTCAGTCTTGAAAATATACTTGAAAAATCAGCACTCACCATTTTTATTATTGAAGTAAAAGCTATCGTCCTTTACTCAGGTGAGTGCTTACTCACAGGGAAGTTTTGCCTGAGGAACAACTGCACACTTTGGCTTTTTGAACTTATCATTATGATCCCCATTATCAGTTTTGTGCTTTCTACTGTTATCTATGATCATTAATTAACACTTAATGCATTTTCTCAGCAGTTCTTATCACCCTCTCAGAATCTCTGGAGAGATGTCACTCTCCTCAATTTTACATAGTGAGCAGCTGAAGCATGACCCTGGGCTGGGTCAGAATTAGCAAACAGAATCAAACCAAATGGAATTCAGAAGTTCCAGGCTGCTGGTCCTCTTCTCAGATCACCAGATCCTACTTCTTCCTGCATCACAGCTACACTTTTCAAACACGCTTTCACTCTAAGCCCTACGTCAGTGCAATGATAAAGGGAGATTTTCCTGTGCGCTTCTGCCACAGAAATCAAATCAAATGGCAGCTCACCTCTGACAGTCAACACAACTCTACAGGTTCCTCACCCCACACAGATAGATCTAAGGCCCCTATCAAGTGTGACTTGATTTATTTGTTTGGCATGGCAATTTTACACCCTGGGTCATAAACACTGTATCAAGTTGCTGTATCCTCTTTACTCTGGCACTGACAAAAATTATAACACTACATTGGTATAGTATATACAGACTTAAAATCTAGCAGCCATGTCTTGCCAGACCTCACAAATACACTAGAAAGGTTCTGAAGGTTTAGAGTACTTTTACACAAAACATCTGCCTTGTTTTGTTGTGTTTTGTCAGTTTGTTTTTTTAAGTAGGCTCCTGAAATTTGGACTAGGAAGAAAGGCACCAACTCGTTAAGGTTACTACATTTTTTTATGGTACTTACAAAATTGCTGCACTTCTCTCTAAATTCTAACCAAGAAGCCACATCTTCCTATCTCAAATTTGTGTTTATCTCAAGTGAGTTTCAAAGTGCATTGCTTGTACCTAGTTTTTCCTGTACACTACAGTTTTGTGCTGCTGTACAGCTGCCAGTGAGCAGAGTGATTCCCATGTATGAGGCAAAGCTCTTTCTTGTACAGCAGAAGAAAACTTCCTTGTACTGAAACACAGAATGGATCAAGGTCAACAGGGGATATATAGAATATATAATAGGTACAGCAGAGTATAAACCAAAAACATTAGGATTGCCTAAAAGATATTCTGACATACTACTCACCCACAACACTCCCTACTGTTCAAAGGCAAATTAAGAATGTTTTGTCTTCCTCCCCTCCCCTCATGTTAGTGCAATGAGGCCAAGAGAAAAGTCTGGCTAGAACACTTAGCATTACTTTGAACAATACAGCAACTTTTGACTGTGCTTTAAAAGTGCTTTCTGCTCTGAGAGCCTTACTGATTTTCTTGTGATGGGAAATTTGAAACTGAATAAATTCTTAGATAGGAAAAAAACTGTTGCTTTTAGAAGAGTACCTGGAGGGTTTTCTGGGCAGAAGGTGGTTGGTGTAAGGAAAAACTCAAATCGCTAACATAAACTAAGTGAAAGTAAACCCCTATTCTGTAAAGCAAGATTTCAACTTCATAAGCTAACATGCAACTATTTCTGGACTTGCCTAACTGCGAACAGAATTGAACATGTGCATTTCCATGTTTTAAATTTAACCCAGAGCATTGTATCAGTGTTTCCACTTCTGCATTAGATAAACTTTAGAGCTAAATGGAATATTAGGATCTTAATGACTTTGCTTTAATAACAAAACTTCCAATTAACCTGCCAAGACAAATTACAGCCACTAGCTCTTGGGTAACTATTGCAGACAGCTGAGACTCAACACCAGTGCCTCTTATAGGAGAGGGATTAATGGCAGGTTTAGAATGAGTGCTTTTTTCAGCAAAGAAAAAGTCCATTAAACAATCACTGTGGCTAGAAAAAATCTGAGTGCTTGTTTTATGGTGCAATCTTTAAATTACAAACAAATGAATTTTGGTATATGAACAGTTTCTACAGGTCAGTTGAATTTATAATTAAAAATTATTGAGTCAGAAACAGATTCTGATATTTACAGGGTGGATGAGGAAGAATATCCTCTGTGCAAGGCTGTCAGGCAGCCTACTGGGAGCATCTTTTCCTCCTTGGACTGCAATAAATTGTTGCTGTTGTACTAAACTGACAGAGAAACTGAGAGTCTTGTTTAGTAAATTTTTTCTTCTTAAGAAACACCAGCTTCTTTATGTAAGCAAAGAGAAATAGAGAGTCCTGCTTTTGTTGATCCTACTACCAAGTTTTCTGTGTTCCTTATTGGCATTTTAACCCTAATACTCTGTTTGAACTCCAGCTTGAGTAATTCTGACAGTGCTCAAAGGCATGACTCTGTCACACCAAAAACTGTTGCATGATGCTGCATTGAGCTCCTCAATCATTCCTATACCTTACCCCAGAAAGAAGAAAAAAAAATAATGAACCAACTAACCAAACTATATAAAGAGAAGCTCAAAGGAAGAAAACGAAGCAGGGAATTCTAAGCTTGTAATCCACCTTTGGCACTGGGTAGAATCTCACTATGGATATAGTTACATAAAGGTCTATAAATATATGTTAGATACTCAGGGCCTAGCAGCATTCAGCATGTTGCTAAACACATGTCCTACAAGCACTCTCTCCAAAACCACACCAAGCTGCCATGCAATTTGACTGTTTGTTAATACCTAGCCTCAAGGCACATTTAGGAGTTTAGGAATAATACAGGAAATGCTTACCAATAGCAGTAGTAAGAAACGAAACCACTTCTGACTCCTTGCCATCATTGTAGAAGGCTAAATGCCATATTCCTGAATCTAAATACTGGATAAACCCTGTCTCATGGCTGGCCAAGGGCACGAAAGCTCTGTGTTGCCGCTGAGGTCCTTCTAAGCTTCTTGCCTCCTGTGTCAGTAGACGTCTTCCATCAAGAAGCTCCACGAAGTCAAACTGAAACATAAAAAAGAATGATATTTGTGTGTATCTCAGGCTTCCTCAAGTTTAGTCTCTTGCTCTGTGTCTGTCTTATATGGGACACAGACATACTACATATCACAGAATCACAGAATCTTAGGGGTTGGAAGGGACCTCAAAAGATCATCCAGTCCAACCCCCCTGCCAGAGCAGGATCACCCAGAGCACATCACACAGGAACATGTCCAGGTGGGTTTTGAACCTCTCTGGGCAGCCTGTCCCAGGGCTCTGTCACTCTCACAGTAAAGAAGTTCTTCCTGATACTATATATATATATCAAGGATTAGAAACATACCCACAGAAGTCTCATAAACAGGAATTTCTCTGGTAATTCCAGTATGTTGCTGGACTATCTGCAAGTAACCATTTTGGAAATAGCTAGAATAGGAATGCATTTTTCTGTAATGACATGCATCAAGAAACACCTTTACTTAGAATGGGACTTAGGGCATATTGACTCTACTGATGTGTTCTCATTCTGTAGAAACATAGGCAGGGGAACATGAGGTCCAGAACTATGCTTAAACTGCACTGTAAGTATGATGCTAAGAAGGTTATTTGTTAGCTTCTTCATGTCTTGGTTAATAAGGAAAATAGAGAGAAAACTGTATTTAGCCTAACCAGGTTGTTTGCCAGAATTGCTACGGGTCACCAAGGAATAGATTAGAGCTATTTGTAAGTAAATTCTGGCAGAAGTATTTTGTCTTATGTTAAAGAAACAGCAAACGTGGTTAAAAGATCATAGAAGATGAAGATGGAAAAGAGATGAAGTAATACATAAAAGTCCCATTTAGAGGGTGGCTTTTGGAAGTTTCCCTTGAAAGGACATATTTCTATTTTTGCCAGGGTAACTTCAGCTGAACAACAGCTTTGGTTTTGCTACTAGTGTTGTAATTACCTATTTAAATAACTTTCCACTGACTTTCTGCAATAATTGTATTTTGTCTGATGATCTATTAATGGGATGAGACAGATACAAGCTGAATAAACAACACAAATGTTAAATGAACCTTATCTAATCTGTCTTTTACAGTGTGTTTAGGTGAACAGGACACCATGTGAGCAGTATCCAGGAACTGAAGCCCAGCTTAGCTTTTCTGTTCCCTAATTTCACTTGGTTTTGCCTTTCTCATCCAGCTAGCCAAAGAAGCTTGCAGTTTTTGGCAGGAAGGACAAAAACAGGCAGAAAGAAACAATACTACGTATTGTTGTACCAGTAAATGTTGCTGCACTGAATGGTTGCCAAGTGTTGGCTGAGTGTGGCAACAATATTTAGGCTTCTTATCCCTTTTGACTTTACTGTGAGCAAAATTTGGGTGCTTCTGTTGTATTATTAAATTATCTGTTATGATCTCCAAAGTCAGCCAAGATAAGGACTTGATGATGTTATTTGTGGTTAACTTGCTAAGTTAAAATAAATGAACAGTGTTTATTTCCAACAACATTTTGACAAACAAGCTATACATGACACAGCTTGGACATGAAACACCAGGATTTGTCCCTAGAGTATTTTAATTACTGTATTTTAATTATTTATTTACATGAAATAACTGTTGAGCCTTGCTTTAATTTTTTGCTATATTTCAAAATATTGATCTCTCAGATTTCATGCTGAAGTGTCTTTTGAGCACATAAAAGCTGGCACACCTGCGAAAGACTCTGTCAGAGTTTCTGTTTTGAAAAAAACAGAATGTAAATACAAATTATTAAAACACTCAATACAAAAATATAAATTCTAAAAAGATACTGTAAATATAAAATATAAAATTTATTATTTAAAATGTAAGCTTGTGTTTTGGTAAAAATAGAATGGTTTTAAGGTTAGGATGACACTAGTGAGTGGTTGGTCTGAATGAGGCTTTGTGAGCCAGATGTTTGTAGCCACTCTGAGGAGGAGCCATTGCCAAGGCTGAGTCCTCATCAGGTCTCAGTGTGGCCATGACTGACACAGCTGAGAAGGGCAGTGACAGAAGACATCACAGTTAAAAACAGTAAAAGAAAACCTGCATATTTCAATTTTGGAGTGAGATTAACCAGACTGACATGATTTTTAAAAGGTAACTGCAGACACCATAGGTTCCTCTCACCAAATGCTGACATCTCCATGGCAGCTTGAATTTGTTTTCTAGAACCACTGGGTTGCAGTCAGAGGAAGAGACACTTCTAGAATCCAGTTTGCCTCATCCTGATGTTCACATCTAGAAATGTCCTCTGGATTGTGCCTTACAAGTACCCAATTCTTGATAGAGGTAGAGCTTAAAGCTTCGTGAGATGAAACCAATGTCAAGGCATCCAGCTACAGTGAACTGCAGCTGTTACAGTCCAGTCTGGGTTATACTTATTTGAGTATTACTGCCAAAAGTAAAAGTTTATTTTTTATAAATATTTGCAACAGGCTGCTGTGGGTGTTGATGACTTTGCAAAGTGACTAGTTACTAATTGTAAATATTAATTGAACCACAAACGGACTGTACTTTACTGCATTTTAATACATTCAGATACTTTTAATATGCATTTAGAGTTATTGCAAGGAAGGAAATTGTAGATAAAATACCATGTTAATCAATTCAAATTGTACAAATGGAAAAATGCCTCCCACAGGCTATGAGGGCCAATCCCTACAATTTATGATTGAAGAAAATTTGGCCTATGTTAAAAACACTTGAAAAATTATTTGATCTAGGAAGATTAAATCTAATAGACCATAATAAAATTGTCTAACTTTTATTATGATTTGTTGGGAGGAATGTGAAGAAATGCCTTTAGCTAGCAGCAAATTATTTTAGGCTTCTACAGGCTCTACTTTTAAGATTACAGAAATCTGGAGTTTGCTTTTTTTCCCTACTTATTAGTGTCCATGATTGTTGTTAACCTTGACTAGAAGACAGATCACCACAAGCAGAGAAAATTTCCCAAAGAGAATCTGGAATAGCATGGAGTTGGCATGGCTGAATACAACTTTTTGACATTTTACCAAATTCAGGAATATTTAATAAGAGTCAGCCTCAGGATCAATTAAAAAATCCTGAAAGTGAATAGACAATGATAAGAGACACTAGAGAAAATGAATTATCCAAACAGAAGAAATATCTAAATATCTAACACAGGAAATTTGATTATCAGATGATAGAATTTTACTACTGCCATCAACTATATAGGTTGAGAAAAAATCATTGAGCTTTTATTAAATTATTATGGGGAAGAGTGTATCACTGCTCTAAGCCTGTATTTTGTCAAAGTCTTGTTTATGAAATTCCTTACAAAATTTGGAAATACAAAACTCATTGGGTAGAGTTTTAAGGTGCAGCAGATACTCTAGACTATATGAAACAAAGTAAGAGATTTGAGTAAAAGGTCTTAACTTTGAGAAGCAAGTTTACAATGTCAACATAGAAAACAGGTTACCTATTTAATGACTCCTAAGATTAATAAACCATGGTGAGATTAAACATCATATAAAAACATACAGAAGGAGAACAATGTTATAATTGACAGCAGGTTCTAGAATAAGAAATCTAGAAAAATATAGAATTTTAAAACTAAATTTAATATTAAGAAGTAAAAAATCAATATCAATTCAATACTTGCAGCTTCACAACATTACTTCTTCAGAACAGGGTGGAACTTGTGATCACCTTCTATTAGTGTACCTTAATTTTTATTGTTTTAATAAAAATGTTCCTCTGGGGATTTTTGGTGATATTTTGGTCCAAATAATATTTTTTTTTTTACTTACTTGGCAGCTCTCAGTTAGTGGCTACACACAAAGCAGCACTCACAAGGATTCTGAGCCAGTGCATCACCTTCTCCAGCATGTAATACTGACAAACATGTGCGACATCCCACATTCAACATCTCATCCTTAGCTGAGGCTTCAACTGATACACAACCATGCTGCTTTAAATGGGGAAAGTCCTGGTACTGACAAATCACTGAGAATATCCTGGCAAAAATGAGGTTAAAAAAACCCAGCAGCAATGGTGAAGTGAGTGTGGGCTTCTTACTTGTTTAAAACATTACTATGTAGTAGTAGTAGTATGGTGTAGTGGCTGCTACATTGAAAGATTTTGCATTCAGTTCAATAGACTTGAGGTTTAGGAGTTAAATTTTACATTTGTTACTTAAGCAGTTGAAGCTATTAATGGAATAACTCCTGTTCCATAACAGAAATGAACAATGATAATAAACAAGTAAAAACAACACAGACTTCTAATCTACAGTTAGTATTATGCGACTATGGCTTGAATTTTTACTTAAATAATACAGGAGTTTTAATGTTTAAATGTTTAAATCTCCCAGCAAAACGACTGATTAAAAATGGGCAATAACAGTCCTACTGTGTCATTGAATCTATGACCTGCTGATCCTATTAAAATATTTTAATTCTGCAGAGAAAGTGCAGATTTATGACACTTCTTTGAGATAAATAAATTGCAGGTGTTACTATGTGGAAAATACCATATTACTCAAAAAGCTTGTAATAAACATATTTGTTTGTTCATAAAGAAAATAAAGCCAGGGTATTTCTTTAAATCTCAAATAGTTGTGTTAGCTTATCAGTTCATAGTGGAGGGCAAGGGTAAGTTACAACTTTAATAGAAACTTGGTAATACTTTGATTAGTTGCTGATGCAAGTGGGACTAAGGTGTTTTGCATTGCCAATGAGAGTTATACCCTAATGTATTAATGAATCTGGTTAAGAGCAGCTTAGAAACTGAAATTAAAAGTAGATAAAATAAGGTACAAAATCCTTATTTAAGGGGATGGTTTTTCAGAGCTTTTCCCAGAATGTGATGTCTTGACCTGACTTTTGCCAAGAGTGTCAAGAAAAGAAACCACTTTCATTTTAGTCCTAACTGTACCTTGACTTCTGCTTAAGTAAGCCAGTGGTTTTCTGTAAGAACGTGATTTAATTTGGTTAGACCTTGACCAATCTCAGTCTAATTGTCTCAGTCTAATCTGACAATCAACATGAATAATGTGAAGAGTTGGCTCAAGGCACTTCAGCACAAAAGACAAAAGTGAACCTTGCTCCCATGAAGCTAAGAGACTTGGGTCTTGTTGCTCTTACCATGAGAAGGGAAAGGTAGATGCTGAAAGGGGGAGGAAGTCCTGAGATACACAAAACTCCTTAAGAGTTTATTCTTTTTGATATAGTTTGAGTGTGGCTGCTGCTGCTGCAAGGGGCACTGGATGGAGAAGGTACCTCATGCTTCTAGAAGTAACCAGCTGAAACCCTTGGTGACCACCAGCCCACAAAGCCCTTTTCCTCCTCTGGCAGCTTGCTGTTTGAAGCAACTGATTGCTTTGCCTGTGTAAATATCTTTCAGTTGTCACTTGATTATCTTTCTCTGGATAGACAATTAACATCTTTCAAGCATGCCACAAATTCTTGAAAAGAAATAGCTGAAATAATAAAAACAATAAGCCATAAAAGACAAGTATTATTTAATTTAAAGGAGGTCTCATTACCTGTGTATGTGATGGTGGGAGGCCTTTTCTGCCATAGATGCCAACCAGAGCAGCCTTTCCCAAAGACACATTAAATTTCAGATGCACTGGGTGATCGATGAACACCTGAGATCTCCAAAAGGTACCAGGAGGGATCTTCTGTGTGGCTCTTCTGCCAACATCAATTTCTCCAGAGTCTATAAAACTGTCATCTGGAAAGAAACTACTGGGCTTTCCTGCCAAAACACAGGAACAAAAATCTTGAATTAGCTTTAGAGCCTAAAAGTAATCCAGTCATGCTGGTATCCTGACATTGATCTTGAGAAACAGTTTATTAATGTCCTGAGGCCTTCAGAGTTCTTTGTCTAGCCAATCCATATGATTATGGGAGGAAAACCGGTAGGGTTATTCCTGGATTCAGTTATTGTTTTGTTTGAAAACATGAACATGGGAAGAGCAACCTGGAGAAAAACAGCCTTTTGTTTAAGTTGTAACACCAGAAAGTGTATATTTACATTCTGAAGATAAGAATAAACCATCTGACATTATATCCTAAATGAATATAAGCTCACGGATGGAGAAATCGTCATTAAATTAGCAAAGAGAAGTGTAGTAATAGTGAGGTAGACGTGTCACAGAATGGAATGGCAGTGTGGAGAACAGCAGCATGAACAATACCTAAGTGGGGAAAGGAAAATGTTTCTCTATTAAATTCATTCTTGACAGTGGTAATAGTATTTGGAATTTGTTCAGCAGTCCAAAAAAAAGCTGAAGAAAAAAAGGACTGAGCAAAATGAAGCTAATCATACCCTGCACTTGAGTAATATCTACTAAGAAACACGAGAGGTTTCAACTGGGTTTCAATACACTCTGTAAAGCCTGTTATGATTGTCCATCTTATTTCAGAAGGCAAGAAAATGGAGGCAACCAGCATGTTGGAAAGCCTGGGTATCTGGATGGCCATCATTACATGCCATGATGTCCAATGGAGCCAGCAGGGAGCTCAGCATCCTTGGAAAACACACCTGAGAAATTCTAGGTTAGAAATTCATACACTCACGGTTCTCAAAACTGGTGGCTGCTTGAAAACACCTGGACCCACATGAAGCCCAGGGAATGAGGGGTAGAATAAAAATAAAATTCCAGAATTCTGTCTTTTCGGTTTGTTTGCCTTAGAAAACACTGTGTATAAGCAGTAGCCACAGTTTCACCTGCAATGCATAAAGATGATGAACTACTTAGCAAACAGCCTTTAATTAAGGACACTTCTAGTTGAAAAGTATGCAGTAGTATCACCTGATTTTGGCCTTAATATGGAGCATCATGTCACCAACAATGACTAAGTATTAATTTTAGAAACTCAAATACATTTGCTACCTCATCATCATGCCATCACAGCATACTACTCTGTGTTTCACAGATCAAGCAATTCTAGCAAAAGGAAAAGAAAACTTTCAGCAACATACAATATTTTGTAGGAAAATCACATTCTCAGATTTTTTCTTCCAGAACCTACACTTGTGAAATAGGAAATAAAACTATCTTTTCCCACTCATCATAAATTCAAGTCAAATGGTTTTAGAATGTACTTGCCCTGTTGGAAAGGTGATGGTAGAGCAACCTTTTATTGTATTGTTTCAAATTATATTTCCTTAAACATTATAAAATACTAATTATAATATTTCCTTAAACTTCTCCATACACTATTCCAACATAAAATCTCCAGGAGAAACAGATGTAAGTTGTTAGCCTTCTCTGTAAAATCCATATAGAAATTATATGCACATTAACTATTAACAAAAGCAGTCTCTGAAGTTGTTTCTCTGTAGGATGGAGAAACTTTCTTTTTTTTTTTTTCTTCTTATGTAAAATATTTTAGCAGAAATTTTCGTCCAAATAAGACTAACCCCTGATTTAAAGTTAGCAACTGGTGAAGTACACTGCTGGAGCAGAACTTGATGGCATGTTTCAATTCTGTGCTATCTTGTGGCAGAAATTTATTTTGCCACATTGTAGAAAGCAAAAGATGTAGACATGTTCATAGAAAAAAAGCTACTGGTAATTTTATAAGACCCTCACTTTGTTAATCACATTCAGAGAAATACAGGGGGGAAATCTGCTGGGTTTTTATTCTTTTTTTTTAGTCAAAGTGTATATTATTAGAGATGATCAGGAGCAGCTTAGGCAAATGGGCATTCTTTCTGAATAATTTTGTATTGACAAAGTACAATTGTACAATGAAAATCAACTAGCTTTATTCTGAAGGAGATTACTTTAACAACTGGATTGTTCATATTTATTTGGCATACCGAAAATTCCTTTTCACACTGTCAGGATTAAAGGAAACAGTTCCCACATCTTCATGTGAAGTTTATTATTACAATATTGTAAGACGAAAAGATTCAGGATTCTATTAAAAAGAGCTAAAGACATCGCATGTTTTGGTTTGACGAAGGATATATGTTTCTGATTACTACTGACATGTTTTAGAGATTTTTAGAAATCAAATGAAAACCTAAAGTACTTGATATGTGCCCTGATTCTTCATTAATAAAAATTGTACATTGGAGTGAATCAGTGATGGTGAGAATTTAATGTGATAGATGTTGCTATGCAAGAGACAGCCTGGAGAAAACGAGCATGGTATAAAAATTCTGCCTGTGCAAGCAAAAATGCTTCTGTGATTGCAAGAGACAATTGCACAGAAATAATTGGGTTTATGCACAAATATAATTTTTTTAATCTCCTTTTGGTGGACAGTTGTATGTTTGAGAAGCTAATATCCTAACAGTTCTTACATCAAGTTGCCAGTGGTTGACATTTATCCTGATACAGAGGTCCGGGCTGAATTCAGTTTAGGTTAAAACTTTCAGTAGGATCAGACCCTATGAACTGGATACTTCATAAAGCAAGTGAAATAAGAAAGCAATTTCAGCTTTTATATCATAAATTAGATTTTAATCAGAATATCTGACTCCTCAAAATCATCTTCAGGTCTGAATTCTTAATTCTTAATTGAGCTGTCAATTACTTTGGTCTTTCCACACATTACATTGAAATTTTTAGTTGCTGTAGCAACTATTCCGTATTTATTTGGATATCAAAACAAACTCTGTCATTTCAGCCTTTGCTGAATCTGCTTGTGGTTTTGACAGCAACGTGGCTTAAAAACACACTCATGTTTCTCTGACTTCAATCACAGTTTATTACATGCTTAAACGGAAGCATGTGATTAAGTGCTTTGCTAAACAGGGATGGGTTTAAACACAGGTAAATGCTGTGCTGGAGCATAGCCTCAGATGAGAAGGAAAGACTGTTACTGAGAATTGTCCAGACTTTGGTAATGATTCATTCAGATCAGCTGTAATGATGGTCTAACACACCACAGCCTACATCATTGTGATCAAGAAGATCTTAAAATATATTTCCATTTTGAAATAATTGTCAGTCACATAATTCTGGTTTAGAGCAGCAGCCACACAACACGGCTAGTCCAGAATTAGTAGCATAGTCACCTGAGGGAGAGAGTCTCTCCTGCAATAAAAACATCTTGATGTGTTTTTTAGTCAGGACAAGATTTTCTCCTCTAAACTGGAGAAGTCTTCTAATGACAGAACAGAGGGTATTCCCGAGATTTCTCTTTCAATAGAGCTTTTTGGGAGCAATCAAAACTTCTACTGATTTCACTCTGAGCATGACTGAGAAAGAAATCAGTGGAGGTCTTTGATTTGGATGGCAGCTTCGGATACATCTTTTTATTTTCATTTTGACTTTTAAATGGAAAGGGACAGATCAAAACGTGGTATTTCAAAAGTGAAACATATGGCAAGTTGGGGGAAAAAAGGATCTTTCATGAAGCATTTTTTAATACAACAGCAGGGATATCTGCAGCTTGCTGTACTGTCTAGTAAGGTTTGCTGAGAATAATCCACTTAGCTGATTTTTCAGACATCAGTTGCTAAATACACTTTTAAAGAACACACATAATTATGGCCTTAATTTGGACTAATAAATGTAGATAAGCTGTTAAAGAAAAAAAATTACTACAATTAATTCAAATTAAACATGTAAGCATAGGCTATTAGCTAAAGTCTAGGGAACTCTGCAGCAACTTTTGAGTTCAATGCATTGCCCAAACAGTAGTAGACTTCTTACCTCTTGTCCACAAAACTTCTCCCCTCAAAAAAACTACCAAAAGTAGTCAATGACTTCAATTTTATTAGAATCTGTTAACCTTTTATAAAGAAGCTTGACACACAAACAAAAGAGCTTATTGAAAATTTGAATTTTGCATTTCTCCAGCTAAGTCTTGGGAGGAATAAAACACCTCTCCTTTGCAGAGCTTTGCACTTTTGGCAGTGCTGCCTCTCTACAAAGCACAGTAAGATGTAAAGCTGCCACATAACACACTGCTGAATTGATGACCCATCAGTTGCTTTGAATTTCAATTAAAATCGCAAGCTGTCGACATCATGATATTTTGTGGAGATCAGGCCTTCTATCTGGCTACTTTTGGAAAGAGATGTCCAACTCCGGAGTGCCAAAGCTCACACTGTAATATCTCTCAGTAAATATTTTCGTCCTCCAAACATTTGGTATCAAGTGGCAATGAGTAGGCAAACATTCTTGTACTTTTCTAGAGAAAGCCTGATCCAATGCTCCAGAAGTAATTTAATTTTCAAGATACAATTTTTTCCCATGAAAACAGCCACTCGAGGAAGGGTTTCATGATGGACATCTGTAGCCTGTGAGATACAGCACAGGTGGTTCCACCTTGAGAATGATTTAGATGGGTGGTGAGGGTTGCACAGAGTTTTATCACATTAGTGGACATCAGAAGGGTATGAAACTTAGAAACATACAGAAACAAGACTGACAACTAGCAGTTCGAGACGTGAAAGACTGGAAAAAGCACCTGATGATGGCAGCATTGAGGGTAATGGAACATGAGATTGGATGTCTGGAGTTCAGAGGCAGACAGAAGACTCACAACATGGACACACCAACCATACCTTCACTGGTTCCTTTGCCTTTCCTGTCAGGTAACTCTAACCCTGTGCCCCCCGAAGGATATAAGGAGACGTCCGTTGGCACTGGCCAACTGCTGGCTGTGTCCTCCGTGATTTCATACATCTGCCCTTCCATCGGTTGCAGGTGCCAGTTTAGGCCAAACAGGTGCATGGCTGTGGTGAGCAATGAGAAAAGTCATCTTTTTCTGTTTGGGAGAGTTTCAGAACTACAGGGGCACTTTCTAAACCCTCTTGCTTCACTGCCCAATTAGTAGTGATTGCTTTAGGAGAAGAATGGGATTAATGTAATTAACGGCCCCTGCTGCTTCTACGGTACCAACTCCCTAAGACTTTCCACCCACTTAAACTTATTTTGGATCACCTGCACCCATCCACTCTGTTTATTTCAGTAGAACTACTTCTGACTTGACTTCATGAGAGAATAACCAGGTACTGTGTTTCAGAATCTCCCAAGGCTGGGGTGACAATGTGGTGCACACAGAAATACAAGGTCTATTATTTATCAATGTACAAAGACATCCCAGGAAACTGCACTCTGGATTGTTTTGCTGTATTCATAGTGATTATTTATTATTATTATTATTATTATCTCGCCAATTAAACACAGAAAATCTTATAGACATCTCTGACAGATTTTTTTGAGTAAGACCAAGTAAAAACTACAGTGATTTAAGATCCATCTTGCACTCATGCCTTTGTATCCAGCACCACAAATGTGAGCCACTATGACTGAGCCCTCCTTAGTACAACTCAGCTCCTCCTATTCAGATTGAAGATACATTCTCAAAATTTGAAAACAAGCAGCACTGTTGAGGTTTGTGTGACACCAGGACATAGCTCTCTATAGGTTTCTGGGCTGTGCAAAACCATCTACTGCACACATGAATCTATTTCAAGGCATTACAGAAACACAAGTGAAGTTAAGGAACAAGACAGAATATTTAAAAAGCAAGTACATGTACAAGGAGTATGGAAAATCATGTACAACACTTGCCCCTTGAAAATATAAAGCAAAAGAATGTGGCTTCCAATATCAGTTCCTCCATCCTCAACATAAACTTGTCATACTCAGTCAGTACCCAGCTTAACTTCAGGCTTCACACAGCTAAATTATCTGATTTTTGCTACACTTAGAATGACATTTCTTTTTTAAGGGAAAACCTTGGTGTTTTACACTCTAACTTCTCCAAGAAACTGTACAATGGCACTAGCATCACAGCTATTTAGCATTAAAAAAAACAACAAACCAAAAAAGCAGTAAAGAAATAGAGCATTTCCATTCCTCCGCTCCTCTTTCGCATTTTATTCACAAAGATACATCTGAGCTTGGTAAACACTGTCAGGTCCAAGTTAGTTTATTTAAACCTGTGCATCAGGAACAATATTTTCAAGAGGACTGGAAAGTAATCTGAGTAGTTCTCCAAAACCAGCATGTTTTGGCAATTTAGCAAAAGCAGTGATTTTTTTTTTTCCACTTCAGACTCAATTAGAGCATCTACCATTTACGAACAGCAACAACCTTGTCTTTGCACTACTGCAACATCACAGAACACAACTCAGGCAAAACTTCGTTTGCCATGTAAGAAGGGACTGGGTTTGTCAACAAAGTCTTAACCATTAGGAAAGAAAATAGTTTCCAAACCCTTCCAAACAGCAAGGAATCAAAGCAAAGAAGGTCTCCTGATGAGATGTTCGAAACTCCAACATTTTTATATGGGTACACATACCAAGAAGGAATTCCACCATCACAACTGGTAATTCAACCAGGATACTTGAGGCTGAATGGACAGTAATTTCATCTGAAATGAGTGTATTTACTTGGCAGAGAAACTGTGCAAGAGAAGAGAGGAAATCAGACCGGGAGCAAGGAATTTGCATCAAGCATTTGGCATTGCTATGCTTGCATAATAACTTTGTGTTTATACAGCCCTCATCATCAGATGCTTGGGCACTTCATAGCTATTAACCTCAGAAAACCTCATCAGCTAGGAATCTGCTATTTCTACTTCACAGAAAGGAAAAGGAGAACTACAGCAAGGACTCACTTGGTTCGCTTGTTTGGGCATTAAAATGCCACTGTGTGTTAATTGACTTAACTTACTCTATGCACACATGTTCACAAGCTGTAAAATGCATTTCATACATCCCTCTGTCACCAGTCTTTGTTCCAAGCTCAGTACTAGACACTGCCTGAAATGCCATTCAGTCTGTACCTCTCCATGGACCTGAGTGTTATCTAGGTGCTGCTGAGCTGTTACAGAGTTCAGGAGCTTGGGTGCTCTGAGCAGGTGCAAGTTCCCATGTTTAGCCACATGGATGTCTGTAGTTTCAAGCAGAATTAAAACTGTACTGTTTGCTCTTCCAAGCTCAAGCAATCCTAGGCAGCAAGCAGCACAGATGCCTCTGATGGTCTCGAGTGCTCAAACCAAATTTCATCTACGAGATGTCTTCATATTACAATGACTTACACAATCTTATACTGGCCATAACTGGTTCAGGATCAAATTGACCCAGTGATTTTTTTATTTCTCTGCACCATTTGATTTGCTCTGTCCCTTGGATTTCAGAGTGTAAGTGCCTCAAAAACTCTCAGGAAGACATTGAAAGGACATAGTTTTCCCAAAAGGACATAGTTTCCCCTCCTCTCCTTGGGAGGAGTTTGTTGCCTGTAGATCAGTATTTACTGCAAGAAAATTAAGAACTCAGGATGGTTTGGGGTGAAGCAAGAAAGCTATAGGAATTCCTTCCAGGCATGTAAAATGCATTGAAAAACACCTGAAAGGAAATGTCTTATGAAAGGAACATCTTGCTTCAGTGAAATGACAGAGCTGGCAGCCTGGAAGTGCTGTGGCTTTTCTGCACTTTATCCATCCCCTTGAGCAACTGAATTGACCATTCCATTCACCATTAACTCCTAAACGTTTGCAAACTGTCCTACAATGTCCCAACATAAAAAAAAAAAAAAAAAAAAAAAAAAAAAAGGACAGAATTTTCTGTAGCACAGATACTGTGTTATCACACAAAGATAAAAGACTCACATTGGTATGTTAACTCTTGTCTTTGGTTAATAGATTTTGTCTAAAGCAAAAAGCTTCTTGTGTACCTTGATCCCATCATCACATCGATCATAGAATGAAAGAATCATAGAATTCTTTGGATTGCAAGGGACCTTTAAAGATCATCTAGTCCAACTTGCTGGCCACAGACAGGGATATTTTCCACCAGACCAGGTTGCTCAAAGCTCTTCCAGGGGTGGGGCATCCACAACTTCTCTGAGCAACCTGTCAGGTGTTTCACCACCCTCACAGGAAAGAATACCTTATAACAAATCTAACCTATCTGTTTTCATTTAAAGCCATTACCTCTTCTCCTGTCACTACAGGGCCTGGTAAAAAGTTTCCATCTTTCTTATAAGGTCCCTTTTAGTACTGAAAGCTGTAAGAAGGTCTCTGACAATGACCCATGAGAACGAGATCCACGTACACCATACATACCAAAGTCCAAAAATCTAAGAAAGAATTATTTGAAAAGCATTTTTATTTCTAGGAGGCTGAAAAGTTATCCAGAAAATGAAACACAAAAGCTCAGAGCTGGTGCTCGATTAAGGGTTTTGGATTTGATGTTTCTAAGAAGAAAATAAAAGCCTATAAACATTCCCAACCAGACACCATGCAATTTCTGCTGCAGGTAGGTAATAACCATGAAAGCCTTTCTGAAAACAGAACAAAGAGTCTGATTTACTTTTGAAGAACACTTTAGTAACGGGTATGTTATTAGGAAATAACCTGATTGTTAATAATTACTATCCTCCCAATACCAATTGTGTCTAATTGGCAAGCTGGTGAAAAATTCATTCTTCTGCTTGCTCCCCCTAACTGCCATACTCATGCTAAAAAGTCAAGTAGCAAAAGCAGTGGATGTTTTGGGTCTCTACAGCTCAGTGGGATGTGTAAAGCTGTTCATGCAAACAGTTGTTTAAAGGTTTTAGGAGAGGCACAAGTCAACCCTGTTCTGTACTAAATGGATGCAAAGTTCTTTCTTGGGGAAAATAAGAGGGGGGACATGTTCCTAAAAGCAAAGCAATAGTTGGAGATTCCTGATGTTCTCAGTCTCCAGGTCAATTGAACCCACTGTTGACATTTTCTCTGGCTTTTTTTCCCCCCTCTGCTCAGCTAGACATAAGATGTGTCTCACAAAGTGTAAATGCCCTCCTAAAAGCCCCCATGTCCTTCTCCCTCCCCCTCCCCAACGTGATACTAGGTAAATATTCAGGTATTGAAGGCTCCCCATGTATTGAAAGAGCACACTGCAATTAACAATCATTAAAGTGTACCCTTTCGTTAAATACCATGTGGCTTTCACTGCCTAGGAAGCCTCATGACATGCTCTTTGCAGAAGCTTTGCTTATACTTCCCATGGCTAATAAAACTCTTATCTGCCTTCCCTTGGCATGGAAAAAAATGTAGCTAAGTGCTAGCAAGAGCTGCCCTGAAACTTGCTTTGCAGGTAACAGAATAAACCACCTTGTCCTCAGTCCTAAGTCACCTCTGGCTGCCTTCTCGGTGAGAAAAAGAAGGAAGTCCTTTCAGAGTTTGATTACTTTGCTGAGTTCAGGATTTAAATCAAGGCAGTGTGATGTGACTATTCAGTTGCTAGGCTCGGATTTATTTTAGCAAGGAAAATTTAAAAATTAGCACCAGCTGAACTATGACACACCCAAATAAATTAAAGTTCACATTGGTAGGATTGAATATTCAGGATTATGATTATTTCTGTATTAACACACTAGCTCTTTCTGTATTGCATTATTCTTACTCCACAGATGCTTGTGCAGGCCATAAGTAACATTAGCTGATACTACTAAGCCAGATAAAGAGGGATATGGTTTCAAAGTTTGTCTTGAAGAGACCCAGACTTTTGGGTATCTTCATAGTATCGCCTCTTGCTTATGATACACAAAAACACTAAAGTCAAAACAACTTACTCAGCAAAGCAGAGAACAAAGACTCTGGTAAAGCATTTAGAGTAAAAAAGGACAAACAAAGATAATACTTCACATGGTGAACAAAATGGACGTCCCTTGGGACAGGTTGATGGAGTGAAGGAGTTAGCAGAGAGAAGCAGATGATTGTGATAGATCACAGGGAGAAGAAAAGACAAGACATGCTTACTGAAGCATATGAGACCCCCAGAAACCACACCAGTCAGCAAAAAAATGAAAGAACATGCTGCTGGCCCTTTATTAGCTTGTTGCTTTGCCCAAAGCAGCAAGCTAAGCATAATAAATAACCAAACCAATCAATTATGATGTTTGAAATTAAGGCTATGGCTGAAGCCACAAGCTCCTTCCATAGTGTTTGTTAAAAGTGTTCTCAGAGCAGCTCACAGGCTCTGCTGCTGCCTTCTTGTCTGTCCTCTCAGACCTAAGTCCTGCAGGTACTGCTGCTGGCTTGATGATTCCTCACCCAGATGAAGATCCTAGAGAAGCTAAGCAATGAATAAAATAACAATTAACAATGGATCTTGCCTTCAGCAATGGAAAAAGTTTCTCAGAATGGAAGCTCAAGAAAACCACAAAGTTAATCATCACCACCAAGAGCGTGGTGCACAGCCTGGATGTACAGAAAGTGCAGAGAGTAAATGGTATGCAGGCAAGACCCAGAGACTTATGGGCTTCTCATTTGAAAAACCTAGTCAGTTTCTTCATACTAAGAATATATCTTGAATCCATATTTATCTAATGTCAGGATATTTTGCATAAAGAACACAGGGGAGAGCACAAGCTTTGGAAAAGCTAGGCTTCTCTCAACAGGCATCCCACCATCCTCAGCTCAGCTCTGCTAACATTTGGCTCAATCTGGAGAAGAATTTGGCTCCATTACTCCACTGGTTTCTACAACACCTCTCTGAACTGGTGACAGCAAACCCAAGGCCAACACAAGCCAAAATACCACTCCTGATAGGGAGAATGATTTTCCAAAGCCCCCAGTGCAGTGTGAAGCAAAGGAGAAAATGGGTAAAGACAATGTGAGAAGGGACAGCTGAGACACTGGGAAGCCAAAATGAACAAGAACAAAAATTAGAAAGAATGGGAAAGTGGAAAAAATACAGAATGAGAGAAACTGAGAAAAATAAGAAGGTTAGGAAAGAGCAATAGAAAGTAGAAAAAAAGTAAAATGGACTTAGAATAGCGGCTGGAGCTCAGTCAGTGGTTGAAAAGAAATGTAAATAGCTTGTTTCTTTGCTCTGCCCTCTTTTAGTGGAATCAAGCATTAGATTTGTGGTGGTTACATATTCCTTTTTAACCTACAGGTTTGACAGGCTGACTTATAATAACACACTCTCTGAAATGAGACCTGAGTTTTGCTTTTTTTCTTAATTGAAAAAATGCTGGATTCCACTACTGAATTACTCAGGGCTAATTTTGACTCAAGTGAATGTATTGCTTTCACTCCTGTCTCAGGAATAAACTTGACTGTAATTATCTGGATAACTGTCTCTCTCTACACTGAAATTATATTATTTCTTTAGAAGTGGAAGAATTGACTGTTACACAGTTAATCATATTTTTGTGACATTCAGTGTTATGAAAAGGAGCCTTTCAGCATGAAATAATCACTAGTTTGTCAATCTTCAATAAATCAAGGAAGAGCACACAAGATTAAGAATAGAAACAGTAAAACAAACATCAAAGAAATAAATCAAGCAGCTTGTTGTTTGTTTTTTTTTCTCCTACACTTCTTTTCAATTTCAGTGTTGGACAAGGCTTCTGTGTCCCAGCATGGCAGAGCATACCAACACAGCAAGAGTCAAGGATTGAAATGGCTTCTATGGTCCTTCTGGTGTCAGAAGAGGGTAAAAGCAGCAAGCCTGAATGCAGTATTTTGTACCCATTCTCATTTTTAAGATCAAGTCCTGGACCAGACAGATCCAAACTGATGTTAATCTAAGGGCACTGGACATTTTGAGTGTCAGAGGATCTAACACTCCTAGAGGTCTCACTCTAGGATCCTGACTGAAGATTCCAATGGTCCATAATATCATTAATTCACACCATTTACACATACATACCCAGGTCACTAAACCAGAGTTTGTGGGACAAGAAGAGAGGGATTCCTGCAAGGCCAGTTCTTGCATGGACTTCAGCAGTTACCTTGTGACTGAAAACTCAGCACAGTGCTCTGTGTTTCTAACATCTAAAATTATTTCCTGTGAAAAAATACTCCCCTTCCATGGCTTAAAGGTCTTATTCAAGGAATGAAAAACTGACTTCTGAAATAATCTTCTGCCTGAATGATTGCACACAGTGCTCTCTACAATCCAGCAGGACTGGGGCTGCTGTGCCATTAGAAATGTAAAATTAATAGGTCACAAAGGAACGGAGCCCAAAAAAAATAAAAAAAAGGCAGCTTGACTACCTGGTGTTTCAGTGAAGACTCTCAGCTTGTGGCTGGGAGGTCCCATGGCTCTGCTTCCTGGCCTGCTGATTTATTTGACACAAGACAATAGTTTAGAAATATAAAAAAAGGTACAAAGAGGGACATTTGGGGTAATGCTCAGTATTGTAAATTCCCCATCTGGCCCTTTTCCTGACTGCTCTGTGATCCACCTTCAACAAGAAAAAAGGGTTTACCAGCTGCCTTCACAGACAGAATAAAACCAGTCTGCTGGGCTGGGCTGGGAGTTCTTCAAGCTGAGAACTGGACAATATGTATCCACTTATCCCTGGGTGAAGGGATTAGTATGAAGGATTTAGATGAGAAAACAGAGAGGTAGCTGTGTTGCGTTTGTTTGCGGTTTTTTAAGGACCTCAAAAGTCATAAACTAGTAAGCAGATGCTTTCACAGCCAGCTCAGTTATGACATCCATCCATTAATACCTGGGATTCTGCCTGCTGTTTGACCATTCCCTCCATGTTCAAGGAGAGCTTAAACTATGCAAGTACCAGAAGCATTTCTTTCAGAGATAATTCAGGTTTCTTCCTTCCCTCAATCAGAATCCCCATGTGCAAAGAAGGATTTCAAATGATGGAGAGCTTCCTACTTTTTAAAATTTTGCCACCAGAATGGGAACTGCCTCTCAGGAAAACAGCATTGTTGTCATCACCTAAAAGCCTGGCTTCAAATGCATTTACTTGTGATATTTGACAAAAATCAGTTATTCTCTGACCCCTCCTGACTGAAGAGCTCTATCCAAGATTTCCAAAATAGAAACAAGTGGTCTACCAAATAGTGTTAGTTCCTTCTTAGGAGAACAGTTTATATTTTCATTTAGTTCCCAATTGCTCTTAATAGGGAAGGAAAAAAGCTTCCATCTGAAGCATCGTATTTCTTTGAAACCTTCAAGGAAGTGACTAGAAAGACATGTTATAAAATGAAGCAGTTAAACTCAGTGTTTCTTCAATGCAAAGAGTCAGCACTTCCTATTCAATGTCTTCCTAATTACTTCTGGGGATCAAAGACTTTCAAGTGATTGCCTGTCCATTCAATCTGCTAATAGATGATCACTGGCCCCTCCAGTGCTATAAAAAAAGGTACAAAGAGGGACATTTGGGGTAATGCTCAGTATTGTAAATTCCCCATCTGGCCTTTTTCCTGACTGCTCTGTGATCCACCTTCAACAAGAAAAAAGGGTTTACCAGCTGCCTTCACAGACAGAATAAAACCAGTCTGCTGGGCTGGGCTGGGAGTTCTTCAAGCTGAGAACTGGACAATATGTATCCACTTATCCCTGGGTGAAGGGATTAGTATGAAGGATTTAGATGAGAAAACAGAGAGGTAGCTGTGTTGCGTTTGTTTGCGGTTTTTTAAGGACCTCAAAAGTCATAAACTAGTAAGCAGATGCTTTCACAGCCAGCTCAGTTATGACATCCATCCATTAATACCTGGGATTCTGCCTGCTGTTTGACCATTCCCTCCATGTTCAAGGAGAGCTTAAACTATGCAAGTACCAGAAGCATTTCTTTCAGAGATAATTCAGGTTTCTTCCTTCCCTCAATCAGAATCCCCATGTGCAAAGAAGGATTTCAAATGATGGAGAGCTTCCTACTTTTTAAAATTTTGCCACCAGAATGGGAACTGCCTCTCAGGAAAACAGCATTGTTGTCATCACCTAAAAGCCTGGCTTCAAATGCATTTACTTGTGGTATTTGACAAAAATCAGTTATTCTCTGACCCCTCCTGACTGAAGAGCTCTATCCAAGATTTCCAAAATAGAAACAAGTGGTCTACCAAATAGTGTTAGTTCCTTCTTAGGAGAACAGTTTATATTTTCATTTAGTTCCCAATTGCTCTTAATAGGGAAGGAAAAAAGCTTCCATCTGAAGCATCGTATTTCTTTGAAACCTTCAAGGAAGTGACTAGAAAGACATGTTATAAAATGAAGCAGTTAAACTCAGTGTTTCTTCAATGCAAAGAGTCAGCACTTCCTATTCAATGTCTTCCTAATTACTTCTGGGGATCAAAGACTTTCAAGTGATTGCCTGTCCATTCAATCTGCTAATAGATGATCACTGGCCCCTCCAGTGCTATAATGGCTTGCTGGGTGCTTGCAATTTCCTGCAGGAAAGGGAAAATCCATTTTTAAATCAGTATATTTAAATATTTCTATGGGTATTTGTTGGGTTGGGTTGGGGGTTTTTTGGTGGTTTTTTTGGTAGTTTGTTTTTGTTGGTGGTGGTGTTGGGGTTTTTTTGTTGGCTTTTTTTGTTTGTTTGTTTGGGGTTTTGTTTGTTTGTTTGCTTGTTTTGTTGTGTTTTTGTGGTTTTTTTTTAATTCTAGTTGCTAATTTATGAGAGGGAAATAATAATAGAGAATTTAAGTCACCAGTTAACGGTGGGTGGTGACTAACGTGTCAGTCTATAGAAAAAAAATAGATATAAAGGTGGTGTGGCTTACCCAAGGAGCTGCCTGCTTCAATATAATCTGTAATTCCCTTCACCATTTACACCATTGTGAAAGTACAATCAGAAGTTGAAAGATGGACCTCAACAACCCTTTGCTGCTACTAGACAGCACACTGCACCAAAGAAACTCATTTCAGTCCCCACAGCCCTAGTAAATTTGGTGTTACACATGCTCAGGCCTTTCTCAGTAAAATACTATTTTCCTATACCCTTTCTGGCAGGGACCATATTACTATAAAAATTACTGAGATATTTCTCCAAGATCAAAGTCAATTATAAGATGGTCCCACTGTACCTCTAAATGGAGTTTTAATTTGTGTATATAATATTAGAAATAATGGTTTTCCCATTGGGGTACTCACTTCAATTAGGGAAATGAGGACAGGCAGCCCTACCAGAGGGCCTCCTACCTTGCTTTGCAATTACTAAAAATCTGGATTAGCCTGTTGTGGACAGTATAATTTTACAAATGCTCTTTCATTACACTCATACAGACTGTGAGACCCTAATTTAAAAGGGTGTAATTTACATAGGCAGATCAACAACCTCTCATTTGCTTCCTTCCTTATTATCTCTACTAGATATTGTTAGAAAACCTGCTTTCCCAAATTAATATAACAGGTTGCTTAAAGCCTTAAAAATACTGTTTGCTGTTTAAAACTCACCAACGATATCCATCATTTTCTGTCATCCCAGCACAACAGAGGTGGGATCAGACTTTAAACCTAGTATCCCATTTTAAGGGTTAAATTCTAAATATTGTTGTAGAATTTGATGTGTGAGCTGATCTCTCAGATGGCTGCCTGTCCCTCTGAACATGAACGTGATTTTATTATAAAGACAAAATTTGAGAGTGCTGCTTGTGGTTTAATCCTAAAATCAGCTGAAAAATGCATTAGAGTTATTAGTCACCACACACATTCTAATAGCACCAGATCCCCAGTTGGGCTGTGCTAGTTGATGTAAGAAAAATTAACAAAATTACAATCTCTGAATCCCTTGATGACCAAAGTTTAACTTGAGCTTTACTTAGTCTGAGTAAATCCAGCAACTTCAAGAGCATGATGGAGGTGCTTCAAATTCAGTACAAATTTACACATTTTGTAAATCAAGGTTCATCAGTATCACCAAAACTGAACTCTAAAGCAGAATCCTATCAATTTGGTGACTTTTTTTAAGAGATCTGAAACAATTTACTGTACACATGTATTCAGGAGCATCTTGTTTTAACTGCTTCAGACGACAAGTGCACAGATATGTTTAAAGCAGGCTAATAATATGTTAATTTATTTTCTAATTTTTCTTTACATAAGCTTGAAAAACAAGCAGATTGTTCCAACAGTTCATTTGAAGAGGGGAAAAAAAAATATTTTTAATTTTTAATTTTTAATTATTTTTTTCCTTGTAGAAATCCTTGGCAAATGGATACAAATGTCCACTCTGAGAAAGCTGATAAAGTGGGTGACACAGCACAATTAATGACACTAGACATTTTCTTTCCATCCAGAGACCATGGGCAAAATCCAGCACAGTACTTTCAGGTACTATAAATCTAAGTGAATGGTTCAGATCAGTGTGGAAAGCTCTCTCAATAATGAAACTTAACACAACCTGATGATTTGTTCCCTTGGACTTAGAATTAAATCCAGCACATAGATTAAGGCAAGTGCTGGCAAGTGCAACCCACAGTATTCTCTTAAAAGCCCCACAGACATCTTTATATTTAATTATACCTAAAAAAAGCATTTGCTAAAGAAACTCAAAGTTCGCCAAGTCAAGCACTCAAAAGTGAGCAAAGAGCAGAATTAAGATTGCTTGTGTGATTTTAGATCAGCATATGCTACTCTGCAATAGCCTTTAATTCCCTCATCAAAGGCTATTTTTTTTTCCACTGGCCTGATGCTGAGCAGAACAATTGCACAGAAATTGCCACTCAACCCTGGCAACTCCAGCACTGTAGCATGTTCAATTGCTTTCTAGGGATGCCATATGTGCAGCCTGGTTGGTTGCGGTAGGAGGGGGTTGGAAAGGGAAGGAATACACTCAGTGCAGACAATTTTGCTACTGTACTCTAAATAGGTCCCTACTGAGTGAACTCAGATTTTCTGCTTTTGTTGCAGCCAGCTCTGGGTGGGTCAGGGATATGATAAAGCACAAGGTGTTGTTTGTTCTTTCTAATAGAAAAGAGGTGTCATGATCTCCTATTACCTCCAAGCTTCTGCAACATAAATCTAAAATAACAGCAGAGCAAACAGCAAAGTTTTGCATAAGTGAATGAGTACACTGAGAGCAGGCATCCAGACCCTACTGTCACAAGTTTAGAGCATGTTTGCTTCATATTACTTAGGCCATGATAATTTTTTCTCACTGTTACATGTCAATGTAATGTAATGTAATGTAATCGAAGGGCTTGCTCAGGGACATACACTGTCTTTGCCTTCATCCCTGAAGACTATGTTGATAGCAATGAATTAAACAGTATCAAGCAGAGTGACTTTATACCACTTCGTTGTTAGAAGGGACTCTACTATGATTTTGGCTCTGGGCAGCCAGCTCCTGAATTCCTGTGCACAGTTCAGCTAGCAAGGACCAGAGATCATTCTCAACAGACAGTTTGAGTGGGATGATCTGTAAGATTTTAACAGTAGAGAAATGCACCCATTTTGGAACAGCTGGATGCCCAGACTATGTTTCCCACATACATGTTTCACAAACTGGAACAGTGCACGTTCCAGCCTGACTTGAAAAGGTGTACTAATATAAATAAACCATTACAGACTTGGATTAATGCTGTTTGGATTATCACCATGCTTAGATAGTGAGGTTTATTTTTATTTTTTTTCCACCAAAAGCCTCAGGAAGTCATTTTTATGCTTAATTTCATTATCATTTCTGCCATAATTAAATGAGATCCTTCTGCACTGGTAGCACAATTAGAGTTTCTTTTGATATACTCAGTGTAAGCATAACCATCATCTCTGCTAACTGCCTTGTTTGGCTTTGCTTTTTAAAGAGTCTCTTTGCATAATGAAGTGATGCTACAATTGTACTAGGCAAGCAAGGTGCAATGCTGCTGCTGTTATGTGCTACCCTATTTGAAAACAGCTAACATATGATGTTCTCATCATCTTTCTAGGCAAAAATTTCGGATTGCAATAAGGACAGGTGTGGAAATCAAGGTATGACAAAATCAAATAAAGTGAAAAATAGGGAAAGCTGGTGATGGTGGGAGAGCTTATTCACTTTTCATTGAAACACAGAGCTTCAGTAACCTCTAACTGCCTAACTGTTGAGTATCAGATTCTAGTATCTTGAAATAAACTGTGTAAATGGTCCTTTTGGAGCTTTTAAGTTTCAGCACAAACAGAGGTGCTGAAATCATGTCAC
>NW_009953960.1:545487-547344 GCF_000747805.2 Chaetura pelagica
CTAGTATGTTACCTAGGTAGTATACTTAACAACAACACTTCACTTAAGGCTACAAAGATGTATATCTACCACATAGCTCAACTTTAACTACAGGTAAGAAACCTTAGAGAATGCATCACTGCACACTTCCAATAGAAATGTATGACCTAGCTGCAAATCAGGCTTTGAAGCCACCTTCTAATTTATGCTAGGATAGGAAAGAAACACTAAACTATAACTGAGGAATATTTTTCAGTCAGTGACATCCCTAACTGGTATCTTACAACTAGATACCCACAAAAATGCATGGTATCTGAAAATACTGAAAACAAGACTATTAATGGGAAATATTTCTTTCTGTCTCCACGTAACTGCAATTAAATTATGATACTTCACACTAATTATCATGACATAAAAACATGGACTTGAAGAAAAGTCCTTCCTGTAGATACTGAGATCTGCAAAAGTGATTCCTTTCCAGTGTCTGTGTGCAAAGGTCAATCTAAGCCATGAAATGAAGATTAGAGCAGCACATCTGTGCCACTGTCATAAAGGCAAGGCCAGCACTTTTGGTGGCAGTATGCTGTTGATTTCTTTTCTGGGAGCTTACAGCAACTCAAAAAACTCACTAAAAGCAACTGGTAAAAGCTTATAAAAGCTGAGAGCCCATATCTTACCATTTAAAAAAAAACAACCCACAACACAAAGAAAATTAAACTCATCCCTCATTGTGTTATTCTTAAGTTTAAGAAAGGATCAGGCATCTAAAGGGCTAATTGTGATGTTACGTGACTGATGTGTGGTTTCATGGCACACTGATGCAAACTCAAAGATTAGAGTCTGCTGGATATATAACCTCAACCTGCTTTCTAGCAGTTAAAGAAACAGGCATATCAGTGGTCTACTTCTAAATTCAAGTCATTCTTCCAGTGATCCCACAATGATGAAACAGGATCAGACTTTGACAAAAGGACCTCTTCATTCAGTGTCAAAAAAAAACAACAATAAGCAGAAATAAAAAAGCAATCTATAAAACCCCAGAACAACAGGGAAACAGAAAGTAATCTATATAAATCTAAGACCATGCAGAGAGCTGATAAAGGAAGCTGTGGATATGAAGAAACAAATATAATGGTCAAAAAAAAACCCAAAGAACAATAGAGTATTTTTAAATTGTGTTGAAACCTACTAAACTGAGCAGCCATAGAGCTTGATGGATATGGCAAAATTGTTAATAATTTTACAGTAAAGGCCAAAGTGTTCAGTAAAAAGTTTTGTTCTGGTTTCTGAAAACAACTAGGATAACACAATTATTTCATGGGAAATAATGTTTTTTCCAGTCCATTAATAACCAAGAATTATTTTAAACTATATCTATTAAAGGACAAACATTTTTAAATCTGTAGGCTCATTTAACTTGTACCCAGTAAATGAGACAAGCTAGTAGAAGAGAAATTTGACTCACTGATTAATACTGAACCAGCTAACAAGAGATTAGAACAGGGTTAATGTTGTGCAATATCTTCATCAACGACCTGGATGAGGGAACAGAGTGTGCCCTCAGCAAGTTTGCTGATGACACTAAACTAGGAGGAGTGGCTAACACACCAGAAGGCTGTGCTGCCATTCAGTGAGACCTGGACAGGCTGGCAAGTTGGGTGGGGATAAACTTGAAGTTCAACAGGGGCAAGTGTAGAGTCTTGCATCTGGGGAAGAACAACCCCAGGTACCAGTACAGGTTGGGGGCTGACCTGCTGGAGAGCAGGGTAGGAGAAAGGGACCTGGGGGTCCTGGTGGGCAGGAGGATGACCATGAGCCAGCAATGTGCCCTTGTAGCCAAGAAGGTCAATGACATTCTGGGGTGGATTAGAAAGAGTG
>NW_009953960.1:547471-561673 GCF_000747805.2 Chaetura pelagica
TGGAACATCTCCCTGATGAGGAAAGGCTGAGGGAGCTGAGTCTGTTGGGCTTGGAGGAGACTGACGAGTAACCTCATCAGTGTTTACAAATATGTTAAGGGCAAGTGTCAGGAGGACAGAGCCAGGCTTTGTTCAGTGATGTCCAGTGATAGGACAAGGGGAAATGGGTGCAAACTGGAATATAGCAGGTTCCATGTAAACATCAGAAAAAGCTTCTTTACTGCGAAGAGTGCCAGAGCCCTCAACAGGCTGCCCAGAGAGTCTGTGGAGTCTCCTTCTCTGGAGACATTCAAAAGCTGCCTGGACATGTTCCTGTGTGATGTGCTCTGGGTGACCCTGCTCTGGCAGGGGGGTTGGGCTAGATGATCTTTTGAGGTCCCTTCCAACCCCTAAGATTCTGTGATTCTGTGAAAAGAAGAGGATGCAAGTCACTTAGATTGGGTAGCCTGACATCTATTACAGACAAAATAATGGAAAACATAGCACAGAATTCAACAGAAAAATAACAAAGAAAGTGAATGTATTGCAACTCAAGCCAACCCTATTGCTTTTCTGAAAAAAAGATCTTAAGAATGAAACAGTTATTCATTTCTTTTGACAAGATTACAGTTTAGCAAGACATTTCATTTAATCTGGTATGACTTTCAATTAAAGAAACAAACACTTTCCAAAATTATCATCACTGGTGAATAATCATAAAATGTTAAATTTTCTTGTGAAATTCAACATATGATAGTTAGTCTGAAAATACCCAACATTTACATTAATGTTACATAAGTAAATATAAAATCATGGATGACTAAATATGCAGATGACTCAAAGTCAAATACAATTATGAGGATGGAACAGATAAAGTGAAGAGCTGGACAGTTACTAAATTTGAATAATTCACACAAATGTGCTTAAGGTTCAAACAAAACATGGCAAAGGCTAGCCTATACACTTAGGATAAAAAGAGGACAAGTTGTGACAATGAATCACAGAATCACAGAGTGGTTTGGGTTGGAATGGACCTTAAAGATCATCTAGTTCCAACCCCCTACATGGGCACGGACACCTCCCACTAGACTAGGTTGCTTCAAGCCCCCTCCAACCTGGCCTTGAATACTTCCAGGGAGGTGGTAGCCACAACTTCTCTGGGTGAAATGGGACATGGGCTTCTAGTAGAGACTGAAAATAACTTAAGGAGGAAGCACAAGAAGTTGTTGTATTTTCCTAATGTATCTTCCATAGCCAAAAAGAGTTAATGAGATCCTGGCACATGCAAGCTGAGAAAAAGTGAATTGAAGTAGGTGTGTGACTTAGCTTGGTAAAATGGGAAAGTAGCTGTAGTTTACTGGCCTTCAGTGTCCTGAGAGGTCAACCAACATGATCTAATAGTGTTTATGGCTTTTAACATAAAAAAAAATAAAATATGAAGAAGATGAAAATGAAAATTATGGGATCTTCTAACAAACACTGAACTAGTTCCAAAAAGATGCAGTACTTGACAAGGCCCTTTATCAGTCTGAACTCTAAGTGTTAACAGCTTTGCAAAGCAGAAGTTTTGCCACTGAGTTTCAGAACATGTTGCTATCAAATGTAATGCCTACATCTTTTTATTTCCAAGTTTGTCCACACTGGACACCTCCAACAAAATTATTTGGCTTATATTATCTTCTATTATTATTTCTCGTAACATTTTCTGGCAGTGTTTCCCTTTCAATTGTGTATACATAGGATATTTCTCCTATCCCAACACTTCTTATGTCAGGTTATAGATCTTATTTAGGTCAAAACAGTGAATGTTCTTTAGTGGAGTTTCTGTGGTGAGTTTTTTAACACCCACTTAAATTAACTGATCTTCACAAGAATAGATTTAACATGGGCTCTTGCACCTCTTTATCACCTTTATCACCTTTATTTTCAAGCTGCAGTTAAACCACTTGGATTTCCTTTACTCTAAACTAAAAATATTAGCTGCTTTCCAAACATAACATGCATAATCCAAATTTAAAAAAAAAAAAAAAGAAAAAGAAAAAGAGATGCACACAAATCTCTAATAAATTTTAATAATCTCTAATAATATAAACAGCTATTTCTGACTTTGCGAATGATGGAAAATAAGGTGTATTATTATTCATACCACAATGAACCTAAAGCTGCAATGAAAGACAACAAGACAGCGGGAAACATAAGACCAAATACATTTCATCTTGGTTTTAATTTTGTGTCTGCCTCATCTCTCTGATGATTACTGTCTTGTGTATAGGTACAGCACTAACAAGCTAATGCCTTTTCTTAGTCATGACAGGCAAAATGCATACATAACATTCCTTAATGAGCTATACTGAGCTGGAATTTGGGCACCTATCTGTGTTTTATACAGCACTGTGTGTGCATGCACATGGACAGGAAGAAGGGAGAATGTCAGTAACATGACTGGGCCTGAAACATTTGAGTGATTCACTAACACTTTGTGGATCTGATCAGGAACAGTTTCTTTTGCCAGGCTCCTGCAGGCAGCTTTCCTGAGCTCAGTGCTACTCAACCAGCCTCTTGTTAACTTTACACACAGTAGCTGCCCTCACTTGGTCCTGGACAAGAGTGTAGTGTGATTGAGGTTAACACAAAGCCCTGTGATCTTTCTATCTCTCTGATAGGGAAAAAATTATGCAAAAAATTCCTGCAATTGAAAAGATGAACTTCTGAATGATCAGTGAAAATTCAACATCTGTCTTGATGTACATTCTGTCTTTAGTCAGGTCACTCAGGAATATATAAACATATATGCAGACTTTTTCAGGGTTGGTCTAGCTCCTGTTGCATACACCAAGACTGATGCCATTGACCCTCACTGCATTTGAACAAGTGCTAAAGTAAATGGAGTTAATCCAGTTTAAGAGGAGCATGTGCAAGAGAAAAAAACAAAGCCCTCTATTTTCCGAATGTCACTGGGTATGAAAGAGAGAAATAGATGTCATTTAAACTGTAAAATAAAATATAAATAATAAAATATACTACTGATTATTCTATAAAGCCTTTGAGACTGGATCTCACAGTTTTAGATTAAGGATAAAATGAAATAAATGAGACCCAAAGTTCCCGAGTGAACTGTGTGCAGTAAACCAAGAAAGGACCTGGAAGCTCCTCTTTAGATGACAGATTGACTTCATAACATAAAGGTTTTGCAAGAACAGATTGTTTAGCTACTATTTTTGCATTTTATCTAGGATGGAAATATAAAATATTGAAAGATCCTTGTAAATCCAAAGAACAAATGGCACCAGTAGCAAAATAGAGCTTAAGCTGGGATCCAAAAAGAAAAATAAAGCAGAAAATGGAAGTTCTTGGCAGGATAATAAACTGATTTATAATTTAACTTGAATATCAAGGTATAACTGCACGATCAACAGATATAGCTCAAGTTTAATAATTATTAGCAACTTTTCCTATTGATGTCAAGTGGCATGTAAACACCGTGGTTTAATGGTATACCATACATCCATAGCTAACTAGTTAGCTAAGAGGTTTGGAAACTAATTTAAATTGGGTTTATTACATACCATCAAAGAATTGTGTAGAAAATTAGGTAAATTTAGTTTTCAGGGTGATTTTTAGACAATAACAGAAAGACACTTTATAAAAACATCATAGTCCTAGCACAGCTTTACTGTCAAAGCCTTTTGCCTGTAGCAAGCAAACACTGCTCTTTAAGTGAAGCTGCATCTGTATGGAGTTGAAATGAAGACAGAGCTGAAAAGCAGAGAGAGCTCTGACTCCAATCAAATGAATGACTGTTTTGGCTTCATAATATGTTTTCCAGCCCTAACTTTAATCTAAATCAAATGCCCATCTTTCTTGCTGTTCATGCAATGCAACCGCAGCACATGCTTAAGTATAGGAAAATTGCAAGTGCCTAACTACATCAAACTGTACTTCCATATAGTCTGGAATCTCCATTAGCCAGAAGATAATACTTTCTGTTTCAAAAGAAAGAAACTATTCTCCACTGCTATTTTGTTTAGAAACTGTTCTGTGGCTCTAGCCAAACAGCTGCTGGGCATGGAGATATGTACAAACAGGTCTTTTCTGTTTCTAAACTCAGAAATCTTCCTCCCAGACACCACAGCATAGTCAGAGATTTTTTATACCTCTATGCTAGCAGGCCTGGCATCTACCAGGTACAGAAACTCTGATGGCAAAGTAGTTTGGATAGCAATGTACTTTGTGGTATTATCTCTGCCATGAGAATCTCACTATAAATTAGCACTCCAAGGCAGAGCTCCATGGCCAAGAGACCTCATCACATCCCAGCAAAAGCCATGAAAATTTTCCATATTTAAATGTGAATTGAATGGACAGTCCTAAAATGGGAGATTTAATTATAAAGTGGTGTCTCTTCATGACCTGGAATAGTAAATTTGCAGGTCAGTTAGAGGCTGCTTAAAGAGTCCCTGCATGTCAGTGGTTCCAGCATTTTAAAGTTGCATCCCCCATCTGCTACTGCTTTGGTGTTCTCACCACACAAGACAAGCTTCTGTGGAGTTCATTAGATTTGCATAAGCTGTGTGTGTGCAAAACTTTTGATGTGCATTGTTACCCCTGCCTGAGTGTGTCTCTGAATATTTGAAAAGGTGGCAACAAGTCAATGAAAAGCTGGTTAATTCAAATGAAAACCAGCTTCTGCTGCTTAATACACCCTGTTATATTTTGTTTGTCATTATCTCTCCAGACCAGTGACTCAGCCCTGTAAAACCTTCAGCCTGATCATAGTGTTGACACATGATACCAGCCTTTCAGCTCCCATGGACTTCTATTTATGCTTCCTCTCCTCTTCTTTGAAAAATCCCAGCAAGATAAATGAACCTCAGACTATTAAACACCATAAAGCCTTTAATAAAATAATGGAAATTCTGCCTCTTAGCCTTAAACAAATGATTCTGCAAGTGTTTCAGGTGAACTTTAAAAATGAGCTGGCTTCAGCAAAGAACTTCTGAAAGGACCTGGTGCCTCATTGTTCCCATGCAGTGCTGCCTGCCTCAGATGGTTGACCATTATAGTTGTGTCTGAGCATCACACAAAAAGTATCACCAACAGCAGAGTCCTTTATGGATCTCCTGATGTCTCTAGCTCCAAACACCTGTACAGGAAGGAAAGGCTTGCAGTAGGTAGGTTTTAACATCCAAGTGCATAAATGTGACGTACCTGATGCTGTGAAGAGATTCCTGAAGCCCTAGGCATTAGCCTGTATTATTTCTATTAACCAATCACTGCTAAAAAAAAATAAGAGTAAACACCAAGCCACTGCCATGGGACCTGATCCAAAGTCCACTCACTTAAACGGGAGTCTTTCCAAAAACCTCAGTTTGCTTTGGAGGATGAAACTGGCCATTAAAAAGATAATTTCTATTCTTGTTTTAACTAACAAGAGCAGATGGAAAGTAGCCAGGTTCCCAGTGCTCACGAGCTGTTATATAGATTAGACCTTACCCATGATTAAGTTATACCTTACCACTCAAATAGTCCCCATGCCACTGAAAAGAGTAAGATACTTCTTAAATAAGGAAAGGTATCTATAAGAAAATACAACTATGCAAATATTCAAGGAAAAGCTCCAAAACTGGAGGAAAAACAAACTGGTCTTTTCAAAAGAATGAACAAGTTCCTGTTAAGAACTGTGTAGTTTCTATCAAATGTAAAATGACCCAGCTTAACTTACTGAAAACTACAAACATTTTGACTCCTTGATTAATTTTTTTCCTTTTGAGTTAGGTGATACAATTCTCATCTGCAACTTGACAGGATGGAGAAAATAATTACAAATGAAAAGGTTATTCATAATTTTTAAATGAGTTAATTAGTAAACCCCACCAGAGTCACTCATTACAGTAATTAATAATTGATTATACTTGAAATTAAACACAATTTTTCATCAAAATCTAATTAAATATCTGCCTTTTTGCTTGTTGATTAGACCACTGGGTCTGGTAGAGACAATCTTTGCTAAATATGTTTATGCTGAACTGAACCATCGAATTTGATTTTTAATAATTGATAGTTCCTTTAGAAATTAGCAATTATGACCCATAATTACAGAAGTTCAACCTGATCAGCATTACTGGCACCTTGCCAGCCATCCGTGGAGACTGGGAAAGTCAATAGAATTCATCTGAATGGGGAAAAAAGGATGGGAGAGCCCTCAATGGATCTACCTTCTAACCACTTGAACTGTGATTTTAAAAAGGAGCCTGATCTGTTCAGAACTCTCAAAAAGGTTTTTGAGTTGGAGAATACAGAATGGCAAACCAATATCTTATCAGTCTATCAAAAGGCACACACCTCCTCCATCAGAATCAACACACACCACTATTCTGAGTTATAAAGTTATTCCTCTGACACACTGAGATAATGTCCAAAGGAACCATGTTCAGGGTATAAGGAGAATACCAGACAAATGAGAAAGGCAAGTCCAAGTGTACATAGCAAATGATGAAAATTGACTGCATATTTCATCAAACTGCTGCTGACTTAATGTTGGTTAATTAATTATTCCTGCTTCTCTTACAGGAGGCTTAAAATGAGCAGAGTATGATGCAAGGCAGAAGTGGAAAAGTATCAGTCATTAAGGAAGTGTATATAAAAGGAACAGAGCAAAAGTAATTATTTGTGGTAGTGCTAACTATACTCATGTGAAATGAAAGCAACAGTCTTTCGATCCAGGCTATGATTTGTAATTCTAACCACAACCTTTTATAGATCATTAGTGCACAGGAAATCAGAGCGAAATCAAAAAGACTCATTTGTGCCCCAAGAAATGGGCTTCTTTAACCTATGATCACATCTGCAAATGACTGACAAATGGAGTTTGCACAATGGATGGTTTAAAATCAGGAGTCTAGGAATGGACCTTTGTAAGTATTAATAACAAAAAAATATCAAATCTATCTGAAGAAAAAGTAATGATAACATCCCAACTTTAAAGGCTGAAAAATACAATTTTCACTTCTAACACATCAATGACTTTTGCAATAAACACTGAGAACACTTTTATTTTGCAATTAATAATGACAACTCTTATAAACAAAATGAATTCAGATCATGCACAGCACAAGAAAAATCCCCTGCTACTCCACCCAAGTAGCAAATTTTTCCAGCTCCTCTATTCAAAGAAGACCCTGTTGGACCACAACCTAAATCAGTCCTTCCACATCCTCCAGGTCACCTGTGAAGTTCAAGATCATTGGTTAAATTACTAGGATGTGCCACTAAAAGATAGAATAAAACCTCATTTTTTTTTGTATCAGAATCTCTGTTCTGACCCTGCTCCCATCAAAGTCAATGGCAAAGAATTCCCATGGACCTGGATGTAACTCTGATTGGGACATGGACCTCACTGCCTATTTTAATAGGCTGCTTTGATAAAACCAGGTGGGTTTGTCTCACTTCAGGTACTTTCCTTTGCAGAAAGTAAACAGTCAATGGCATTTGAAGGGAAAACAACACAGGACTCATGTCTTAATAAGCTCTTCTGTCTCTATGATGTGTTAGGCTCCCTATCATACCACTGTGTCATCAGTTCAGTCACAGAGGCTTCATTTCCCCATTACTTTGTAGGATGACCTCGACCCTCTGGTTCCCAAACTTTAGCATTATGGGTGGGTTTGTAAAGAAAGGAAAGAAAAGCAGAAAAAAACCAAACAACAACAAACCAGCAGAAATAAGCTTACCTATGAAATACGCCAGCAGGATCACCAGTGTGACTGAGATGACAATAGCACTCAGAGCAGCACATTTCCAGTTACAGTACTTATAGGGTTTCTTCAGATTAAAGGCAGGCCTAGAGAAGGTACTTCTGGGAAGGGGCCTAGGGGGAGGTGAGTACACAGTGCTGGATGTCAAGGGATATCCCGGCGATGTTGTACAAAAAAGGGGAGAAGTGCCTCCAGGTTTGAACAGGAAGTGCCTGAGGGAAGAAAGACCAACAGCAAGTGATACCTCACACAAATCAAAGCTGAGGGACACGTGGGGTGGGAGGATGACGACTGCTGCCAGGACGAGGAAAGCAGCTCCACACAACGCTGGCTACGGACATGGACGGCATGCAAGAAGGAGAAGAATCAATATCAAAGGCAAGTCACAGAGAGTAAAGGACAACAAAACAGCAAAACAAAAAAAATCACAGTGCCAACAGTGCCACAGAAAACTCCTCAAGGTCTGGAGTCCCCTCTGTGGAAGAGCTGGCGTTAGATTGAGATGAATACCCCAAGCACAGCTACGACAGACTGGTGGCACGGGCAGCACTGGGGGCCTGCTCACACTCCCACAGAAATGCCCTACGGAGACTGAAGAGGAGTGTGGGTCAGATTAAAGAGGGGAGGGAGCTTACCAATTCATTGATCAGTGCATGAGAGCTTTTTTTCATGGCATTGGTGAATGGAGATGGGGAAAGAGAGCTTAAGCCATTCCATAGCACCCAAATTGTCACAGAGGGGAATATTCACACTGTCCCAGCCCAGCAAATTTAAGCATCGGACAACGGCATGGCTGAAGGCATCAATGCCCAGAATCTGAGTCATGTATTGCTAGTGGGGAGAGGCACCTGCTTCCAGAAAGCAGTCCAGAGCACCAGAGTTTGATGCCTACCTTTAAAAAGTGTGAATTACTGTCAAAGGCAACAGCATTTCCTGTCCAGTGACACATTGGGAGGCACCACATTCTGCCCGTTACTACAAACGCAGCCTGAGAGCCAGCCTATGAGGACCTTGTGTGAGACTCATGAAGTCATGAGACTCATGACCCACTGCAGTCCATGAGTTCCTGAAATGAAATGTCCCAATGGAAAGTGTCTCCACAGGAATCGTAAATGAAAAACCTAATTTTGGTGGGACATCATGAAGTAAAAGGCATTCAAATTCCAGAAATGAAACTTGGGAAATGAATCTGACTCGTCTATCACCATGCTGATATCAAACAAAAATGCAGCTTGTGAGGACTGAGAAACAGCCCTAGTGCAGTTTGCAGCTTCTGCCGTGGTTTATGGGGACAGATTTGCAGCCACTGTAAATGCAATCAGCATGGGTCCCTGGGAGTCAGTCAAGCCAGTGGATTATACCAGATGAAGACACTACTATTTCCCCTTGAAGTAGCTTGTGTAGTCACAGGGAGAAATGTCACATGCAGAAACATCACCATGCAGAAAAGCCACTAATTCATGCAGTATAAAATAACACATAATTCTTCAAAACAGGTGCTTGTTGTATTACAGCATGATTTTATTGGTACTCTAAGCATGACTGCTGAGCATTAGAGAAAGATTCATTATTTTTACTAATGCTCTACATCAAAACATTCTTTTTTGTAAAGAGTCAGATACATTCCTCTCTTTTGGATAGTATTTAGACACAGATTTCTGTTCTGAGCAAAGAGGTACCTGCAGTGTTCCAAGTACACCAATTAGATCTTCATGATGGCTACCAAATTAGAAACTGTTAACACAAGGCCAACAGCTACGACACTAAGTGTTAAGTTAAAAACTGATTATAACTTAGAAGATAAGTGCCCAAAATTTAGGTTAAAATGTCAGAATTGGTGGTTAAGTCAAAATCAAAGACTTGGCTTACACCAGTGACATTTGTCAGATAAAGTATGTAAAAAATAGCAGTTTAACACTCAAGTATCAAGCTGTCAGCACAACAGTTTAAGACTTTCATGAAAATCAATCTTTATTTATTTGGGAATCAAACTTGCTGTAGGTACTTCTTACTAAAGAAAATACTTCAACACAAAAAAGGGGAAAAATGAAATGGTATGCTGTGGCTCACCAGCATATTAATGAGCCTGCCATTAATATGTACAGGACACAGTGCTCCAAGCTCCAGAACCTCATTTTTTAAAGCCATCTTGGAAGACGTCAGCAATAGTGTTGCCCTTAAACACCATGATATGACTAAATGCTTTCATGCAAGGATCATGACTGTACAGTAAACAGGAAGACCACAGAAGTGTCACATACCCATCATTGTAAGCACCGTCATGTCGGGAGGAGGTGAGAATGTCCATCTCAATGAGGTTGTCCTGCAATGTCTCTAGGAATGTCTGCTTTGCTATGTTTCTACATACATATGGAAACATGAATGAAGCCAGTGAGTCATGCATATATGAAGTGTGATCTTATAAACCACAATGGTTATAGTGCAGTTGTGCATGGAATTAGAATGATGGACCATATATTTATATGTATAAGATGCTACACATATACATATATAGCTTTTAAGAATGTTCACTTCTCTATATATACACACTATATATGCATATACACACATATAAGCACACACGCCCATGTGCATGTATAGAAAAAGATTGGTGTTCATTTCAGATTATTTATTCCCACACATGAAACCTCCTGAACTGCTGGGTTCAAAAAGACTAGATTTCGATCCAGCTGTAACCTTGTTATACCCCAGCCTCTGTGTTACTGTTACACTGAAAAGCACAGTATCCATACCGCACTGTGGCCAATATTTTGGTAATACATTTCCATCTAATGGCCTCATGGATTTCCAGCAAAAATCTGCCACTCCTTTGGCTAAGTTTCAGCTTAGTATTTGAGAACTTCTTAATTACCCATTTGATTAATTTGTTTTCCTTTGTGGAGTAATACTTTGCTATTTAGAAGTTTCAAAATTCAAGTTTTGATCAAAATGAGTATTCCAAACAAAAGTCTCTCAGTGATAAGCAGATAGAAGCTGGAAAAAAAATTATGATGTAACCCAACTCCAATACCAGAGCATTGGCTGTAATCTGGATAATATGGACAACAGGCAAAATACTCAGGGCCTAGTTTTTACTTTTGCACACAACAGTGGTATTGGCAGTATCTGACCTCCCTGGCATGTACTTTAAAGAGTCACATTTTGACCTATATATGCTAAAATGTTCTGTACTTCTTAAGGAGAATCATAGAACATAAAGAAGTAACTCAGAGGCACAGGTGGAAATAGATTGTGTCACCTTTCTCACCTTCAGGCTTGTTTCTCAAGACCTGGCAAAAGAAAATTCTTCCCATTTTTTAAAACAAAAAAACCCCAAACATATCCCTGTTTTTGCCCATGTTTGTTTTCAGCATTAAGACTGAATCTAAGCCTGAATGTGAATACATTCCTTGGCCAAACCTAGCAAAAGGAACATAACAGTATTGTGACACTATCACTTATGCAGGATTAAGTGCTTATAGGATATAAGTGACATGATGGGAACTCAAATGAGAACTCCTCTGTCAAAGAAACTAGATCCAGGTAACATACTATGCCAAAAGAAACGAGCCCTGTCACATTATACAAACCTTGATGCTGTCTCTTCTAAAATGTCCTCAACCTTAATTTGCATTTCTCCTTCCCCCTTTTCCTGCTGCTATTGCCAGTTCCTGTCTGGCTCAACTCACTGCTTGTGGAGGCCTCTGGGATGCTTTGACAGAACATATCTACTCCTTGATCTGAATGAAAGCAAAGTGACTCCTATTCATAGAAGTAAAGTGGATTGACATGCATGAGCTATGTGCCACAGCACTTGAGATATCAATCTATCCCCAAGTGCTTGCGGCTTCCTCACATTCCCTGGGAATGCAGGAAAGGTTGGATGCTGAATTCAATGCAAAAAGAAGCAATATATGCGCATGCACTGAGCATTTAATGGGTAAGAGGCAAGGCATCTAGCAACACACCAATCAATAAAAGTTCATCAGTAGTTAAAATCCATGTCAAATTGGTTCCATGAATTTCTGTCATGGATTGTCAATAACACAGCAGAGGGGAGGGTTACATAACCTTATAATGCAAGTATTTGTAACAGAGAGGTCGCTGGGTCACTGAGGTGACTGGTGCATGACTGCCCTCCTCCCTGAAGGCTGGACAGTCTGCTTCCTTGGAGATTACATGTAAACAGCTGCCTAGTTACAAACCACTCTCCCATCTCATTTTGAGTTGTGGTGGCAGGATATGACTTGTCATGATTACCACATGAAATTTCCCAGGAATGAAAGTCTCCTGAAAGCCATTGGTTTGTCAACTAAGCATCCATCTAGCTGGCAATTATTTGCTCCCACAAGGTCAGTTGTAAAGGAACAGAAAGGAGGCCACAGAAGAAGGAAGAGTGAAAAATAAATATGGGGGCACAGACTTACCTGTCAGAAGTGAGTGCTGAGCAAAGACCTTCTCATCACAAATCTTGACAATATATTGCTTTTAAAGCAACAAAAAAAGGGAGCAGACAGGAAAATAAAGAGGGAAAAGGCGAAACAGAGAAAAGGGAGTACAGGGAAACTAACAAAAAGGAGGGAGAGAAGAGAAGGGGGTCTTCCTCTTGCAACCTATACAGTTCTTGGATATAGGATATGCTTATCCTGTCAGCTGTGTACTTGCGCTACACATCTCTGATTGCCTTTGCATTACAGTGTGCAAATCACCAGGCAGTGATAAAACATCCTAAGTTCCCAGTTCTGACTACTGCCTGGAATCCACAGCGTCAAAATCAAGCCTCTAAAACCTTGGGATGCTTAACATCTGTAACTGTTGGAATGTTTCACTGTCTGTGACAATCCCTATTTAAAAGATACAACTTTTTCTTCATGTTTTCTCTCTCTGTTGACTAATATGGGATTTTAAAAACCCCCGATATTCAACAGAAATACAATTCCATTTTTGACATGACATTCCTATAATCTCCTCTACACTTCAAAGGCCTTAATTCTTGGATTAATGTCTCTTGGCCAGGATTTATTTTTTTACATATTGGGCAATTTATTCTCTTAGGTGAAGGTCTTTATTTTTGGTTCTAAAAATCTTTGCAGTGCAGAAGGTTGACTTCATGGAAGAGGTGCAACTGGGCATCCAAGTTTGCTGAACAGCTCTGAAGCCTGGGTTTTTCTGTCTACAGAATTCCCACTGAAGGAAATGGAAGATCTCTGCACTTCTGAAGAGCAGACTGTTAGAGTGGAGATTTGTCACAGATTTACTGACCATCTCTGCAGCACAGTCTCTGCACTATGACACCAATATGACGCATTCTATTTTCTTAATGTTGTTTAGTGAAGGAACAAAAGCCTGTCAGTCATGCTCTGTAAACGTGCTCATTTGTTTTTTAGCGTAAAATCACATTCTTTTCCAACACTTTTCCAACACTTCCATCGTTTGAAGGGACACTGGGCAAAATTACAACATTTCAACTAGTGTGCCAAAAGCCACATCATCAGGCTCAAAATAATCTGCTTTCTACCTAATTAATAAAATACTTAGGTTGAGAATCAATTACAAATATGACTCATTTGTGATGCAAGTGAAATCATCAAATGATGCAGAAGGATCTCTTCACGCAGGTAGACCTCCAACATCCAGTCTGGTTAGCAGCAATAATACAGCCAACCCAACTTGAAGAAAGGACAGTCTGGAAAAATGGGGTCAGAATTTTTTTCAGCAAAGACCTTTTATCTTTGACATTCATCCATTGATTCAGCAGCAAGGACATTCCTTCTCAATTGTAAGGTTGTTAGCTCTTAGAGAGTCCAGTCAGATGTCTTGGCAGTATTAAAACAGTGTACTATCTCTTCTCCAAAATGTTCACAATCTGGTTTAGAAAAAGGCACAGGGATTCCTCCAGAATTATAGAGGATTATTCACAAAATGGATGCAGAAGTGGGGGCCTACTCATTTTTTATTTTTTTTTTTCCCCCAAAGAAATAGTACATAAAAGTTACTTCTTGGATCTATATGCTCAAGAATTAGTAACATAGCATAATTACTGAAACTCTTGCCAAATCACACTTGCAGTAGTTGCATATAATTTTGTCTTAATCTTCTTGATCCAGCTTCTTAGTTCAGTCTTTTCAATCAAGCAGTCGCAGAGAAATTAATTATCCTTAAATGCCATAACATGTTAGATTGAGGTCTGTTTTGGAAGTTCCAAAGGACCAGCAGGCATAGCTCATTCTCAAAAAGATTGACAGATGTTCTCAGTTTTAAAAACCATTTTCTTAGAAAAGCTGGCAAAACTGGGTACATTTTGTCCCAGGATACAGACACAGCTACCACTGATCTCAATGAGATTCTCACAGGCAGTGATGTGACAAAATTGTCCCCTGGCTCAGTTTTCAGTTAGTATATAATTTTTGCTGTCTAAAGGCTTTCTTGTTGGTTTGAGAAGGTAAGACAAATGGGGGGGGGGGGGTGG